>NC_092175.1:5534621-5893371 GCF_045791955.1 Oncorhynchus clarkii lewisi
TCTGTGGGTGAAAGAGAGTCAGACCAAAATGCGGCGTGGCTATTGAGATTCATGTTTAATAAAACAAAGTAAACACGAATCAATACAAAAACAATAAACGTAACGTGAAAACCGAAACAGCCTAAACTGGTGCAAACTAACACAAGACAGTTACAAGGACAATCACCCACAAAACCCAACACCAAACAGGCTACCTAAATATGGTTCCCAATCAGAGACAATGACGAACACCTGCCTCTGATTGAGAACCATATCAGGCCAAACATAGAACTAGACAAACTAGACATGTAACATAGAATGCCCACTCAGCTCACACCCTGACCAACCAAAACATAGAAACATACAAAGCAAAACATGGTCAGGGTGTGACAGCAGCTGTATTCATCGACCTGGCCAAGGCTTTTTACTCTGTCAATCACCACATTCAGACTCAACAGCCTTGGTTTCTCAAATGACTGCCTCGCCTGGGTCACTAACTACTTCGCATACAGTTCAGAGTGTCAAATCGGAGGGCCTGTTGTCCAGACCTCTGGCAGTCTCTATGGATGTGCCACAGGGTTCAATCCTTGGGCCAACTCTTTTCTCTGTATACATTAATGATGTCGCTCTTGTCTCTGATCCACCTCTAAGCAGGTGACACCATTCTGTATACTTCTGGCCTTTCTTTGGACACTGTGTTAAATAACCTCAAGACGAGCTTCAATGCCATACAACTTTCCTTCCGTGGCCTCCAACTGCTCTTAAATGTAAGTAAAACTAAATGCATGCTCTTCCATCGATCGCTGCCCACACCTGCCCGCCTGTCCAGCTTCACTACTCTGGACGGTTCTGACTTAGAATATGTGGACAACTACAAATACCTTGGTGTCTGATTAGACTGTAAATTCTCCTTCCAGACTCACATTAAGCATCTACGATCCAAAATTAAATCTATAATCAGCTTCCTATTTTGCAGCAAAGCATCCTTCACTCATGCTGCCAAACATACACTTGTAAAACTGACTATCCTACCGATCCTTGACTATGGCGATGTCATTTACAAAATAGCTTCCGACACTATACTCAGCGAATTGGATGCAGTCTATCACAGTGCCATCCGTTTTGTCACCAAAGCCCCATATACTACCCACCACTTTGACCTGTATGTTCTCGTTGGCTGGCCCTCGCTTCATATTTGTTGCCAAACCCACTGGCTCCAGGTCATTTATAAGTCTTTGCAATGTAAAGCCCCGCCTTATCTCAGCTCACTGGTCACCATAGCAGCACCCACCCATAGCACGTGCTCCAGCAGGTATATCTCACTGGTCACCACCAAAGCCAATTCCTCCTTTGCCTGCCTTTCCTTCCAGTTCTCTGCTGCCAATGACTGGAACGAACTGCAGAAATCACTGAAGCTGACTTTAAGCATAAGCTCTCAGAGCAGCTCACAGATCACTGCAGCTGTACATAGCCCATCTGTAAATAGTCCATCCAACTACCCCATCCTCCATACTGTTATTTATATTATTTGTTTTGCTCCTTTGCACCACAGTATCTCTACTTGCACAGTCATCTTTTGCACATCTATCACTCCAGTGTTTAATTGCTATATTGTAATTATCTCGCCAGTATGGCCTATTTATTTCCTTACCTCCCTTATCCTATCTCATTTGCACACACTGTATATATACTTATTCTATTGTATTATTGACTGCATGTTTGTTTATTCCACTTGTAACTCTGCGTTGTTGTTTGTGTCTGTGCTTTGCTTTATCTTGGCCAGGTCACAGTTGTAAATGAGAACTTAAATAGCCTACCTGGTTAAATAAAGATGAACAAAATATATATATATATATAAAAAATTGCATTGTATGTATGTAATGTAGTTGTGTTAAGGTTTGGCAGTATGTGATGTGTTTTAAGGTACTCTGGGGCGGCAGGGTAGCCTAGTGGTTAGATCGTTGGACTAGTAACCGGAAGGTTGCAAATTCAAACCCCCAAGCTGACAAGGTACAAATCTGTCATTCTGCCCCTGAACAGGGAGTTAACCCATTGTTCCTAGGCCGTCATTGAAAATAAGAATTTGTTATTTAACTGACTTGCCTAGTTAAATAAAGGTAAAATAAAAAAATCTCACTCTCTCTTCCTCCAACCTCTTCCCACCTTGCTTTCTCCTTTCCTATCTTTCTCTGTCCTCTACTTTCTTTTTCTGCCTCATTCCTGCCCATATTTTTCCTTTCCTCTCTCATGTCCCCCATCTTCTCCAGCTCCCTCCCTGTCTCCTATAACTCTCTATCCCCTCCTTTCTCTCTATCCCTTCCTCTCTCTTGATCCCACTCCCCTCTCTCTTCCCCCTCTCTCTCTCCCCTCTCCTCATGGTTCCAGTCAGACTCACAGAGCCGTAACACTTTCCAGGGTGTGTATGTTGATGCTGATTAGCAGCAGGCGGAATAAAGAGTTGTGATTGGCTCTGCAGCATGTATAGGTGGTCTGCATGTATGTGTGTGCACATGTGTGTGTGTGTGTGTCTGCATGCATGTTTAAGTATACAGACTGTGTGTGTCAGTGCGTGCATATGTACGTGTGTGTGTGTGTGTGTCAGTGCGTGCATATGCACATAAGTGTGTGTGTGTCAGTGCGTGCATATGTACATATGTGTGTGTGTGTGTGTGTGTGTGTGTGTGTGTATCAGTGCATGCATATGTACATATGTGTGTGTGTGAACGCTTTTCTCGCTGTCTCTGTATGACAGGGTCAGGCTGAAACAAAGCCCTCAGAGACTGTGTTTGAAATTCTGCAGCCAGACCCCCAAACCAATCGCACACACACACACACACACACACACACACACACACACACACACACACACACACACACACACACACACACACACACACACACACACACGCACACGCACACGCACACGCACACACACACACAAACCTTGCTTGTTTTTTCCCAAGCAGCAGTGTTGTACTGTAACAGCCCAAATTTACATTGAAGCCAGCTGGAGAGTGCTGTGCCTGAGGGAGGATGGTGCAGCTTTTTTAAACACTTTTCCTTTTAGTTTATAATCAGTGGTCTCTCTAGTCTAGAAGTTCTCTATACCCAACCACCACATACCCCCCTCCTCCCCCTCCTCCTGTTCCTCCTCCTCCTCTTTCTCTCTCTCTCCTCTCACTCTCTGTTTTGATTCTCACAAGGTGTTTTTTTCTTCTCTGTATCGGAGCAATTGTATTCTCTATCATTCCTTTCTCTCTCCCACCTCTCTCTTTCTCTCCGCCCCTCTCTCCCTCCTCTCTCCTTCCCTACTCACCCCATCTCTCTCAACTATCTCTCCCTATCTCTCTATCCTCTCTCTTTCTCTCCACCCCTCTCTCCCTACTCTCTCCTTCCCTACTCACCCCATCTTTCTCAACTATCTCTCCCTCTCTCTCTTTCCTCCCTCTCTCTCTCTCCTCCCTCATAGTGACTGCATGCTAATGTAAATGATGATCATCTCATTTAATACTTTGCCTCTCCTACAGCAGGAAAATAAAAGTCATGAAAGTGAGTGAGGAGGACCGCACCAGGTTATTGCTGCACAGGGAGCGATATCCACTTATAACTATCCTATCTTACACACACATACACACACACACACACACACACAGGGCATTCTGGTCCTGATGAGGAAAGAAAACATGTTCACACACACTCCAATCAAGTCAAATGAATAGTGACTGCAAATATGGTGTGTGTGTGCGTGCCTGCGTGCATGTGAGCGCGTGAGTGCAATATACCTTGTTAGACAGTGAGCCTCATTTGTGTAGGATATATGGTTCTCTGAGCTGGATGTGTTTAACGTACACGGTTTGCTCCAGCTGTCTCAAAGCCTAGGGTTGCGTTTCAAAGGCAACCCTATCCCTATGTAGCACAATACAATTAGTGTACCATATAGGCAATAGAGTGCCATTTGGGATGCAGTGTATGTCCTGACACCAGCCCTACTTCAATTCTTTACCTCTTGCCAATAAAGGATGGAGAGGGAGAGAGATAGATAGAGAGTGATAGAAAGGTAGAGAAAGTAGGAAAAATAATGGATGGAGACTGGAGAGAGAGGGAGAGTTGGACAAGGGCGGGCGATATGGCAAAAATATAATGTCACTGTATTTTTCTCATTTTTAACAGTATGATGTATTTTATGTTTCTGAATAATAAAAGTTCTAAATATGCTTTATGGGTAATGCATGACACTAGGATGGCAACCAATGAATTCTAATCAATTGTAACGGGGCTTTCTCCATTTTGAGTGCTTTGTACTATTCAACAAAACTTCAACCAAAAGTAAAAGGAGGATAAAATGAACAGTGATGTAGGCCTATTTGTTAAATATTGCATAGGAATCAAATCCTCTATTTGTAACTTCTAACTCTGGTACTCGACCAATGGTTTCCATTTGCCTAGATAGTTAGTTCAATTCATTCACTCAGAGCATTTGAATCAATTTCTTAAATTTCTACACTAATTAGTTATAATTTGCATACTGTGTCACGTTTATTTTGTGTTAGTACTCCCCTATAAAAAAATATTGAACATTTTTGGCTTCAATTATAAAAGGTGTAAAAATACACTTTATGGTAATAATATCTTATTCCCAGTGCTGTCTGTCTGTCTCTAGCTCTCTTTTCCCGTTCTCTCTCTCTCTCTCTCTCTCTCTCTCTCTCTCTCTCTCTCTCTCATGTCCATGGTAAAAAGCTGGAGCCGACCTTCTCTGCTCCTCCCCAATCCTACCCCCTACAGAAGCTCCATGTAATTTCAATGTCACTGTAAGGTTGTACCCTCATCAAATAATCCTTTATTAAAGCTTGTATTTCCTGTGGTGGGGTTCAACAGATCTCCTCATCGGGGTAATGGGGTATCCAGGGGCCCATATCCATGGGCCACCTTGCCAGCCCCCATGGACGGCGCCATCTCAAGGCAGCCAATTAGTTGAGAAAGCTTATCAGAGTGTGCGTGGTGTCCGTCAATTTTTCTGACTGTCTGTCTGTGAAAAAGGGCTTTATAAATACATTTGATTGATTGAAACACATTGAATAACACGTTCATAAATGGCAAAAAGACCTCCAAAAAATAAATCACAAAGAATAAGGTTTTGAAGTGTCTGTCCTATGTAGGAGCAATAAGAAAGCTCAGGAAATATATAAAAAAGGGACAGATATATTAAACCCCTTATTTTGTTGGCACAAAACTACCTCCACACTTGCATTCATTTGTATGGGTTACCATAAGACAAGTCACGTGACTCTTGTGGGGGTCATAGAGCAAAACAGAGAACACCATCGTGCTTGTGAGAGTCTCATCTTTCCACAGAGATATTAGTTTCTTGGCTAAACCGTTCAGACGCTACAGACATTTTCGTGAGAAGATAGATTTTCGTGATGTCTCATGGTCTCTCAAATTGCTGTAGCTCGGCCACCTTCCCACGCAGCTGATTTTGATTGGGTTTATTTTATTATGTTACTTAGATTAATGCATGATTTTGAAACATTAACATCATTATATCATATTTTCCCATGAAGGTAGATGTTATCACATTGGCTCTGAAGCAACAGTTTCATGTCTGTCCTACCTATGAGAATAACCCATATATTGCACATGTGACTAGATTCGAACTCGGTCTTCGTGTTAGCCTGCTGAGCTAAAGCCTATACTTGAGGTCTTCAGGTTCCCAGGCAAGGTTACTCATCACGTGAGCGTGGTACAGCACCTCACAATACACATAGATAGAAAGGAAACCATTTCAGTCAGTAGTTAATGTAGTCTCCCAGAAGAGAAGAGAGTAGTAGCCTGTGTTCCCTGTGCTCTGTATGCAACAGACATACTGCAGCCACATTAGTCTAATTGTTCCCTCTCTGGCACAGGTGTGAGGACCCCCTCTTGCTCATCCTCATCCTTATCCAACCCCCGCACCCCATCTTCCTGCCCTCCTTTTCTATTTCTATCCAATACTCGCCTCCCCCATCCCTAACCTGTAACCTCCCCCATTACTGATTCCTGTGGTGCACCAGCCTATCTCTCCCTGGCAGCCTTGGGGGCCCACTGATAACTGAGCCATACCCAGCCTAGCTCCACACGCCTCTCCTCCTTTCCTTTCCTCTCCTCCTCTCTGTGGATGTGGTTATACAGTCCTCAGGCATGCAAAATAAACCGTGGGATTGTGTTGTACATGGGCACGTGTGGGCAGTGGTGCCCCTCTCAAAATACCTCTGTGCATGTTTACATGTGTGTTGTGTGTGTGTGTGTGTCTCACTACGGTGACCGTATTACCGCCACACCAGCGGTCACGAGTCATGACGGCAGTCAAATTCCAGGTGACCGTTTAGTCACCGTAATTAGGCTTCTCCGGGATCTGATGCTGCTGATGGTCATTAGTGGCCTACCAAACTTGCTCATTGCCTGATACTCAGCACTCTATTGTCCCTCTAATCACTCTGACATTAATGCAAATGTAATTGAAAATCTAATCAAAGACTTCATGAGAGCCCATGAGCTCATGTTGCGCAACATTTCTATAGGCTATTGAATTGAGAAAACAGAGTGATGGCCTCTATTTAAAAAGAGGAGGATCCCATCAGCTTTCTATAGGCTAGGCCTACTATATTTATTTCTACACTTTCCTAATATTAAGCACATTGCTTATCTTTACAACAGGAGTGTAGCCTACCTGGCTGCCATAAAAAGGAACCCCGGGAAAAGCATCCTCCATTTGCTACATAAGTGCATAGATGACATTTTTTTCCCCTCTGCCCCTGTTTCGAGATAGGTGCATGATAATGGTTAATTCTAAATCTAAACAAATTTCACACATACTGTATATTATTTAGTATATTTAAAGATAAGATTAAATAAAAAACAGTCTGATGGGTGATAATATTAGCCTATAACTTGTGAATTATATATTATCACTATTGTGTGTAGATTGATGAGGGAAAAAATGTATTTAATCCATTTTAGAATAAGGCTGTAATGTAACAAAATGTGGAAAAAGTCAAGGGGTCTGAATACTTTCCAAATGCACTGTAATTCATCAACATTTTAAGCTAAATGTTCTGATCTGTTGCGTCAGAAGCATTGTTTTAAAAAGGTAATTTGATGCTAGTGGTGGTATTCAAGTTGGATATATCGATGCAACTGTCCCAGACAATGTTTGGAATATTGATTTTTCTCACAGATTTTTCTCACAGGTAAACTTTCGTACTATGGGGGATAGTAAATTGACATAGGCTAGTGCTTTTTCTGTTCATTAGGCCTACTCATCTTGTTGGCTGATGAAATGTAAATATGGACAGTTTTTCCAATATCTTCAATATGTTCCTCGGAATTGGATAAGGACGCGCACAGTTGCATCCCCCCAATGTTTCTGTCTTCACTTGTAACCTATGAGAAAGACCCGATCACGTGACTGAGAGCCATGTGAGTGAGAGGTGCTTCGCAGCATGCATCCGGGAGAAGGGAATTATAATTATTATATTCAGCCCAAGGGCAAAACGGCCACTGGCCACAAAAGGCATGTATTATTTTAGGGTGCATTGCGGCCACACAAAGGGGATGCCTTTGGGAAATTTGAGGCATTTTTAAATGCTAGTCGAATTGTGAATGAGAGACTGATGAAGTGTGTACAGCCTGCGCAAAAAACAAAGCAGAGTTCATGCCTTTCATGCAAATTTTTTCAAATCATAGTTACAGTCGGATCATGCAGCCTGATAATGTAATAAAAATCTAAATGTATGGCCTAACATTTGTATCACAACTAAAGTTACAGAACTAACTAAATTAAGCGTATAGGGGGACCTGTTTCTTTGTTAATCGCTCAACACAGAATAGCCGCGAGCGCGCACTCCCTCAAATTGTTTGGAGAAAATATAGTTTCTATTTTATTCAGCTATATTCAGTTGTATTCTTCATACTATAAAATAATATAAAATGCCACGGAATTGTAAGCAAATCTTGTCTGCTAAATGAACTAGTGTAGCCCATAGCCATATTGCATAGCTAGATCAGGGCCTTACATAAGGACAACTCAGAGTATGCTATTCCGTTCTTCTGAATTAGACTACATTTTCGTATAATGTTTCTGTCTAAAATAAATCATAGATTTATTGTGAAGGTGGAGGCTCTATTACATGGATTTATTGTGAAGGTGTAGGCTATATTACATGGATTTATTGTGAAGGTGTAGGCTATATTACATGGATTTATTGTGAAGGTGTAGGCTATATTACATGGATTTATTGTGAAGGTGTAGGCTATATTACATGGATTTATTGTGAAGGTGGAGGCTCTATTACATGGATTTATTGTGAAGGTGTAGGCTATATTACATGGATTTATTGTGAAGGTGTAGGCTATATTACATGGATTTATTGTGAAGGTGTAGGCTATATTACATGGATTTATTGTGAAGGTGGAGGCTCTATTACATGGATTTATTGTGAAGGTGTAGGCTATATTACATGGATTTATTGTGAAGGTGTAGGCTATATTACATGGATTTATTGTGAAGGTGGAGGCTCTATTACATGGATTTATTGTGAAGGTGTAGGCTATATTACATAGATTTATTGTGAAGGTGTAGGCTATATTACATAGATGTATTGTGAAGGTGTAGGCTATATTACATGGATTTATTAGACTTGTTAAAATGTATATGTTCCAAAGGGCTGCATCAGTGGCTTGTAGGCTATGAGTGGAAGCCAGGAGATGCTACATTTGTTTATGTCAATTAATGGTCAATTACCGTGAGACCGGCGTTATTTGCTTGACAATCACCAGCTGACAAAATGTCATGACCGCCACAGCCCTACAGTATGTCTCACCCTTGAAAAGTTTGTAGGATAGGCTACCATATGAGTGCACTCATCGTTAACATACGCTAGGGGCTAGCGTGGTGTTGATTTTGAGTATATGTGTTTGTGTATGCCTTTGTGCTTTTTGATTTGGTATCAGAGACAGTATTATTAAAGTATAACAGTGTAATTTTTGTAGAAAATTGGAATTGTGATAAGGTCAGACGTCTGGGTGTCTGAGCGTGTGTGTGTGTGTTTCAGCTCAATAGGAAGGGAAATGTTTGCACTGCTGTCAGAGTGGTTCCATTAGCAAGGAAATTACACCTGCCACCGTCATAAACACTATCATCCCTCATAGTCACGTACAAAAATCAACACATTAAATAATATAGCCACCCCAACCCGCAGCACACAAAATACACATGAAAGCATATATATATATATATACACACAAACACACACACACACACACACACGCGCACACACAACACACACACGCACGCACACACGCACACACACACACACACACACACACAACCCTCCACCTATAGCTCTGTCCCCTGTATATCATTGTACATCAGCCTAGCATTCCAAGGTCCTTCAGGGAGTCTGTGTGTATTGAACTGAACAATGCTGTAAGTCCCAACTACCACCAGTACTCCACAAACCTCTCCGCAAGCATCCCATTGCACCCCACTTATCCACTGACTGCACAGTCAGTGTTCAGCCACTGGGGAGCAGGTCTTTATGAGGGTGTTTGACCCTCTGTCTGCGACCCAAATAGCATCCTATTCCATATAGAGTGCTATGGGCCCTGGTCAAAAGTAGTGCAAATAATAGGAAAGAGTTAAAGTTTTTATTAGTCGTACGGGATACACATGGGATACACCGTCCAACTAAATGCTTACTTGCCTATTCCTTCTCGGCGATGCAAAACCATTAAGAAATAATAAAAGATATGAACATAAAGTAAATGGCTTGGTAGAATAGAATAAACATTTTAGCATAAGTATAATACAGGAAGGCACAATTTATAGTCCAATGTGTGCACATGTTTTGGGAAGGGGGGGGATTAGGGGGAATTAGGGTGCCATTTTGGGACGCAGATTTTGTATGTCTGTCGCTGGGGTCTTATAGTATAGTAATACTGCATGTATGAGTAAATCAAGGCTGTAAATTACCTGCTGCCAACCAGAGTAATGGATCTGGAGGCTAGAGAGTAGACTAGAGACCTTACCACAGTGTGTTTGTCACCTCATTAAATCATCCTTGCAGTCTTCCAGTCAGCATGGGTGTAGGGGTCTCAGACTGAGAGAGAGTGGGGAGGGATGTAGAGAGAGAGAGGAAGGGAGAGAGAGAGAAAGGTGGAGGAGTTTGAGGCAGGGAAGAAGGGAAGCAGAGCGAGGGAGCAAGATAAGCACGCGGAAACAAGACAGAGGCATAAAAACAGAGGGAGGAGGGAGAGAGAACAAGAGACAGAAAGAGGAAGCACAAAGCGACGGGGTAGCGAAAGAGGGAGGGGGCATAAGTGAGAGGGAAGCTGACAGACAGAGTGATAGAGGTGGCGGAAGAGAGAGGAGTTGTGAGGGAGGAAGATATAGAGGGGGAAGGATACAGAGCGAGTGTTTGGAAGCCCTCACAGCAGACAGGAGTGCTGAGTCAAAAAAAATGGAAATCACAGAGATAGAGATACAACCCTTCAGTCAGACACACTGTAAAACACTTTTTATTAGCCAGGCCACTACAGTGTCTAGTACCACACTTTACACACAACTCTATAAAGCACACCACACAGCTAGAACCAGACTACACATTCAACTCGATATCAACACCCTTAGGAACCAGCAAGGACCACTTATAACAAACAATAGCATTAAAGGCGTTATTGAAGCCTTAGTAAACCCTTTATAAGGTCTACACCAATGCTTAATATCAGCACTCAATACACATAGGAAACAGTTATTAACATTTTACTGCAGTGGGCTAAATCATGGTCACACAGAGTCTTGGTAGTCTTAAACAAATCTACTTTTAAACAAAAATACACCTCACACACATGGTTATGGGCTTAAAGAAAGAAGACACCTGTACCATGTCAGATATAAAGTTGAAATGTTCCACACTGAGGTTGCAATAATACTGTCACCTTGTGAAAAGGATGAAAATGCCCTTTTAGTGTAAGAGCTGTTTGAAAAGACAGCCTGAAATTCCAGCCTGTTTTGATGGAATGGAGTTTTGGCCTGCCTGGTGACATCGGCAGGATGCCTAGTGATTAGAGCGTTGGACTAGTAACCGAAAGGTTGCCAGATCGAATCCCCCAGCTGACAAGGCTGACAAAAATATGTCGTTCTGCCCCTGAACAAAGGAGTTAACCCACTGTTCCTAGGCCGTCGTTCTGCCCCTGAACAAGGCAGTTAACCCACTGTTCCTAGGCCGTCGTTCTGCCCCTGAACAAGGCAGTTAACCCACTGTTCCTAGGCTGTCGTTCTGCCCCTGAACAAAGCAGTTAACCCACTGTTCCTAGGCTGTCGTTCTGCCCCTGAACAAGGCAGTTAACCCACTGTTCCTAGGCTGTCGTTCTGCCCCTGAACAAGGCAGTTAACCCACTGTTCCTAGGCCGTCGTTCTGCCCCTGAACAAGGCAGTTAACCCACTGTTCCTAGGCCGTCGTTCTGCCCCTGAACAATGCAGTTAACCCACTGTTCCTAGGCCGTTGTTGAAAATAAGAATTTGTTCTTAACTGACTTGCCTATTTTAAAAAATAAAATAAAAAACACCTCAAAATCACCTCTCTGCCAATAACAGATTGTTTTCAGAATTAGGGAGGAACCAAGGCTTGTTTGTGTGTGTGCATGTGTGTGTGTGTGTTTTAATGTCATAACCACCATTGGTTTTCTGTGGTCTAAACAGGGAATGCAACGCAGCTATTTATAGTGTTTGTGTTTGGTGCTGTCACAGAGGAGGGGAAAGCCTGCAGCTCTCTCTCCTTTTCTCCCTCTGTCTCTCTCTCTCTTCCCTTCTTCCTCCCAACATGGGAGCTGTGGGACAGAGACAAGCGCCCGGACTGCTCTTTCTCTCACACACACATGCCAGAGCACCCATCAGGCTGTGGCTTACCTCACAAAGCATTGGGTTTAAAGAATGGAAGTGTCGCTGTAGAAACTTAAAAGGCGACGCTTATTTCCCTCACTCTTTTGAATGTGCCTGCCTGTTATATTATAAACACCATCACACACACACTCACTTATACAGTAGATTCCTTCTGCACAATATGAATATGCATATATTCAGTACAATTGCATTGAGCTCAGTGGCTCATGTTATTGACACTGTTCGTATCCCTCTATACCCCCGTATAGTGCACTACTGGTCAAAAGTAGTGCACTATATAGGGAACAGAGTGTCATATGAGATGTGCTCTTAGATGCCCTTAAATGTTTCATTACTGATTGACAGTATATAGAGCTTTAGTCAAAATTAGTGCACCACAGTAGTGCAGTACATGGGGATTAAGGGTATCATTTGATTTGAGATGTGCCCTTCAGATAGATCAAACTCTCTTTTCTGATTGACAGGTTTAAACATATCATCCCTAAATTTTACCCACCTAATCCATCCTTCAACCGTAAGCGAGCCAGCAGAACTCGCTCTCCAAGGTTGGAGTTCAACCAGCTGATCACGGCCCTGACCATGACCGTGGGAGAGACGGCAATCCCAGCCGGACATCACTCCATGCGCCCTCTCTTCTGGACTCTCCGAAGAATTCCACTCGCTCAGCAACTGAGGAGGTGAGAGCGGCTCCTGCGGCTCAGCTAGTGAGGATTCTGGCGTCCGCTCGGAGACTAAATCACAGCTTTCACCCCTCCACGAAAAAGAGGACCTGTTTGGAGACAGTGGGAAATTCCTGACGGCTTCTAGAAGCTGTGGCAGCCCCATAGAAGACATGAGGGGGGAAACGGTGCCCCCATCGCTTGTCACCACTACCCCTGGCACACACAAGGACAGCTGCAAACACACACTCCCCTTCCCGTCCCCCATCAATAACACCTGTCTGCACATCAGCTTCTCGGAGGATGAGTTACTGGACAGCAGTCCTGAAGACTCCAGTGTCCCACAAAGGAGCTAGGAAGCTGGGAACCGAGGGCTACTACAGGCCCTGGCTTCATTTGAGGCCTATGGAGCCTCTGGGGGATTCTGAAGACTAGTGTCCAACAAGGGAGGGGGAGGGGGCTTGGAGGGCTACTATAGCTGCAGGCTTCATTTGAGGCCTCCGGGAGACTTGAACTGATGCTAACTGACACTTATGCTGCAACAGACACTATAAAATTACTGACAGACTGTACTGTAATCAGAGCTTCTAAAGTTATATTGAATGTAATAATGTTGGAAATCCAGTCCATATACTCTTAAATGTGGAGTGGGCTGGATTTCAAGACTTGTATTTATTTTTGATCACTCACTACCAACAGATAGACAACATCTATCTATGGCCTAAACATACGTTAACATATTCACTGAAAAGGAACATAAAATGATATATTACTGTATAATTTATTGCCATATGGACAGATCATAGTCTTTTATAGAGAGAATAATGATCTTATTTTATTTGTGAGTAAATAAGTAGAGAATTGAGAAGAATCTGTCACGTATACGCCGGGAGTCAGGAAGCAGGTGCAGAAGGTGAGTTTAATAATGAAGAATACAGATAAACATGAAGTGTACAGAACATGAATGAAAACAAACCAATATTGCCTGATGGCTGAAGCTACTGAGGGCTAAACAAAGGGAAGGTAATTAAGGTGATGCTGAAGTCCGGGTGTGGGTAATGAAGGGGAGCAGGTGTGCGTAATGAAGATTGCCAGGGCCAGTGGTTAGTAGACCGACGACGTCGAGCGCCAGAGCGAGGGAGCAGGAGTAGGCGTGACAGAATAATGTAGCACAAGTCTTGCACCGTTAAAGTAGCCTAGTGTCAACGGCAAGTTAGTACTCAACATGCTTTTAATGTATATTTATTACACACGCTAAACTGATTTACAAGGGAAATCAATGCAAATCATGTTATTTAAACATTTTTTTACCTCACACAAATTACTGAAATATGAACGTTGTGGGAACATTGTGGATGTGAAGTGCTGTGCCGTTAAAGGGAAAATCCACTTGAAAACTCTCTTTTAGTATTTTTTTTCATTAGTAAAGTCCAATATCTTGTCAACTTGACTGCTGATATGCAAAACATTTTGGGACTGTATAAACAGTGGACTAATGAAAAAAATACCAAACGATTTTTATGGATTTTCCCTATAAGAACGGCTGCCCTCTCTCAGGCACCAGACTATGAAGAGTCATTCCGAAAGGAACAGGAAAGTCATAGAAAGGAAGTAGTGAATAGAAGAGAAGTGATGATGGACTGGGTGTGTTTGGTCACTCACACAGTATGTGTGGTACTTTGATTATGTGCGGTTGCACGTTACATTTGGTTCTGGAATGTTGTGCACCATAGCTATCACCTTCGGACTAGTACTCAGTACTGTATGTATAATTATAGAACACTTCAGTTCAAAATATAGAACAAGTACAGTGCCTTCAGAAAGTATTCACACCCCTTTACTTTTTCCACATTTTGTTGTGGCAAAGACAGAATTTATATGGATTAAATTGAGATTGTGTGTCACCGATCTACACACAATGTCATAATGCCAAAGTGGAATTTTGTTCCTTTCAACACCTTTGATGTGGCATAAATAAGTTCAGGAGTAAAAAAGTATTTAACAAATCGCATAATACGTTGCATGGACTCATTCTGTGTTCAATAATAGTGGACAACATCATTTTTGAATGATTAACCAGCTCTGTACCCCACATTACCCCATAGTGAATTTCAAGCACAGATTCAAGCACAAAGACCAGGAAAGTTGTTCAATGCCTCGCAAAGAAAGGCACCAATTGGTAGACATGTAAAAATAACAAAAGCAGATGCTGAAAATCCCTTTCAGCATGGTAAAGTTATTAATTAGGCTTTGGATGGTCTATCAATACACCCAGTCACTACAAATATACATAACTCAGTTAGCGGAAGGAAGGATGCTGCCCAGGGATTTCACCATGAGGCCAATGGTGATTTACAGAGTTTAATGGAAACCAGTGTTTTTATATACTTTTATTTTATTTTGAATCCTGCGGCTCTGTTGGGCTAAATTGCTGTCAGCGCTGTTATCTGTCCCGGGATCCTGCCAGATTCCGCATGGGGGGAGAGACGTGAAAGCCCAGCTTAGCCTAGCTGGCTTGACCGTCTCAAATGGAGGCCGCTATTGAACGTTTCCAGCCTTGCAGCAGATGTTTACTTTGCTTTGTTCCAGGACAATGTGGACCACGCTGACTTTCAATGTAGCAACTGCTTGCTTGCGGAGGACTACAGGAAAGAAGTAGCTACTCTTACCAAGCATGTAGTAAACCTACATTAACTACTGGGAAACCCATGCCCACCTCCTTTTATTTTCCTTCCACCCAAGTAGCCGGACGCCACTCTGGTCTGGTGGAAGTCTGTTCTACCACAGGAGCACGAGTACAGAACATAACAAGGTTGCTTCAGTCTGTTCTACCACAGATGCCGGGAGCTGACACTGTAGTAGTCCATGTGGGGTCAAATGACATCAGGAGGGCTAGCTCAGAACATTTGAAAATTAATTTTAAAGAACTGATTTTAGCATTAAAGACTCCAAAAAACTACCAATAATTTCAGGTGCAGTACCATCGTTGGGCGGGTGTGAATGATTCAGCAGACTGTTGGTATTACTCATCTGGCTAAAAGGTAACTGTAGCTCTGGTGGACTCACTTTTATTGATAACTTTGATACCTTCTGGAAACGGAAGATACTCTACAGGAATGGCTCCTGGACTCTGTTCATGCATTTCAAGGCTGCGTTGAAACAATGACTGGCAAATGATCCAAGACCTGCTCAGTGAATCCCTACCATTGTGACAATGAGTCATCATAATGCTGCATCAAATGTACATGATCTTAAGGGCATTGACAAACACAATGTAAGTAATTAAATTGATGTACCCCTAATTGCAACGAATACATCTGTTTATCCTACAGCTATTGTAAGCAGTAATCATGAGCCTATAAACCAGAGTTACACTGTTAGCACTGAGGTGGTGTGCAATAGTAGGAAGACCACTTTATAGAGCTCACTCTGCACTATCATCTCCAATGTAAATAACATGAGTACGTCTACTTCTAAGCTTCCCAGTAAAGCATTAAAAACAATCAAGCAACCCAGAAAAGTGCTACAAATAGCCCATATTAATATATGTAGCCTAAGAAACAAGGTCCATGAAGTCAATAACTTGCTTGTAACAGATTACATTCTTATTCTGGCTATCTCTGAAACTCACTTAGATATTACCTTTGATGATACAGTGGTAGCAATACATGGTTATAACATGTACCGGAAAGACAGAAATGCCAACGCAGGCGGTGTTGCAGTCTATATTCAGAACCACATTCCTGTAAAGCTTAGAGACAATCTAATGTCAAATACTGTTGAAGTAATATGGCTATCTGCCTCACCTAAAGCCCATTCTTGTGGGAAGCTGCTATAGACCACCAAGTGCTAACAGTCAGTATCTGGATACTATGTGTGAAATGTTTGATAATATCTGTGATATCAACAGAGAAGTATATTTTCTTGGTGATTTAAATATTAACTGGCCTTCATCAAGCTGTCCACTCAGGAAAAAACGTCAAACTGTATCCAGTGCCTGCAACCTGGTTCAGGTTGTCAGTCAACCTACCAGGGTAGTTACAAACAGCACAGGAATTAAATAATCAACATGTATTGATCACATCTTTACTAACGCTGTAGATATTTGCTTTAAAGCAGTATCCAAATCCGTAGGATGTAGTGATCACAATAGAGTAGCCATATCTAGGAAAACCAAAGTTCCAGAGGCTGGGCCTAATATAGTGTATAAGAGGTCATACAATAAGTTTTGTAGGGATTCATATGTTGATGATGTAAAGAATATTTGCTGGACTGTGGTGTGTAATGAGGAGCAACCAGATGCTGCACTTAGTGCATTTATGAAACTACTTATTCCAGTTACTAATAAGCACGCACCCATTACGAAAAGGACGGTAAAAACTGTTAAATCCCCTTGGATTGATGTGGAATTGAAAAAATGGTATGGTTGAGAGGGATGAGGCAAAAGGTATGGCAATTAAGTCTGGCAGCCCAACTGTAACGTCTGCTTCCAACTCACACCCTCAAACACGTAGATCCCCCTGAACGCAGCTCACTTTCCAGCCCATTTTCCAGCTCACACTCTCAAACACCTAGATCCCCTGAACGCAGCTCCAGATCACAATCACCTGAATTCTAATCACCTGTTCACACACCTGTATGTCATTATCACACACTATTTAGTTCAGTTTTTTGCACCCCATGACTGTGAGGTATTGTTTGTTGTGACACACTTCTTTGCTGTTTTTCTCGTGATTTACTCCCTCCCGTGTGTCACGTTCTGACCCTAGTTATTGTATTAATTGTTTGTTTTAGTTGGTCAGGACGTGAGTTGGGTGGGCATTCTATGTTTTGTGTGTCTAGGTTGTTTTTCTGTGTTCGGCCTAGTATGTTTCTCAATCAGAGGCAGTTGTCGTTAGTTGTCTCTGATTGAGAATCATACTTAGGTAGCCTGGGTTTCACTGTTGTTTTGTGGGTGATTGTTTCCGTGTCTGTGTTTTACACCACACGGTACTGTTTTCGGTTTTCGTTATTTCACGTTACGTTTATTGTTTTGTAATGAGTGTTCAGTTTATGTGTTTAATAAACAACCATGGACACTTACCACGCCGCAAATTGGTCCTCCGATCCTTCTCGCCTCTCCTCCTCGGAAGAGGAGGACGAAAACCCTTATACCGTGTATGATAGTTCTTGCCTGCCTCACTAACAACGTATTTTTCCTATTCCCTGCCTGTACTTTAACTTTCTGTTATCTACCTATTGCGGTATCTTCCGGACTACGTTAATAACCTTTTTCCTGCCTGTACTGTTGCCCTTTTGGACCCCCTGTGTATGACCTTCTGCCTGGCCCTGGACCCAGCTACCTGCCTCTTCCTGTGGTCCTTTGCTATAAACACCTGCTGCACCCTACGCTTGAAACCAGCTCTCTCTCTCCCCTCCTGTTCATTACACCAACTGATTGGCAAATGTCTGCAAATGAAGAAATCATGTGACTAAACTAAATAAAAAATAAACTACACCATGAAACTAAAATAAATTACATAATTACATACAGAATGTCAGTAAAAAGCTTTGGGGCACCTTAAATAACATTTCGGGGAAAAAAGCCAACTCGGCTCCTTCATTAATTGAATCAGATGACTCATTCATCACAAAGCCCACTGTTATTGCAAACTACTCTCTGGGATATGTGGGATGGTAGCGTCCCACCTCGCCAACAGCCAGTTAAATTGCATGGCGCCAAATTCAAAACAATCCCATAATTAAAATTCCTCAAATATACAAGTATTTTACACCATTTTAAAGATAAACTTCTTGTAAATCCAGCCACAGTTTCCGATTTCAAATAGGATTTACGGCGAAAGCACACCAAATGATTGTTAGGTCAGCACCTAGTCACAGAAATCCATACAGCCATTTTCCAGCCAAGGACAGGGCTCACAAAAATCAGAAATAGCGATTAAATGAATCACTAACCTTTGATGATCTTCATCAGATGGCACTCACAGGACTTCATGTTCCACAATAAATATGTGTTTTGTTCAATAAAGTTTATCTTTATGTCCAAAAACCTCATTTGAAATTGGTGTGTTATGATCAGAAATGCATTGTCTCAAACAAACATCCGGTGAAAGTGCAGAGAGCCACATAAAATTACAGAAATACTAATAATAAACATTGATAAAAGATACAAGTGTTATGCATGGAAATATATATAACTTTCTTCTTAACCTGTTGCGTCTACCAAACCCGGATCCGGGTTTCTATTTACAGACCTAAGCTCATTACCATAACGCAACGTTAACTATTCATGAAAATCGCAAATGAAATGAAATAAATATGCCATCTCTCAAGCTTAGCCTTTTGTAAACAACACTGTCATCTCAGATTTTCAAAATATGCTTCTCAACCATAGGAAAACAATAATTTGTGTAAAAGTGGCTAGCTAGCGTAGCATTTAGCGTTAGCATTAGCGTTAGCATCCAGCACGCAAGATTTCAACAAAAACATAAAAGCCTTCAAATAAAATCATTTACCTTTGAAGAACTTTGGATGTTTTCAATGAGGAGACTCTCAGTTAGATAGCAGATGCTCAGTTTTTCCAAAAAAGATTCTTTGTGAATTCGAAATAGCTCCGTTTTCTGCATCACATTTGGCTACCAAAAAAAAAACGAAAATTCAGTCCTCAAAACGCAAACTTTTTTCCAAATTAACTCCATAATATCGACTGAAAACATGGCAAACGTTGTTTAGAATCAATCCTCAAGGTGTTTTTCACATATCTCTTCAATGATATATCGTTCGTGGAAGCATGGTTTCTCCCCTCAATCAAATGGAAAAGTACAAGCAGCTGGCGTTTGCGCACCGAATTCCACGCAGGACACCAGGCGGACACTTGGAAAATGTAGTCTCTTGTGGTCAATCTTCCAATGATATGCCTACAAATACGTCACAATGCTGCTAACACCTTGGGGGAACGACAGAAAGTGTAGGCTCATTCCTTGCGCAATCACAGCCATATAAGGAGACAATGGAAAACAGAGCTTCAGAGATTCTGCTAATTTCCTGCTTGACGCATCATCTTGGTTTCGCCTGTAGAATGAGTTCTGGGGCACTTACAGACAATATCTTTGCAGATTCTGAAACTTCAGAGTGTTTTCTTTCAAAAACTGTCAAGAATATGCATAGTCGAGCATCTTTTCGTGACAAAATATCGCGCTTAAAACGGGAACGTTTTTTATCCAAAAATGAAATAGCGCCCCTAGAGATCCAAGAGGTTAATGCAACCACTGTGTCAGATTTCAAAAAGACTTTACGGCGAAAGCACACCTTGCAATTATGTTAGGTCAGTGCACGTCACAGAAAAACATCCAGCCATTTTCCAAAGATGGAGAGGTGTCAGAAAAGTCAGAAATAGCGTAATAAATATTCACTTACCTTTGATGATCTTGATCGGAATGCACTTCCAGGAATCCCAGTTCCACAATAAATGTTTGTTTTGTCCGATAAAGTCCATAATTTATGTTCAAATACCTCCTTTTTGTTTGCGCGTTTAGCCCAGTAATTCAAATGCCTAATACGTGATCACTTGTTCAGACTAAATGTTAAAAAAGTTATATTACAGTTCGTTGAAAACATGTCAAACGATGTATAGAATCAATCTTTAGAATGTTTTTATCATAAATCTTCAATAATGTTCCAACCGGAAAATTCCTTTGTCTTTAGACGGGTGAGCACGTGATCAGCTCATGGTACTCTGCCAGACCTCTGGCTCAAACAGCTCTCATTCTCTCCTCCTTCACAGCAGAAGCCCGAAACAAGGTTCTAAAGACTGTTGACATCTAGTGGAAGCCTTAGGAAGTGCAATAGGACCCCATAGACAATGTATATTCGATAGGCAATGACTTGAAGAACTACAAACCTCAGATTTCCCACTTCCTGGTTGGATTTTTTTCTCATGTTTCTCAGGTCATATGAGTTCTGTTCTACTCACAGACATCATTTTTTAGAAACTTTAGAGTGTTTTCTATCCAAATCTACTAATTGTATGCATATTCTAGCTTTTGGGCCTGAGTAGCAGGCAGTTTACTCTGGGCACCTTTTTATCCAAGCTACTCAATACTTCCCCCCAGTCCCAAAGAAGTGAATTACTTTTTCATTGGCAAGATAAGCACACTTAGGGATGACATGCCAGCAACAAACACTGACACTACACATCCAAGTATATCGGACCAAATTATGAAAGACAAGAATTGTACTTTTGAATTCTGTAAAGTCAGTGTGGAAGAGGTGAAAAAATATTGTTGTCTACCAATAATGACAAGCCACCGGGGTCGGTCTAACAATCTGGATGGAAAATTACTGAGGATAATTGCAGATGATATTGCCACTCCTATTTGCCACATCTTCAATTTAAGCCTACTAGAGAGCGTGTGCCCTCAGGCCTGGAGGGAAGCTAAAGTCATTCCGCTACCCAAGAATAGTAAAGCCCCCTTTGCTGGCTCAAATAGCCGACCAATCAGCCTGTTACCAACCCTTAGTAAACTTCTGGAAAAATTGTGTTTGACCAGATACAATACTATTTCACAGTAAACAAATTGATTGTGGGGGCTGTCTTGTTAGACTTCAGTGCAGCTTTTGACATTATCAATCATAGTCTGCTGCTTGAAAAACTTGTGTAATGGCTTTACCGCTATAATGTGGATAAAGAGTTACTTGTCTAACAGAACACAGAGGGTGTTCTTTAAGCCATTTTCAAGTCTTGCCATGGATTTTCAAGCCAATTTATGTCAGAACTGTAACTAGGTCACTCAAGAACATTCTACAAAGTATTGACTCAGAGGTGGGAATACATATGTAAATGAGATATTTCTGTATTTCCATTTTCAATACATTTGCAAACATTTCTAAAAACATATTTTCACTATGCGATATTGTGTGTAGATGTGTGAGAAAAACATCTACGTAATCCATTTTGAATTGAGGCTGTGACACAACAAAATGTGAAATAAGTAAAGGGGTATAAATACTTCATATTTATAAGCCTGTTTTCATGGTATCCTTTTGGTAGTTACAGTCTTGTGTCATCGCTGCAACTCCTGTACGGTCCTCCGAAAAACAACCCAACCAAGCCACACTGCTTCTTGACACTATGCCCACTTAACCCGGAAGCCAGCCGCACTGTGGAAACAATGTGCACCTGGCGACCATGTCAGCATGCACAGGAGTCGTTAGTGCGCAAGGACATCCCTGCTGGCCTAACCCTCCCCTAACCCGGACGACACTGGGCCAGTTGTGCACCACCCAATGGGTCTTCCTGTAATCGAACCCAGAATCTCTAGTGGCACAGCTAGCACTGCGATGCAGTTCCTTAGACCACTGCTCCACTCGGGAGGCAGTATAAATACTTTCTGAAGGCACTGTGCGTTTTTCAGGGACATTTCAATGATGATAGGTTCATCTACACTGCAATAAGAACCAACATGATCGGCTAAATGTAGGTTTCAGGGCTAGTAAAATGCTCTGAGCTGAAAAGCTGGCCAATGGCCTGACATATGGTTCCAAATGGAATGATGTTATTACATAAATTCATAACATCTGCTAACCATGTGTGTATGTGACAAATAAATTTGATTTAAATGAAGAGGCATGAAAGGTTTTAATGGTGTCCCTGAATGGCAAAAAATGTTCAGTGATTTTGTAGCTTTGATCAAAGGGACCCACAGAGTGGAAAGATAATTGACTGAAAGGATAATTGGGAATCAGGGAGATGCCTCAGGAGAAAAGACAAACTCTCTGATGGATTTCTCTTTCACTCTCAATCTCTTTTCACCTCCTGCCTCTCTCTCTCTCTCTTCACCCCCTGCCTCTCTTGCTCTCTTGCTCCCTTGCGCTCTCTCTGAGGTCCTGATTGATGGACATTTTTTTCCAACTGCTTACACACAAAATCTTTTCATGTCACATGATTTTTGAAACATCTCACTCAAAGTGCAAAACTACACACCAAGTATCCAAAACCATAAGCTATTTCTCAGCCTTTGACTCAGTTGTCAATTGCATAAAACACTTTTTTCAAAACACTACACACAATTCTCTACCTAAAACACAAAAACAGGAAGTGACTTGCTTTCCTTTTCCAAACACAACCAAACAAAATGCTACACTTATTCACCAGGTCACACACACACTCCTCACATGTGCAAACACTAATATCTTAACTGATCACTAACCAATCACTGCTTTACTGTAATATAGACCTATAAATAGGTCAAAGGTCAGATTACCTGTTTTGAACAATGGATGCCAACAATGGACAGAGAGCAAGAGGAGTAGGAGGGAGAGGAAGATGAAGAAGAGGACAAAGGCAAAGAAGAGAAGGAAGGAGAGCCATCTCTGATGAAATTAGGGCAACACTTTATTTTTTTTATTTTTTTTATTTTACCTTTATTTAGCCAGGCAAGTCAGTTAAGAACAAATTCTTATTTTCAATGACGGCCTGGGAACAGTGGGTTAACTGCCTGTTAGGGCAACACTTGTACCTTGTCATGTGATCCAACAACCATGTGATCAACCACAGTTTGACCATGAGAGAGGCTGTACTGAGAGTCCAGCCCAATTTGAGTCGATTTACAGTAGCGCCCATCATTCGAACCTTCAGAAATGAGAACAGGTATGCAACTATCTAATGACTATTTTAGCATTACAGTAATGTACTGTAAAATACATATGACTGCATAGTATTGCATAAACATTTGTAACTCTAAGCCATCCATTTACTGCACTGCATTGAATGAATGAGGTTGGTTATCATGCTGTACTACATTTTTTGTACATTGTTTACAGTTCCTATGCTGAACGCATACTGTGTTTGAATTCTGTACAGAGTGGAAAGGCAAAGACATCATGGAGGACGAGGACGCTTGTTTACAGATGTACAAGAGACTGCAATTATAAATATGGTTTTGGCCAACAATGCAATTAGGATTCGAGAGATAAGAGAGCATATCTTGTATAATGACACCATACTTAAACCTTTTGTGACTAGGGGGCAGTATTTTCATTTTTGGAAAAATAACGTTCCCGTAGTAAACGGGATATTTTGTCAGGACAAGATGCTAGAATATGCATATAATTGACAGCTTAGGATAGAAAACACTCTAAAGTTTCCAAAACTGTAAAAATATTGTCTGTGAGTATAACAGAACTGATGTTGCAGGCGAAAGCCTGAGAAGAATCCAAACAGGAAGGGACTCTTATTTAGAAGGCTCTGCGTTCCTATGCGTCCCTATTGAGCAGTGAATGGGCTATCAACCAGATTACTTTTTCTATGGCTTCCCTAATGTGTCTAGTGTCACAATACATAGTTTCAGGCTTTTATTTTGAAAAATGAGCCTGAACGTCAACATTGCGTCAGTGGTCAGCTGAAGTCTCTCATAGTGTTTGGTGCGTAAAGGACAAATGCGGCCATTGTTTCTCTCTCTCCTACTAAGAAGCCACCAGTCCTGGTTGATATATTATCGAATAGATATTTGAAAAACACCTTGAGGATTGATTATAAACAACGTTTACCATGTTTCTGTCGATATTATGGAGCTAATTTGGAATATTTTTCGCCGTTTTCGTGACTGCAATTTCCGGGCGATTTCTCAGCCAAACGTGAAGAACAAATGGAGCTATTTCGCCTGCAAAAATAATATTTTGGGAAAAAATGAACATTTGCTATTTAAACAACATCAATGCTGTAAGCCTGTCGACCATACAACGCATCCTCCAACGGCACCGAATGACGATTAAACAACTTTACAAGGTGCCATTTGAGAGAAACTCTGACAGAGTCAAGAATATGCGACATGACTTTGTAGAGGTACTCTGTATGTATGCAACACTATTTCCAGTACTTCAGACATACCATATTTACTCATCTTTATATCCTTTTGTCTGTTTGTCTGTAACAGAGAGTTTTGGAGCTTGATGCCCATGTAATTCGCCATTAATTTATTTATGTGGATCAGGTTGGCTTCAACCTCACCAAAACCAGACGCCGCGGAAGAAATGTAATAGGACAGAAGGCAATTACCAATGTCCCTGAACAGCATGGGGGTAATATAACTGTGTGCTGCCATCACTCAAAACGGGGTCCTCCATCACAATGTCACACTGGGTCCGGACAACACCGGCCATATGCTCACTTTTCTGGATGCAATTTACACAATGCTTGTCCCTGATCCAGATCAGGAGCCTGCTAGATTTGTGGTCTTATGGGACAATGTTAGTTTTCACCGGGCTGTTCTGGTCCAAAACTGGTTTGCCACCCATCCACAATTTGTAGTTTTGTACTTACCCCCATATTCACCTTTTCTAAAGCCCATAGAGGAATTATTCTCAGCCTGGCGCTGGAAAGTGTATGATCGCCAACCCTATGCCCGCATGCCGCTTCTCGAGGCAATGGAGGATGCATGTGGGGACTGTCGTGGAAATTTCCTGTATTACCAAATCATGAGAGAGCAAACCACACACAAGTCAGAGTTATCATAAAGTCCATCTTTAATTATATGAGCTTCACCATAGCCCTGTGACTCTCAGATCAATTCAGTGTCTATAAATTAATTCTCTGAGAGTGCTTACATATTGGCACCTGAGATCCTTTATAGCAAAGACACACATAGCCAGACAGCGTTCGCTATAAAATATCATTCAGTTTGGTCTCCTAAACTAAGTTCCTATCTCGTTCTTGGTACCACTTAGGACCAAAAACATTACCTTATCCAATGGCATATATCAAATACACCCCCTCCTGGACAAGATCACAGAGAGACGTGACTGGCACACAGACATTGTGGAGCCACCTAACTGGTTCCCCATTAATCACCCCATCCCTTCACATGGTTTAGGAATAGTTTACAAACAAATTCACAGATAAGACTAACCCGACCTCTCCCCTTTCTGGGCCCAAGTAACTTTCCCACATAGGCATGCTTATGAAAATTTATAAAATATCTTATATATAAATGTTACCTAAAGAATTCTGATTCTGCCACGACAGGACATAGAGGTTGCCTCTGTCCAAGGTTGGATACGCCATGCTAGGAGATACTTCCCTCGATGTTTGGCAAGAGAAAACGTATCTTGTGATGTGGACGAAGTATTGTGGCCAGACCCAGGCCGGAGAAGAGATGAAGTGTATCTTAGCACTGGTGACCAATTCCTGGACTGACCCCCCCCCCCCCCCCCCCCCCGGAACCCCACACACACAATGGTGTTATTTTCTGTATTCTAAAGAATATATTTTTGGTTTACATATGTTTATGGTTTTGTTGTATGCTACTGTATACAACAGTAATGTTTGGTCTAATAAATATTTTCTCTTTCTACATTGCATTGTGTTTACAGTGTACTTGTTACCCCTCTCAGCAGATGACTTTCACTGTAGAACATTGTATTGGTGTTTACAGTGTACTTGTTACCCCTCTCAGCAGATTACTTTCACTGTAGAACATTGTATTGGTGTTTACAGTGTACTTGTTACCCCTCTCAGCAGATTACTTTCACTGTAGAACATTGTATTGAAATGTAGATATAAGCCTATGAAAGACCAAAGAGCTTTAGATTTAGAACAACAGTGTTTACATGGTATATC
The DNA here is from genome assembly GCF_045791955.1 of Oncorhynchus clarkii lewisi. Lineage (NCBI taxonomy): Eukaryota > Metazoa > Chordata > Actinopteri > Salmoniformes > Salmonidae > Oncorhynchus > Oncorhynchus clarkii. Next base: position 5,560,813 of record NC_092175.1, read on the forward strand.
CAAAAATGTACTATAATGAAAGCAGTGTTTACCATTTGATGCAAATGCTTCATTCTGACATGTGTTTATGGCATTTTGAATGCAGTGGTACATTTTGAAGGAGATGTGAGGCATTTTGCATTTTGTGTGTGCAGTCTTGGGAATTGTGTGTAGAGTTTTGAAAAAAGGAGACAGTTTTGAAAACGTGTGTAAGCAGTTGGAAAAAACTGTAAAAGAAACAGAGGGAAAAGTGTTACATCTGCTAAAAACAGGGTTGCGTCAGTCTCACGGTGAGAAACATGGTGAGATTGTCTCATCTACATACTTACACAGGCTATGTGGATGACAACAATGTATATATTTTATATTCATGACTAATGCTGTTTTTTTCCTGGTCAGGTCATGTGGTCAAGAAACAATTCTGGCCTTATCTTATGAGATTTGAAAACTACCCCAACTGAATTGAACTATAATGTGTACTCTAAATGTGGACTTATTCTGGGTGGCAGGTTGAGGTGATAAAGAAGATGTTTATGAGAGATGTGATTGGACAACATGGTACAGGTGTCAACCGCTAAAGGACGGAGAGAGGGCGTCTTCACAGCACTTTGAAGGAGAGAAAAACACAGCAATAATAAACAAATTCATTCATGAATTAATAAAATACTATTTGAATGACTGCAGCATTCACCAGGTGTTCTTTTTCTTGAAGAACTCTTATTCATCATAAAAATATAGTTTCCTCTTGTCTCAGATACTCAAGTCATCTTCTTAAGTTACAAGGACATTAGACAGAGAATAGTGATTGTCTAATTACACATAGTGTATGTCCAAAATGTCACCCTATTCCCTATATAGAACACTACCTTTGACCAGAGCCCTATGTAGGGAATAGGGTGCCATTTGGAATGCAGGGCCACACACAGATTGACTGACCTTCATGTCTTAAAGTAATGATAGACTGTCATTTTATTTGAGCTGTTCTTGCCACAAAATGGACTTGGTACTTTACCAAATAGGGCGATCTTCTGTGTACCACTTTGTCACAACACAACTGATTAGGAAAGAAATTCCACAAATGAACTTTTAACAAGGCACACCTGTTATTAGAAAGGCATTCCAAGTGACTAGCTCATGAAGCTGATTGAGAGAATGCCAAGAGTGTGCAAAGCTGTCATCAAGGCAAAGGGTGGCTACTTTGAAGAATCTCAATTATAAAATCATATTTTGATTTGTTTAACACTTTTTTGATTCCAAATGATTCCATATGTGTCATTTCATAGTGTTGATGTCTTCACTATTATTCTACTATGTAGAAAATAGTAAAGAAAAACCCTTAAATGAGTAGGTGTGTCCAAATGTTTGACTGTGTCCAAATGTTTGAAATGTTGAACTGTATTTTTTTTCTATACTAATACAGAGAAGATTTTTAAAAATCTAAAAATATGTGGGTCCTGGTTAACCTGGTCAACCTGGTTAACCTGGTAAACCTGGTCAACCTGGTCAACTGGTTAACCTGGTCAACCTGGTCAACCTGGTCAACCTGGTCAACCTGGTTAACCTGGTCAACCTGGTCAACCTGGTCAACCTGGTTAACCTGGTCAACCTGGTCAACCTGGTCAACCTGGTCAACCTGGTTAACCTGGTCAACCTGGTTAAACAGGTTAAGAGGATAACTACACTGAGCCTTTTCTAAAATGTTTTATGAGATTGGAGAACACGTTGGGGGGGATCTTAGACCATTCCTCCATACAGAATACATACAGAATCCTTCCAGATCATTAATATCGACGTCTGCACTAATGGACTGCCCTCTTCAATTCAACCATAGGTTTTCAATGGGGTTCAAGTCTGGAGACTGAGATGACCATTGCAAAATGTTGATTTTGTGGACAATTAGTCTCCTGGCGGAAGCAACCAGGTTTTTGGCTAGAATGTCCTGGTACTTGTTAAAGTACATAAAGCTGTCTCAGCCTCCAGTATTTATGCTGCAGTAGTTTATGTGTCGGGGGGCTAGGGTCAGTTTGTTATATCTGGAGTACTTCTCCTGTCCTATTCGGTGTCCTGTGTGAATTTAAGTGTGCTCTCTCTAATTCTCTCTTTCTCTCTTTCTTTCTCTCTCTCGGAGGACCTGAGCCCTAGGACCATGCCTCAGGACTACCTGACATGATGACTCATTGCTGTCCCCAGTCCACCTGGCCGTGCTGCTGCTCCAGTTTCAACTGTTCTGCCTTATTATTATTGGACCATGCTGGTCATTTATGAACATTTGAACCTCTTGGCCATGTTCTGTTATAATCTCTACCCGGCACAGCCAGAAGAGGACTGGCCACCCCACATAGCCTGGTTCCGCTCTAGGTTTCTTCCTAGGTTTTGGCCTTTCTAGGGAGTTTTTCCTAGCCACCGTGCTTCTACACCTGCATTGCTTGCTGTTTGGGGTTTTAGGCTGGGTTTCTGTACAGCACTTTGAGATATCAGCTGATGTACGAAGGGCTATATAAATACATTTGATTTGATTTGATTTGATGAAGCCTTTGACCTTAATCAGGGCCCCAGAACCAGTGGAAGAAAATAGCCTCATAACATCAAAGTTCCACCACCATATTTTACAGTAGGAATTAGATATTCTGCATATGCATTGTTCTTTTGAAGGCCAAACCCACCATTGGTGTGCAATGGCCAATGACCGCTATTTTCATGTCATCTGATAATAGCACCGCCTAGAGTTTGCTAAACGGCATTGGCACTTGGATTGGAACAGGTGCTGCGGTCATATGACATGATGCTGGAGTATTAAAAGCAAGGGGTATAGAATAAAATACCATGTTAAGTCTACTTATTTCAAGTCTGAATCGGGCCCATATTTATTTTCAAGGTTGAGAGGATCTCAAGAAACAGACAACCTCCAATGAATACTTTACAATGCCTGTGCTGAGGAGAATAGATATTAGAACAGATGTTTTGAATGTATACCCGGGCTTCACTCAACACAAGACTCCTTGCAGGCTCTTTTTAAGGATGTGCGACAGCAGAGACATGACTGGGGTAATGACTTGTAGCGTCTCTCAGTCTGTAGGGCCACAACACAATCACAGGCCCATTAGACACAGCAGCTCTGTTCTCTATCATTTCCCCTCTCCCCTCTCTTTTCTCTGTCTCGCTCTCTCTCTTTCTCTCTTTCTCTCTCTGGTTTTCTGACTGAATGGGAAGAGGCATCAACAGCCTGTTCTCTTTTCCTCTGTCTCTGTCTGTAACTACTAGAGAGACTTTGAAGGAGTGAGTTGACATGTTCTGCATATTAAGTTTTTTTCTCTCTCTTATATGTCATCTAAAATCTTTCTTTTCACTCACTCTTTAATTTTCTCTTTTCTCTCTCATCTCTCACTGTCTCTCTCTAACTCTCTCTCCCTCTCCTTCGCTAATCCCTCTCTCCATCCCTCTCATGAGGTGTTTCTGCAGGTTAGTCATTATTTCTCCTCACCTGTCACCCACCAGACCGGGCCCGCCTCCACTGAGTGTGCAGTATTTAGTAATCATAATAAGTCTGGTAGCATCAAGTGTTCAGCAGTTTGATGGCTTGTAGAGAGACATTTTCTCAGAGCCTGTTGGTATCAGACCTCATGCTCCAATACCATCTGCCTGACGGTAAGGGAGTGAAGAGTGGGGTACTTGATGATGCTACGAGCATTCCTCAGGCACCGCTTCGAGTTGATGTCATAGATGGGTGGGCGCACGTCCCCAGTGATGTACTGGGCCATCTTCACAATCCACTGGAGCGCCTTGCGGTCGTGGAAGGAGCAATTTCCGTAACAGGCCGTGATGCAACTGGTCAGCCTGTAGTCTGCCCGCAATGAAGTCCAGGATCCAGCTGCAGAGGGTGGTCTCCAGAACGAGGGCTCTGAGCTTGGTGTCGTGCTTGGAGAGAACAATAGTGTTGAATGCTGAACTCTAGTCAGTGAACAGCATTCTCACATAGGGATTCCTCTTGGTCAGATGTGTTGCGGTCCTGTGAATAAAGATGAAAATTGCACCTTCTTGGATCTGTTGGAGCGATATGCAAATTTGAGTGGCCTTGATGTGGGCCATGTCCAGTCTCTCAAAACACTTCATGATGACCAGTGTGCGACGGGCGATAGTCATTTGGGCATGTTTTTGATTTGCACTCCCTATCCCAGCCTGCTGTCCCCACTTGCTTCAAGAGGTCCACCATTGTTCCTGTACCCAAGAAAGCAAAGGTAACTGAACTAAATAACTATCGCCTCGTAGAACTCACTTCTGTCATCATGAAGTGCTTTGAGAGGCTAGTTAAGGATCACATCAACTATACCTTAACTGACACCCTAGACCCACTTCAATCTGCTTACCGCCCCAATAGATCCACAGACAATGCAATTGGCGTTGTGCTGCACACTGCCCTATCCCATCTGGACAAGAGGAATACCTATGTAAGAATGCTGTTCATTGACTATAGCTCAGCATTCAACACCATAGCACCCTCCAAGCTCATCATTAAGCTTGAGGCCCTGGGTCTGAACCCCACCCTATGCAACTAGGTCCTGGACTTCCTGACGGGTCACCCCCAGATGGTGAAGGTAGGAAACAACACCTCCACTTCGCTGATCCTCAACACAGGGGCCCCACAATGGTGCATGTTCAGCCCCCTCCTGTACTCCCTGTTCACCCATGACTGTGTGGCCAAGCACGCCTCCAACTCAAACATCAATTTAGCAGATGACACAACAGTATTACTGATTACCAACGATGACGAGACAGCCTACAGAGAGGAGGTGAGGGCCCTGGGAGTGTGGTGCCAGGAAAATAACCTCACCTAATGTCAACAAAAAAATGGAGCTGATCGTGGACTTCAGGAATCAGCAGATCGACGGGGCCGCAGTAGAGAATGTGGAATGCTTCAAGTTCCTTGGTGTACATATTATTGACAAACTGAAACGGTCCACCCACATGCAGTTGAAGTTGTAAGTCAGAATAATAGTAGAGAGAATTATTTATTTCAGCTTTTATTTCTTTCATCACATTCCCAGTGGGTCAGAAGTTTACATACACTCAATTAGTATTTGGTAGAATTGCCTTACAATTGTTTAACTTGGGTCAAACGTTTCAGGTAGCCTTCCACAAGCTTCCCACAATAAGTTGGGTGAATGTTGGCCCAATCCTCCTGACAGAGCTGGTGTAACCGAGTCAGGTTTGTAGGCCTCCTTGCATGCACATGCTTTTTCAGGTCTGCCCACAAATTTTCTGTAGGATCAGGGTTTTGTGATGGCCACTACAATACCTTGACTTTTTGTCCTTAAGCCATTTTGCCACAACTTTGGAACTATGCCTGGCGTCATTGTCCATTTGGAAGGCCCATTTGCGACTAAGCTTTAACTTCCTGACTGATGTCTTGAGATGTTGCCTCAATATATCCACAAGTTTCCTTTCCTCATGATGCCATCTATTTTGTGAAGTGCACCAGACCCTCCTGCAGCAAAGCACCCCCATGACATGATGCTGCCACCCCCATGCTTCACGGATGGTGTTCTTCAGCTTGCAAAACTCCCCCTTTTTCCTCCAAACATAACAATGGTCATTATGGCCAAACAATTATGTTTTTGTTTCATCAGACCAGAGGACATTTCTCCAAAAAGTATGATCGTTGTCCCCATGCAAACCGTAGTCTGGCTTTTTTATGGCGGTTTTGGATCAGTGGCTTGTTCCTTGCTGAGCGGCCTTTCAGGTTATGTCGATATAGCACTCGTTTTTACTGTGGATATAGATACTTTTGTACCTGTTTCCTCCAGCATCTGCACAGGTCCATTGCTGTTGTTCTGGGATTGATTTGCACTTTTCGCACCAAAGTACATTCATCTCTAGGAGACAGAACGTGTCTCCTTTCTGAGCGGTATGAAGGCTCTGTGGTCCCATGGTTGTTTATACTTGCGTACTATTGTTTGTACAGATGAACGTGGTACCTTCAGGCATTTGGAAATTGCTCCCAAGGATGAACCAGACTTGTGGAGGTCTACAATTTTTCTTCTGAGGTCTTGGCTGATTTCTTTTGATTTTCCCATGATGTCAAGGCACTGAGGCACTGGGTTTGAAGGTAGGCCTTGAAATACATCCACAGGTGCACCTCCAAATGACTCTAATTATTTCAATTAGCCTATCAGAAGCTTCTAAAGCCATTACATAATTTTGGGGAATTTTCCAAGATGTTTAAAGGCACAGCCAACTTAGTGTATGTAAACTTCTGACCCACTGGAGTTAATTATACGTTAAATAATATGTCTGTAAATAATGTTTGGAAAAATTACTTGTGTCATATACAAAGTCGATGTCCAACCGACTTGCCAAAATGATAGTTTGTTAACAAGAAATTTGTGGAGTGGTTGAAAAAAAGAGTTTTAGTAACTCCAACCTAAGTGTTTGTAAACTTACGACTTCAACTGTAGACAGTGTGGTGTGAAGAAGGGGCTACAGTGCCTCTTCAACCTCAGGAGGCTGAAGAAATGTGGCTTGGCACCTAAAACCCTCACAAACTTTTACAGATGCACAATTGAGAGCATCCTGTCGGGCTGTATCACCGCCTGGTACGACAATTGTACAGCCCGCAACAGCAATGCTCTCCAGAGGGTGGTGTGGTCTGCCCAATGCATCAAACTACCTGTCCTCCAGGACACCTACAGCAACCAATGTCACAGGAATGCCAAAAAGATAATTAGGACAATAATCAACCGAGCCACTGCCTGTTCACCCACTATCATCCAGAAGCCGAGTTCAGTACAGGTGCATCGGAGCTGGGACTGAGAGACTGAAAAACAGCTTTTATCTCAAGGCCACAGACTGTTAAATAGCCATCACAAGGCGGCTTCCACTCGGTTATGTAACCCTGCACCTTAGAGGTTGCTGCCCCATATACATCGACTTGAAATCACTGGCCACTTTAATAATGGAACACTGTCACTACGTACATTAATGTTTCAATATTTTTGCTTTACTCAACTCATATGTATATACTGTATTCTATATTGTATTTAGTCTATGGCACTCTGACATTGCTCATCCTAATATTTATATATTCCTTAATTCCATTATTTTACCTTTAGGTTGTTTTTATTGTATGTATTGTTGTGAATTGTTAGATGTTCCTTAAATGTTGAAGCTAGAAACACAAGACTGGGGCAGGGACAGGTAGAATATGTCCGATGACATGGCCAGGGACGACGTCTTCGTGAGTATTCACTCTTTTGATAGTTTTCCTCACGTCAGCCTCGGAGAGCAAAAGCACCTGGTCGTCCGGAGCAGCGAGAGTCTTCCTGGATGGCTCAGTATTGTCTGTCTGAAAGCGAGCATTGAATGTGTTAAGCTCGCCTGGGAGGGAGCTATGGGCACCACAGAGCTGGATTTGCATTTGTAGTCCATTATATTCTGTAGTCCTTGACACATGCGTCACACGTCTGAATTGTCGAACATCATTTCAAATTTGAGTATGTATTGTATTTTTGTGTCCCTAATGCAGGGGTGGGCAACCCCAGTCCTCGGGGGCCTGATTGGTGTCACGCTTTTTCTCCGTCCCTAGCAAACACAGCTGATTAATCAATTAATTGCATTCTAAACTGAAGATCATGATTAGGTGACTATTGGAGTCAGGTGTGTTAGCTGGAGTTGGAGCAATACTGTGACACCAATCAGGCCCTCGAGGACTGGAATTTCCCACCCCTGCTCTAATGGATTTGCAGAGTTCGTATCTGCGTGCCTTGTATGCTTCGCACGCCACCGAGTCATCAGGGTTCATTCTGCTGACATTGAGTACTGCAGTACGGGCTCTCAGCATAGTACGAATATCTCTGTTCATCCAGAGTTTTGGTTGGGGTATGTCTGGATTGCTATTGTGGGTACAACATCATCAACACATTTCCTAATGAAGCCTGTGACTAACAATGTACAGTGTCTTCGGAAAATATTCAGACCCCTTGACTTTTTCCACATTTTGTTTAGTTACAGCCTTATTCTAAAACTGATTAAATAGGTTTTTGTATCATTAGTCTACACACAATACCCCATAATGACAAAGCAAAAACTGAAATATCACGTTTACATACGTATTCAGACCCTTCACTCAGTACTTTGTTGCCTTTGGCAGCGATTACAGCCTCGAGTCTCCTTGGGTGTGACGCTACAAGCTTGGCACACCTGTATTTGGCACACCTATATTTCTCCCAATCTTCTCTGCAGATCCTCTCAAGTTCTGTCAGGTTGCTGAACAGCTATTGTAAGGTCTCTACAGAGATGTTTGATCGTCCGGGTTCTGGCTGGTCCATTCAAGGACACTCAGATACTTGTCTGAAGCCACTCTTATGTTGCCTTGGCTATGTGCTTAGGGTTGTTATCCTGTTGGATGTTGAACCTTCGCCCCAGTCTGAGCGCTCTGGGGCAGGTAGGCAGTCATTGTAAATAAGAATTTGTTCTTAACTGTCTTGACTAGTTAAATAAAAAAAGGATTTATCTGTACTCTGCTCCAATCATATTTTCCTCAATCCTGAATAGTCTCCCAGTCCCAACCCCACAGCAGGATTCTGTCACCACTATGCTTCACCATAGGGACGGTGCCAGGTTTCCTCCAGACATGACATTTGGCATTTAGGCCAAAGAGTTCAATCTTGGTTTCATCAGACCAGAGATCTTGTTTCTCATGGTCAGGGAGTCATGTGCTTTTACTGAGGATTGGCTCTGTCTGGCCACTCAACAATAAAGACCTGATTGGTGGAGTGCTGCAGAAATGTTTGTCCTTCTGGAAGGTTCTCCCATCTCCACAGAGGAACTCTAGAGCTCTGTCAGAGTGACCATCGGGTCCTTGGTCACCTCCCTCACCAAGGCCCTTTAGCCCCGATTGCTCAGTTTGGCCGGGTGGCCAGCTCTAGGAAGAGCCTTGAGACTCTTCATAGAGCTGGCCGCCCAGCCAAACTGAGCAATTGGGGCAGAAGGGCCTTCGTTCCAAACTTCTTCCATTTAAGAATGATGCAGGCCACTGTGTTCTTGGGGACCTTCAATGCTGCAGAGATTTTTTGTACCCTTCCCAGATCTGTGCCTTGACACAATCCTGTCTCTGAGCTCTACGGACAATTCCTTTGACCTCTCTGACATGCACTGTCAACCTTATATAGACCGGTACGTGCCTTTCCAAATCATGTCCAATCCATTGAATTTACCACAGGTGGACTCCAATCCAGTTGTAGAAACATCTCAAGGATGATCAATGGAAACGGATGCACCTGAGCTTAATTTCGAGTTTTATAGCAAGGGGTCTGAATTCTTATGTAAATAAGGTATTTCTGGTTTTTATATTTAATACATTTGCAAAATAAAAAATAAAAAACTGTTTTCGCTTTGTCAGTATGAGGTATTGTGTGTAGATTGCTGATGATTTGTATTTTATTTAATCCATTTTAGAATAATGCTGTAACGTAACAAAATGTGAAAAAAGTCAAGGGGTCTGAATACTTTCCGAAGGCACTGTTTATTCCTCAATGTTGATGGATGTGTCCTGGGTGGATGAACATATTCCAATCAATATTCTCAAAACAGTTCTGCAGCATTGAATCTGTCCAGCGCCTCTATACTATTCTCTGTGTTGGTGGCTCCCTCTTGAGTTGCTGCTTGTTGGCGTGGAGTTGGAATAGAGACACGTGTTCTGATTGGCCAAATTGGGGGCGAGGGGTGGCTTTGTAAGTGTCATGGGCTTTGTGGGGCAGTATAGATGTTGGTGATATTTTGGAAAAATGTGTTTTAAACATGCTTGGTTAAAATCACCCGACAATAAAGACTGCTTCCTATTGACAACATTTACTTTTACTTCACTACATTCCCAATAAAAAGTATGTACTTTTTAGTCAATACATTTCCCTTGACACCTAAAAGTATATTCGCTAGATTTTGAATGCTTAGCAGAACAAAAAAATTGTCCAATTTGCACACTTATCAAGAGAACATCGCTGGTCATCCCTACTGTCTATGATCTGACAGACTCACTAAACACAAATGCTTTGTTTGTAAATTATGTCTGAGTGTTGGAGTGTGACCCTGGCTATCCATAAATAAATAAACAAGAAAATTGTGCAGTCTGGTTTGCTTAATATAAAGAATTTTTCTATTAAAACCTCTTGGAACTACCAATCCCGGATCCGGGAGAATTGTCATCAACTACACTAATTAGCAAAAAATCTTACTAGAAAATATTCATATTCATGAAATCACAAGTGAAATATAGTGAAACACAGCTTAGCCTTTTGTTAATCACCCGTCATCTCAGATTTAGAAATTATGCTTTACAGCCAGACAAGCATTTGTGTAAGCAAAATATTATGTACACCTAGCGGCAGGTAACTTGGTCTCGAAAATTAGAAAAGCAATCAAATGAATCATTTACCTTTGATGATCTTCAGATGTTTTCACTCAGGAGACTCCCAGTTAGACAGCAAATGTTCCTTTTGTTCCATAAAGATTATTTTTATACCCGAAATACCTTCGTTTGTTGATCACGTTATGTTGAGAGATCCACCGGAAATAGCGGTCACCACAATTATATCCATAATATCGACAGAAACATGGCAAACGTTTTTATAATCAATCCTCAATGTGTTTTTCAAATATCTATTCGATAATATATCAACCGGGACAATTGGCTTTTCAGTAGGACTGAGAGGAAAAATAGCTACCTTTGTCTTCTATGCAAGAATCTCTCTGAGAGCCATCAGGTGGCCACTTACGCAATGTAGTTGTTTACGTTCATTGTTCAACATAAAGACGTGAAACTACGTCAAAATGCTGTAGACACCATAGGGAATAGGTAGAAAAAGGAATCTGGTTGATATCCCTTTCAGTGGCCAATAGGGGTGCATAGGAACACAACGGTTTCAAAATATGAGTCACTTCCTGATTGGGTTTTTCTTAGGCTTTCGCCTGCAATATCAGTTCTGTTATACTCACAGACAATATTTTTACAGTTTTGGACACTTTAGAGTGTTTTCTTTCCCAAGCTGTCAATTATATGCATATTCTAGCATCTGGTCCTGAGAAATAGCCCGTTTACTTTGGGAACGTTATTTTTCCAAAAATGAAAACAGTGCCCCCTAGCTTCAAGAGGTTGTTAAGGTATCTTACTTTTACTCAAGTTCGAGAATTGAGTACTTTTTCCACCACTGGCCATTTGATTAACTGTTCAGCAGTCTTGTGGCTTGGGGGTAGAAGCTGTTAATAAGGAGCATTTTGGACTTAGACTTGGCACTCTGGTACCGCTTGCAGTGCAGTAGCAGAGAGAACAGTCTATGACTTGGGTGACTGGAGTCTTCCTCTGACAACGCCTATTATATAGGTCTTGGATGGCTATTCTGCCCTTGAGTTGCGTTTCCATGCAAAACTAGACAGATAGCTAACAACTAAGTCTTCAATAAACTCCCAAGGCGTGACTTTTCTTTAATGAATATATTGAAAATGTTTATGTTGTGAAACAGGATGGCAGCACAATGGCAGTAAGTTTGGCCCCAGTAATGTATCGGGCCGTACGCACTACACTCTGTAGCACCTTATGGTCAGATGCCGAGCATTTGTCATACCAGCCGGTGATGCAACCTTTCAGAACGCACTTGCTGGTGCAGCTGTAGAAACCTTTGAAGATCTGGGAACCCATGCCAAATATTTCAGAGGGGAAAAGGTGTTGTCGTGCCCTCTTCACGACTGTCTTGGTGTGTTTGGAGGATGATAGTTTGTTGGTGATGTGGACACCAAGGAAGTTGAAACTCTGGACCCACTCCATTTCAGTCCTGTCGATGTTGATGGGGTCCTGTTCGGCCCTCCTTTTCCTATAGTCCTATAGTCCATGATCAGGTCCTTTGTCTTGCTCACATTGAGGGAGAGGTTGTTGTCCTGGCACCACACTGCCAGGTCTCTGACCTCTTCCCTATAGGCTGTCAGCAAACGTAATGATGGTGTTGGAGTTGTGCTTAGCCACGCAGTTGTGGGTGAACAGGGAGTACAGGAGGGGACTGAGCACGCACCCCTGAGGGGCCCCAGTGTTGAGGATCAGTGTGGCAGATGTGTTGTTGCCTACCCTTACCACCTTGGGGTAGCCCGTCAGGAAGTCCAGGATCCAGTTGCAGAGGGAGGTGTTTAGTCCCAGGGTCCGTAGCTTAGTGATGAGCTTTGTGTGAAATATTGTGTTGAACATTGAGCTGTAGTCATTGAACAGCATTCTCACATAGATGTTCCTTTTGTCCAGGTGGGAAAGGGCAGTGTGGAGTGGGATTGAGATTGAGATTCTGTCGTCTGTTGGGGCGGTAAGCGACTTGGAGTGGGTCTAGGGTACCCGGGATGATGGTGTTGATGTGAGCCATGACCAACCTTTCAAAGCACTTCATGGCTATTGGTCATTTAGGCAGGTTACCTTCTCTAGCTTGGGCACAGGGACTATGGTGGTCTGCTTGAAACATGTAAGTATTACAGACTCGGTCAGGGAGAGGTTGAAAATGTCAGTGAAGACACTTGACAGTTGGTCTGCGCATGCTTTGAGTACACGTCCTGGTAATCCGTTCTACCCCGTGGCTTTGTGAATGTTGACATATTTAAAGGTTTTGCTCACATCGGCTACGGAGCGCGTCTTTACATAGTCGTCCGGAACAGCTGGTGCTCTCATGCATGCTTCAGTGTTGCTTGCCTCGAAAATGAGTATGAAAGGTATTTAGCTCTTCTGTTAGGCTCGCTTTCACTGGGCAGCTAGCGGCTGGGTTTCCCTTTGTAAACCAAAATAGTTTGCAAGCCCTGCCACATCCGATGAGCGTCAGAGCTGGTGTAGTAGGATTCAATCTTAGTCCTGTCTGTCTTTGCCTGTCTGATGGTTCATCTGAGGGAGTAGCGGGATTTCTTATAAGCATCCGGATTAGTGTCCCACTCCTTGAAAACTCGGTGCGGATGTCGCCTGTAATCCATGGCTTCTGGTTGGGATATGTACACACGGTCACTGTGGGGACAAAGTCGTCGATCATTGTTGTCAGAATGTTTGTGATGCTAGTAAAAGTGTTATAGCATACTTTAAAAAACTCAAATAAATATTTAAATTTAAATAAACTCTTATTGGGCAATTGCACTAAAGTATATTACCATCTCATTTCAAGTTTCTCCTAATCCTTTGGGTAAAAATCCCCGTATTTCTTCCACTGTGGTTCGTTCCCTATGGAAACAAAACTTTGAAAAGATGTTGAAAATACATATATTTTGGGGTCCTTTGTGGCACAGTTGGTAGAACATGGCTCTTGCAACGCCAGCATTGTGGGTATGATTCCCACTGGGGACCAGTACAAAAATGTATGTTGTCACTACTGTAAGTCGCTCTGGGGAAGAGCATCTGCTAAACGACTAAACTATATAAATCTTCCAACCAATTCTCTTCACTGACTTAGGGTTGTTCTCATTCCCTGTTCCTACTGCTACAGTCAAAATATAGGGAGACTTAAGTGTTCCTCTTCATTGTGTTTCCAGAGCAGTCTTCTCTCACTCTGTCATGGCTTTATTAGGAAGCCAGACGGCAGAGAGAAGTAAACCATGAGATGCATATGTTATGAGAAGACTGTCACTCAAGCTGCTTTCCAAATGGTGCCTTATTCGCTATATAGTGCGCTATTTTTTACCAGAGTGCTCTAGTCAAAAGTAGTACACTATATATGCAATAGGGTGCCAATTGGGATGCATATGTAAGACAGATGGAGCTGGGAATGGGAGCAGATGAGGAGGGGTGTGGTGACTCAAAAAGTGATATTTGCTCGGAAAGGGATATTTTGGAAATGGGTTTGTCCAATGGCCGCTTTGATTCTCCAGAGGAACATTTACAAAATGACAACACATATGCAGTGGTGGAACAAGTACTTGAGTAAAAGTTGAGATTGAGTTAAAGTAATAGATTGAGTAAAATTGAATAAAAGTAAAGATACCTTACTAGAAAAAGACTAAAAGTCTTGTCACTTGTCACTTGTCTAAAAGTGAAGTCACTCAGTAAAACACTACTTGAGTAAAATTCTATGAGTATTTGGTTGAAATATACTTACAGTGCCTTGCAAAAGTACTCATCCCCCTTGGTGTATTTCCTATTTTGTTGCATTACAACCTGTAATTTAAATAGATTTTTATGTGGATATCATGTAATGGACATACACAAAATAGTCCAAATTGGTGAAGTGAATTGAAAAAAAGTATAAAAAATAAACAACGGAAAAGTGGTGCGTGGATATGAATTCACCCTCTTTGCCCAGAAGCCCCTAAATAAGATCTGGTGCAACCAATTACCTTCAGAAGTCACATAATTAGTTAAATAAAATCCACCTATGTGCAATCTAAGTGTCACATGATCTGTCACACGATCTCAGTATATATACACCTGTTCTGAAAGGCCCCAGAGTCTCCAACACCACTAAGCAAGGGGCACCACCAAGTAGCGGTACCATGAAAACCAAGGAGCTCTCCAAACAGGTCAGGGACAAAGTTGTGGAAAAGTACAGATCAGGGTTGGGTTATTAAAAAATATCAGAAACTTTGAACATCCCACAGAGCACCATTACATCAAATTGAAATAATATGGCACCACAACAAACCTGCCAAGAGTGGGCAGCCCACCAAAACTCACAGACCAGGCAAGGAGGGCATTAAATCAGAGAGGCAACAAAGAGACCAAAGATAACCCTGAAGGAACTGCAAAGCTCCACCGTGGAGAGTGTAGTATCTGTCCATAGGACCACTTTAAGCCGTACACTCCACAGAGCTGGGCTTTACGGAAGAGTGACCAGAAAAAAGCCATCGCTTAAAGAACAAAATAAGCCAACAGGTTTGGTGTTCGCCAAAAGGCATGTGGGAGACTCTCCTCAAACATATGGAAGAAGGTACTCTGGTCAGATGAGACTAAATGTAGCTTTTTGGCCATCAAGGAAAATGCTATGTCTGGCGCAAACCCAACACCTCTCATCACCCTGAGAACACCATACCCAAAGTGAAGCATGGTGGTGGCAGCATCATACTGTGGGGATGTTTTTCATCGGCAGGGACTGGGAAACTGGTCAGAATTGAATGAATGATGGATGGCACTAAATACAGAGAAATTCTTGAGGGAAACCTGTTTCAGTCTTCCAGAGATTTGAGACTGGGACAAAGGTTCACCTTCCTTCAGGACAATGACCCAAAGCATACTGCTAAAGCAACACTCGAGCAGTTTAAGGGGAAACATTTACATGTCTTGGAATGGCCTAGTCAAAGCCCAGACCTCAATCAAATCTGTGGTATGACTTAAATATTGCTGTATACCAGCGGAACCCATCCAACTTGAAGGAGTTGGAGCAGTGATGCCTTGAAGAATGGGCAAAAACATACCCCAAGAGACTTGCAGCTGTAATTGCTGCAAAAGGTGGCTCTACAAAATATTGACTTTGGGGGTGTGAAAAGTTATGCACGCTCAAGTTTTCTGTTTTTTGTCTTATTTCTTGTTTGTTTCACAATAAAACATATTTTGCATCTTCAAAGTGGTAGGCATGTTGTGCAAATCAAATGTTTTATTTATGGATAGCCAGGGGCACACTCCAACACTCAGTCATTAATTTACAAACAAAGCATTTGTGTTTTGTGATTCCGCCAGATCAGAGGCATGAGCAGGTATGTTCTCTTGATAAGTGTGTGAATTGGACCATTTTTCCTGTCAAAATGTAACGAGTACTTTTGGGTGTGAGGGAAGATGTATGGAGTACATTATTTTCTCTAGGAATGTATTTTTTCTTAAGTACTTTACACTACTGCACTGTTGTCATTTTGTTGTCATCTCTACAAAAAATGTGTTCCTTTTCCACTGAAATGGGCTTTCTCTTTTCTTTCTAATATGTTCACGCTCTCTGAATCGAGGACATGGAGACACAGACAAGGATGCGCACACACACACATACACACATACACACACTTATTTTGATTCGGTTTGTAATGGTATTTGTCATGCTTTTACTGTCATCTGTTTTTACCTCACATAATACAGGGTTAATACCAAATACCTCATCCCCATATTGTTATTTTTGTAGCTCTTTTGCACCCCAGTATCTCTACTTGCACATCATCATCTGCACATCTATCACTCCAGTGTTAATGCTAAATTTTTATTATTTCGCCACTATGGCCTATTTTATTGCCTTACCTCCCTAATCTTACTACATTTGCACACACTATATAGATTTTTCTATTGTGTTATTGACTGTACTTTTGTTTATCCCACGTGTAACTCTGTGTTGTTGTTGTTGTCACACTGCTTAACTTTATCTTGGCCAGGTCGCAGTTGTAAATGACAACTTGTTCTCAACTGGCCTACCTGGTTAAATAAAGGTGAAATTAAAATAACTAAATAAAGGGTTCAGACAGGTCAGAATAATGCCAATGGCTCAGCCCATTCTGCCTACGTAATATAGTACTTCAGATCCAGCCCTAAGATTCTCAATGAGAGAGAGGTTTTCTGTCTGTCTGGAGCGAGGCCCTAGGGGAGACAGTAACACAGGGCTTCAAAACATTTCCTCTCAACATAAATATTTCTCTCCAGAGATGCCAACAACGTTTACAGAGCAAAACCTAAAGGTCAATGTGAATTAAAGGCGCATAACTCTTGTTGGGGAATAATCAGAATTAGTTGGTAACATGGGTAAGATGTTTTATATTCATCATATGTTTGTAAGTTACTTCTCATCAGACTGTTTATTTTTGTAGAATACTGTGGCGGGGTTGCAGTTATCTGTTCTCTGTCAGGACTAAGTTACTTGGGCCGCAGAGAGGGGAGAGGTCAAGCGTGTATCTCTTGGCTCCACAATGTCTGTGTGCCAGTCAATGTGTCTCTGTGATCTTGTCAAGATAGGGTGGATGTGATATATGCCTGTTGATATGAGGATTTGGTTTATGGTTCTGAGTTTGAGAAAAGAACATAGTTTAGGAGACAAAGCTGAACGATAAATTATGGCCAATGCTGTCTGGCTATGTGTGTCTTTGCTATAAAGGATCTCAGTTGCAATGTGTAAGGGACTCTCAGAGAATTCATCTGATAGACACTGAATTGATCTGAGAGTCACAGGGTTGTGATGGAGCTCATATAATTAAAGATGGACTTTATGATAACTCTGACTTGTGTGTGGTTTTCTCTCATGATTTGGTAAATAGAGGAAATTTCCACGACACTCTGTATTTCAACATAAAAGGTAATACAACTTGGCAACTGGACCCAGGCAAGCCAAATACAACCTGGGAACCTGCTTTCATAGAGTTACTCTTCAAATGTAAACCTGTTAAACAAGGTAAAAAAAGAAATAAAAGGGTACGATAAAACTAGTATGAGAAAGTTACTGATATTTGTCACATAAATACTCTTACGTTCATAGTTAATTAATAAGACCCACAGAAAGAACTACATTGCCTTGTAACCCACAAGGTTCCATGGTTCCCTAAAATGTGTATAGAGCCCCCAGTGGAGGTGTTATAATACCCATAAAACCTAGCGGTCAAATAGGGAAATGGTTCCAATCGTTTTTCCACCATTCATTTTCTCCATAGGGGTTAGAAACACTTAAAACAAGGGCTGTGTTTTGTGTAGGCTTACCCTAGCTTGAGGTTTTGATAACCAGGCAAGTTGACCATATTCAGCTCGATTTGCTCTCAGACTCAAAAATGCTAGTTAGCATCAAAGTACACATCATGCAAGACTACAAATCCCTGCAAGCTCCTGCATGTCTAGCTGACACCTTTGCTAACAGGTATTGTGTCAATTTAAATGCACAATACAATTGATAGAATTGTACATTTAAATAAATGTTACCAATTTATTAATTACTACTTTTAGCTAAAATTAGACAGTTAATCTAAAGATTCTTACTGTTGGTTCGATTTGGCAGTCTTGTCCAGATTATCATAGCATCTGTAGTTCTTTATGATAGCCACATTAGCAGCTAGTTAGCATTTTTTTTATGGGGGGGAGGGGTAGATACAGACAAATGTATTTATATAAGTTACATTGTCCTAGAGAGATTTACACAGTAATCAAAATGTCACACCAGGGTAAGCCTACATGAAACACAGCCTATATTTTAAGTGTTTCTAAAAAACCTTTTGGAAAAACGATTGGAAACATTTCCCTGTTTGTCTGCTAGGGTTTCTGGGTTATTGTGACTCGTATTGTGGTACTCTATATGCTATGGGTTCCGCCCTGGTCACTCTTTAGCCACATCCAAAGGTACTTCCTGGGTCACGTTCAGCCGCACGCAACGTTTTGAAACGTTCAGATATAAATATGATATTGAAAACAAACATCCCAAGTGTTAAAATTGTTTATTTAAATATACTTAAATTATACTTCATTAATATATTCAGACCCCTTGACCTTTTTCATATTTTGTTACGTTACAGCCTTATCCTAAAAAAAATGTCCTCAATCTACAATCAGTACCCCATAACGACAAAGTGAAAACACATTTTTATATATTTTTTGAAAATATGTTAAAAATGTAAAACAGAAATACCTTATTTAAACCAGGTCTATCCTTGTGACTATTAAGCAAAACTCACATAAACCAGGTCTACCATTGTGCGAGAGACACTAAACCAACCTATTGACATTAGATATCTGTTAAATTATTACACTAATTCAGTTTATGGGTCTATTCATTGCAAATTTCCCTTGAAATAACAAAATATGACCTTTTACAATCAACATATCACTTATGGTAAAATCATCTGTAATATCATCTTGATCAAGTAAATCCATAACCCAAATCAACTTGAATATATTGAAAAAAAATGTAATCTGCTAAAATTAAATATATATGATAAGTTAGAGACACTGTATTTTAACAAATGTGAGCGCTAAGATATTTTCATATACAACGAGGATCATGGATTCAATGTATTGAAAGTGAAAGCACATACAGTACCAGTGAAATGTTTGGTGGTTTTTCTTTAGTTTGACTATTTTCTACATTGTAGAATGATAGTGAGAACATCAAAATGAATAAATAACACGTATGGAATCATGTACTAACCAAAAGACTGTTAAACAAATCACACTATATTTAATATTTTACATTCTTCAAAGTATCCACCCTTTGCCTTGATGACAGCTTTGCACACCCTTGGCATTCTCTCAACCAGCTTCACCTGTAATGCTTTTACAACAGTCTTGAAGGAGTTCCCACAAATGCTGAGTACTTGTCGGCTGCTTTTCCCTCACTCTGCGGTCCAATTCATCCCAAATCATCTCAATTGGGTTGAGGTCGGGTGACTGTGGAGGCCAGGTCATCTGATGCAGCACTCCATCACTCTCCTTCTTGGTCAAATAACCCTTACACAGCCTGGAGGTGTGGTGCGTCATTATCCTGTTGAAAAACAAATGATAGACCCACTAAGGGCAAACCAGATGGGATGGGGTATCGCTGCAGAACACTGTGGTAGACATGCTGGTTAAGTGTGCCTTGAATTCTAAATGAATCACTGACAGTGTCACCAGCACAGTACCCCACAAGCAAAGTGTCACCAGCAAAGTACCCTAACACCATCACGGTTGGAAACTGAGAGTTTGACTGTGCGATATTAGATTGCTTATTGTGTAAATATTTTCTGTCTCACAAAGACACGGTGGTTGGAACCAAAAATCTCAAATTTGGACAGATCAGACAGATTTCCACCGGTCTAATGTCCATTGCTCGTGTTTCTTGGCCCAAACAAGTATCTTCTTATTGGTGTCCTTTATTAGCAATTTGACTGTAAAGGCCTGATTCACACGGTCTTCTCTGAAGAGTTGATGTTGAGATGTGGCTGTTATTTGAACTCTGTGAAGCATTTATTTGGGCTGCAATTTCTGATGCTGGTAACTCTAATGAACTTATCCTCCACAGCAGAGGTAGCTCTGGGTCTTCCCTTCCTGTGGCGGTCCTCATGAGAGCCAGTTCCATCATAGCGCTTGATGGTTTTTCAGACACTTTAAGAAACTTTCAAAGTTCTTGAAATCTTCCGCATTGACTGAACTTCATGTCTAATGATGGACTGTCATTTCTCTTTGCTTATTTGAGTAGTTCTTGCCATAATATAGACTTGGTCTTTTACCAAATAGGGCTATATTCTGAATACCACCCCTACCTTGTCACACAACTGATTGGCTCAATCAAATTAAGAAGGACAGATATTCCACAAATTAGCTTTTATTAACAAATCAAAATCAAATCAAATTCATCTTTATGTATACAAGTGTAGACCTTACTGTGAAATGCTTACTTTTACAAGCCCTTAACCAACAGTGCAGTTCAAGAAGAGTTAAGAAAATATTTACCAAATAAATTAACGTTAAAAATAAAAAATAATCAAAAGTAACACAATAACATAACAATAACGAGGCTATATACAGCGGGTACCGGTACCGAGTCAGTGTGGAGGCTATATACAGGGGGTACCGGTACAGAGTCAGTGTGGAGGCTATATACAGGGGGTACCGGTACCGAGTCAGTGTGGAGGTTATATACAGGGGGTACCGGTACCGAGTCAGTGTGGAGGCTATATACAGGGGGTACCGGTACTGAGTCAGTGTGGAGGTTATATACAGGGGGTACCGGTACCGAGTCAGTGTGGAGGCTATATACAGGGGGTACCGGTACCGAGTCAGTGTGGAGGCTATATACAGCGGGTACCGGTACCGAGTCAGTGTGGAGGCTATATACAGGGGGTACCGGTACCGAGTCAGTGTGGAGGCTATATACAGGGGGTACCGGTACCGAGTCAGTGTGGAGGCTATATACAGGGGGTACCGGTACCGAGTCAGTGTGGAGGCTATATACAGGGGGTACGGTACCGAGTCAGTGTGGAGGCTATATACAGGGGGTACGGTACCGAGTCAGTGTGGAGGTTATATACAGCGGGTACGGTACCGAGTCAGTGTGGAGGCTATATACAGCGGGTACGGTACTGAGTCAGTGTGGAGGCTATATACAGGGTGTTACGGTACAGAGTCAGTGTGGAGGCTATATACAGCGGGTACGGTACTGAGTCAGTGTGGAGGCTATATACAGGGGGTACCAGTACAGAGTCAGTGTGGAGGCTATATACAGGGGGTACCGGTACCGAGTCAGTGTGGAGGCTATATACAGGGGATATACCGGTACAGACCGGTACCGAGTCAGTGTGGAGGCTATATACAGGGGGTACCGGTACTGAGTCAGTGTGGAGGCCGGTACTGAGTCAGTGTGGAGGCTATATACAGCGGGAGTCAGTGTGGAGGCTATATACAGGGGGTAGGCCGGTAGGCTATATACAGCGGGTACGGTACCGAGTCAGTGTGGAGGCTATATACAGCGGGAGTCAGTCAATGTGGAGGCTATATACAGCGGGTACGGTACTGAGTCAGTGTGGAGGCTATATACAGCGGGTACGGTACTGAGTCAGTGTGGAGGTTATATACAGCGGGTACGGTACTGAGTCAGTGTGGAGGCTATATACAGCGGGTACGGTACTGAGTCAGTGTGGAGGCTATATACAGCGGGTACGGTACTGAGTCAGTGTGGAGGCTATATACAGCGGGTACGGTACTGAGTCAGTGTGGAGGCTATATACAGGGGGTACCGGTACAGAGTCAATGTGGAGGCTATATACAGCTGGTACGGTACTGAGTCAGTGTGGAGGCTATATATACAGGGGGTACCGGTACCGAGTCAGTGTGGAGGGCTATATACAGGGGGTACCGGTACTGAGTCAGTGTGGAGGCTATATACAGCGGGTACGGTAGTCAGTGTGGAGGCTATATACAGCGGGTACGGTACTGAGTCAGTGTGGAGGCGGGTATATACATGTGGAGGCTATATACAGCGGGTACGGTACTGAGTCAGTGTGGAGGCTATATACAGCGGGTACGGTGAGTCAGTGTGGAGGTGGAGGCTATATACAGGCTATATACAGCGGGTACGGTACTGAGTCAGTGTGGAGGTTATATACAGCGGGTACGGTACTGAGTCAGTGTGGAGGCTATATACAGGGGGTACCGGTACTGAGTCAGTGTGGAGGCTATATACAGCGGGTACGGTACTGAGTCAGTGTGGAGGCTATATACAGCGGGTACGGTACCGAGTCAGTGTGGAGGCTATATACAGCGGGTACGGTACTGAGTCAATGTGGAGGCTATATACAGCGGGTACGGTACTGAGTCAGTGTGGAGGCTATATACAGCGGGTACGGTACTGAGTCAGTGTGGAGGCTATATACAGCGGGTACGGTACTGAGTCAGTGTGGAGGCTATATACAGCGGGTACGGTACTGAGTCAGTGTGGAGGCTATATACAGCGGGTATGGTACCGAGTCAGTGTGGAGGCTATACGGTACTGAGTCAGTGTGGAGGCTATATACAGCGGGTACGGACTGAGTCAGTGTGGAGGTTATATACAGCGGGTACGGTACTGAGTCAGTGTGGAGGCTATATACAGGGGGTACGGTACTGAGTCAGTGTGGAGGTACAGCGGGTACGGTACTGAGTCAGTGTGGAGGCTATATACAGCGGGTACGGTACTGAGTCAGTGTGGAGGCTATATACAGCGGGTACGGTACTGAGTCAGTGTTGAGGTTATATACAGCGGGTACGGTACTGAGTCAGTGTGCGGGGTTACAGGTTAGTTGAGGTAATTTGTACATGTAGGTAGGGGTAAAGTGACTATGCATAGATAATAAACAAATAAATAAACCTTTTCCTGTAGTCCAAGATCAGCTCCTTTGTCTTGTTCACATTGAGGGAGAGGGTGTTGTGCTGGCACCACACTGTCAGTTCTCTGACCTTCTCCCAATAGGCTGTCTCATTGTTGTCGGTGATCAGGCCTACCATTGTTGTGTCATCAGCAAACTTAATGATGGTGTTGGAGTTGTGTTTGGCCACACAGTTGTGGGTGAACAAGGTACACCTGTTAATAGAAATGCATTCCAAGTGACTACTTCATGAAGCTGGTTGAGAGAATGCCAAGAGTGTGCAAAGCTGTCATCAAGGTGAAGGGTGGCAACTTTGAAAAATCTAAAATAAAACATATATTTTGATTTGTTTAACACTTTTTTGGATACTACATGATTCCATATTAGTTATTTCATAGTTTTGAAGTCTTCACTATTATTCTACAATGTAGAAAATAGTTAAAATAAATAAAAACCATGGAATGAGTAGGTGTGTCCAAACTTTTGACTGGTACTGTATATACAATAAAATCGGAACGTGTTCAGACCCCTTAACTTTTTCCACATGTTGTTACGCTACATCCTTATTCTAAAATGCATTATATATATTATATATTATTTTTCCAGCAAACAATTGGTTTTTAGACATTTTTGCAGATGAATAATTTTTCAACCTGAAATATCAAATTTGCATAAGTATTCAGACCCTTTAATTAGTACTTTGTTTTCAGCACCTTTGGCAGTGATTACAGCCTTGAGTCTTCTTGGGTATGACACTACAAGCTAGGAACACCTGTATTTGGGGAGTTTCTCCCGTTCTTTTCTGCAGATCCTCTCAAGCTCTGTCAGGTTGGATGGGGAGCATCGCTGCACAGCTATTTTCAGGTCTCTCCAGAGATGTTCAATCGGGTTCAAGTCTGGGTTCTGGCTGTTCCACTCAAGGACATTCAGAGACTTGTCCCGAAGCCACTCCTGCGTTGTCTTGGCTGTGTGCTTAGGGGTTTGTCCTGTTGGAAGGTAAATCTTCACCTCAGTCTGAGGTCATAAGAGCTCTGGAGCAGGTTTTCATCAAGGATCTCTCTGTACTTTGCTCCATTCATCTTTCCCTTGATCCTGACTAGTCTCCCAGTCCCTTCCACTGAAAAATATCCCCACAACATTGTGCTGCAATGACTATGCTTCACCGTAGGGATGGTACCAGGTTTCCTCCAGACATGATGCTAGGCATTCAGGCCAAATATTTTAATCTTGGTTTCATCAGACCAGAGAATCTTGTTTCTTGTGGTCTGAGAGTCTTTAGGTGCCTTTCGGCAAACTCCAAGAGGGCTGTCATGTGCCTTTTACTGAACAGTGGCTTCCGCCTGGCCACTCTACCATAAAGGTCTGATTGGTGGAGTGCTGCAGAGACGGTTGCCCTTCTGGAAGGTTCTCCCATCTCCATATAGGTACTCTGTAGCACTGTCAGAGTGACCATCGCGTTTTTGGTCACCTCCCTGACCAGGGCCCTTCTACCCCGATTGCTCAGTTTGGCCAGGCGGCCAGCTCTAGCAAATTTCTTACATTTAAGAATGATGGAGGCCACTGTGTTCTTGGAGAATTTCAATGCTAGAGACGTTTTTTTTACCCTTCCCCAGATCTGTGCCTCGACACAATGCTGTCTCGGTGCTCTATGAATATTTCCTTCTAACTCATGTTTTTTTTTCTCTGACATGCACTGTCAACTGTGGCATCTTTTATAGACATGTACAATTGAAGTCGGAAGTTTACATACACTTACGTTGGAGTCATTAAAAATCATTTTCCAACCACTTCACAAGTGGCCGCTCAGCAAGGAAGAAGCCACTACTCCAAAACTGCTATAAAAAAAAGCCAGACTACGGTTTTGCACATGGGGACAAAGATCATACTTTTTGGAGAAATGTCCTCTGGTCTGATGAAGCAAAAATACAACTGTTTGGCCATTATGTTTGGAGGAGAAATGGGGAGTTTTGCAAGCGGAAGAACACCATCCCAAGCACTGGGGTGGCAGCATCATGCTCTATTCGATCTACCTTATCAAATAGAATCCACAGATTGCCATATGAAGATAAATACTTTTACTAAGAGTATTAATATTAGTAATTGACTTACCATGTCTTTCCCGATCTCCTAACAATTTCTAGGGTGAATTTTAGATTAATGTTGTGCTTTTTCAGCCATTCCTCAACCTGATACCAGAAACATAAGGACAATACCAAAAAAATGGTCTATTGATTCTGTATCCTAACAACAAAATCTGCAGATCTGCGATGATTGTATACCCAAAATATTCAACATTTTGTTGGTGGCAAGAATTCTGTACAATCATTTTAGCCGAACAACACGAAGTCTTGAATCTTGCGTCATGTTATACATCAACTCAACTTTATATACCATGGAATTGATACATCAATAATCTCTTCCCAACTCTTTTGCAATCTGTATGGCACAGCGGTCAAAATCCTGGTCCTCAAATGAAACTGGTTTTGAAACTTTATATTGGGCAGACAGACCTGCCTCCTCCACGGGGTTGGCAGCATCATGTTGTGAGGTTGCTTTGCTGCAGGAGGGACTGGTGCACTTCACAAAATATCTGGCATCATGAGGTAGGAAAATTATGTGGATATATTGAAGCAACATCTCAAGACATCAGCTTGGATGCAAATGGGCCTTCCAAATGGACAATGACCCCAAATGGACAATGACCCCAAGCATACTTCCAAAGTTGTGGCAAAATGGCTTAAGGACAACAAAGTCAAGGTATTGGAGTGGCCATCACAAAGCCCTGACCTCAATCCTATAGAAAATTTGTGGGCAGAACTGAAAAAGCGTGTGCGAGCAAGGTGGCCTACAAATCTGACTCAGTTACACCAGCTCTGTCAGGAGGAATGTCCCAAAATTCACCCAACTTATTGTGGCAAGCTTGTTAGAAGGCTACCCATAACTTTTGACTCAAGTTAAACAATTTAAAGGCAATGCTGCCAAATACTAATTGAGTGTATGTGACCCACTGGGAATGTGATGAAAGAAACAAAAGCTGAAATAAATAATTCTTTCTACTATTATTCTGATATTTCACATTCTTAAAATAAAGTGGTGATCCTAAATGACCAAAAACAGGGCATTTTTACTTGGATTAAATGTCAGGAATTGTTAAACTGAGTTTAAATGTATTTGGCTAAGGTGTATGTAAAACGTCTGACTTCAACTGTAAAAGAAACCATGAACACGAAACACAAACAACACACCGACGTGAAAACAGAGTCAATAACACCTGAGGAAAGAACCAAGGGGAGTGACAGATATAGGGAAGATAATCAAGGAGGTGATGGAGTCCAGGTGAGTGTCATGAGTGGCAGGTGCGCGATTCGATGGTGATAGGTGTGCGGGATAGTCAACAGCCTGATGACCTAGAGGCCGGAGAAGGAGTATACGTGACAATAATGAAAGTACCAAAACAAATTATCAAATGATTCTGTCTCTTCGCAGCAAAATCACTCATATATTTAACATTCTATTTGTTGCAAGAATTTTGTAAAATATTTAAAACAGTTTTGAATCTGGCTTCGTTTTTGGCTCATAAACAAAGTGCCATGGAATCAGTACATTGAAATGCTCTTCCCAACTATTTTGCAATCTACAGTGCCTTCGGAAAATATTCAGACCCGTTAACTTTTTCCACATTTTGTTAAGTTACAGCCTCATTGTAAAAATTGCCCTAGTCATAATACCCCATAATGACAAAGCAAAAAAAAGGTTTTAGAATGTTTTACAAACATAAAAAAAGTAGTAATAAGTATTCAGACCCTTTATCTCAATACTTTGTTTAAGCACATTTGGCATCAATTACAGCCTCGGCTCTTCTTGAGTTGCTACAGGCGTGGAACACCTGTATTTGGGGAGTTTTTCCCATTCTTCTATGCAGATCCTCGTCTACTGTTTCACCAACCAACCAACCAACCAACCAAGGGTTACCATTTCACACCAGAGCATTCACCATACTTGGACTATCACATAAAAGTGTGTTGATGTAATCTGGTAAGGGGTAATATGTTGATTGAATAATGTCATGGATGTAAATTTAGCCAGGGCACCAAGGTTTCTAAGGTTGGTCAAGACACATCATGAAAATCATCCTCTTCTGTTCCTGGGCCAGAGCACCAAAGCATCACACCCACAAGTGAAAAAATAACTCTGCAACTATAAAATAAGGTTGCATGATGATGCATAAGGGTTAACCTCTTAACCTTCAGGCGTTGGTCCAGTCCCCCTACTTTTTTCAATTTCTGCCTGAAGACATACCCAAATCTAACTGCCTGAGCTCAGGCTCAGAACCAAGGATATGCATATTCTTGATTTCATTTGAAAGAAAACACTAGTTTGTGTAAATGTGAATTGAACTTGGCAGAATATAACACAAAAGATCTGGTTTAGATAATACAATGAACAAAAACATATGCTTTTTCATTTTTATTGTTGTATCATCATCTTTAAAATGAACAAGACAAAACAAACATTCAGATAGGATGATGGGGACAATTCCAGTGAAAAACATAAGAGGGCAACAGTACTTGTGCAAAGTTTCAGAATGATAACTTCCACAATGAGTGTGCTACATGACATTTATCATGAAGTCACACAGGTGTCCCACACAAGTAGCCCAAATGTACCCAAGTGGCCAAATTGGTGAAGTTATACATTTTGAATGGAATAACTATATGCAAAATACCAAAATGGTATCCTAACACACACCCCCAAAAAATGGAGAAAAAACATGAAAAAACAACACTTTCAGTATTTGGAAGACCCTCAGTCCTCTACACACTATTGTGCTGCTGATGCCAGGTGCCATAGCAGTCTCTTTCTGCTGTAAAGAGGGTCACCAAGCATGTGGTGCAGGTGATGGGGGACTTAATTTTGCAAAGAACACAGCGACGCCTCCATGCTGTGCCCTTTTGGCCCCGAGGCACATCCATGCCTGCAGAAATAAATTTGGGCAGATGAACACCACTTGTGGCAGGAGCTGGATGAACCAGCTTTAGTGGGGGATGGACACCTTGGCACTGGGGGCTCCCATTCGGAGTCAGTGTCACTGTGAAAGAAAATGTTCAGTTAGAATAATTTCACATATGAGCCCTGTATCAACAGATGTAATAAACAGATATATATAGAGCACAGGGAACATAAGGTTGCATATTGTAACGGTTTTCTTTAGGTGAAAGAGAGTCGGACCAAAATGCAGCGTGGTGGTTATTCATGGTTCTTTAATAAAGAAAACTATACATGAATAAACTAACAAAACAACAAACGTGAGAAAACCTAAACAGCCTATCTGGTGACAACAAACACAGAGACAGGAACAATCACCCACAAACACACAGTGAAACCCAGGCTACCTAAGTATGATTCTCAATCAGAGACAACTAATGACACCTGCCTCTGATTGAGAACCATACTAGGCCGAAACATAGAAATACCCAAAACATAGAAAAACAAACATAGACTACCCACCCAACTCACGCCCTGACCATACTAAATAAATACAAAACAAAGGAAATAAAGGTCAGAACGTGACACATATATTATTATAGACCTGCTAGATCTACTGTCTATTTTATATTAAGACATTTCAGCTGGATCTACTGTCTCTATTATATTATGACAGGCCAGCTAGATCTACTGTCTTTATTATATTACAACAGATCAGCTGTATCTACTGTCTCCATTTCACTTTGGCCATTGTTGTGGGCCTGCCCTCCCCTCAACAGCCTCAAATAGGCTATTTCGTGTGGGGGTGGGTTGGGGCAGGCAGACACACGCATCTCACACACGCATCTCACATTTCATTACATTTCATTACATTACATTTTTATATATTGCAACTAACAGTTTTAAAAAATCACAAATAATATTTTATATTATTAATTTCAAACAACGCCATTAGCATGAGAAGAATTTACCAGTCCAAAACGATGTCCTCTCGTTCAAAAAATATTCCTCCATTTGGGAATCGCTAAATTAATCGTCCTCCAACAATCTCTGTCTCACTTTCCCGATCAATTTCTTCTAAAATTGTGTGTACAACTGTGTATCTAGACTTAGATTTAGCTTTCCCTGACTTAGTCGCCATACTGATTGATATATAAACAGCTGAAGAAAACAACGCAAAACAACGCTGTGCGTAACATGCGTTGCTCCTTCCGGTATGAAACTTCAATGGCGAATGAACCTCTTTACACCGGAGTTTACTGCATGGGTTGGTCTTCCAACACATAAACATTACATATTGCCGTTTACCTCAGCTCATTGGCTATGTACCCAGCTAGATTTCAAGACGATCAGTGGTTATTGGGTTAAAATACAGTCAATCAACTAAACAGCGGTCATATCATTGGTGCACAATGATGTCATTACTTGTTGTCTTCAAATCGGTTTCTTTCGGTCAATACGTCCCGCGAAATGACCAAATCAAATCAAATCAAAATCAAATCAAATCAAATCAAATTTTATTTGTCACATACACATGGTTAGCAGATGTTAATGCGAGTGTAGCGAAATGCTCAGGTTTGGTTGTGTTACAAACAAACCAGTTGATTGCAATGAAACCAAACATGACTGGAAAAGTCACATTTAGTGTGTGTATTTACATCGAATGTGTCGTCGAAAATGGAATGAGACGGAGTTCACGACACAAGCGGTTCACAAAATGTTTCGTGTGAGGCTATAAAAATGTATTTTATCAAACAAAAGATCATTCATTGTGTAACAATGAGCATTGGGATTGCAAACAGAGGAAGATCGTCAAAAGTAAACTATTTATTTTATTGCAGTTTGTGATTTTGTTATGCCTGTGCTGGTTGAAATAGTTGTTTTTTATGCGGCTCTATCCTCAGATAATCGCATCGTATTCTTTCGCAGTAAATCCTTTTTTAAATCTGACAACGCAGTTGGATTATCAAGATTCCAGGCTTTCGAAACATGTGAGACACTATTTATATAGCCCCCTAACGGGTTCGGTGCGCAGAGAGTTAACCTTATAAGCATTTGTAAGTGCATTTATAAATTGTTAATAACTGGAGGTAAATATTGGCTCACTATTTGGCAAAGTCTGTCCAGTTATTGCACTATTATGACCAATGCGATATAACTTTATTAATGGTTATAAGGCATTTACACATGATTAAATAATTGTTAATGTAATTACAACCCCTTTATAAACCCTCTACAGCATATACCCAATATAGTTTATAAAATCAATTGAGGCATTGAACAAATACAAATACGACAGCTAGATACACCTACTTCAAACCCTAGCAAACTAATACAACATTTCTATAGCCTCCACAATATCACAGATTATTTTACCAGACTCACAACATTTTCTGTTGTGTGCCACCAAAATGTTTGCGAACTACTGGTAAAGTGAACAGGTTTAGCTATTATTGTAACATTATGGAACAATGTTTTTTAAATTAAACAAATGGTTAGCGGGAGAGGCAATATGGACAATCATGGCCTACAAAACAGTGATTTATGTTGCGCAGATGAGAGCCAAGTGAACCGAATCACACAGGGTTGTGACAGCTAAGGACACTGTCCCGGTGTTTTTGCCATTCATACTCTCCCCATTGAGTATAAAACATCACGGTGACATCTAGATAGCTACCAATATTAGTTATTTATTGTGTAGGCTGCTATCCTACTTGAAATACTGTATAATACTGGGAGGGGAATTTCACCTAGTTACTAGTTTCCACCACCAAAACTGTGTTAGGCTACAGCTGACCAGTGACACTGCACCTTAGATCGGCAGGCACCTCGATACAATATCGTGCACTGGTCATTCGCATCAGCTTTAGCGGCTCGAGAATACGGCCCACAACGTGATGTAGGTGTATAATGCGGGCCGTCAATCCGAAAACATATTGGTCATCTTTTGAACTGCTAGAAACAAGCCATTTCTCGATAGAACAGCCGCTACAAGAAGATATTTATTAAAATAGTCTGAGCTTCATGTGTCTCACCCTACAGCATGAGGTTGGTGCCTAAAATGAATCATTTTACTGTAAAGAAATACAGTATTGTTAGAGTAATTTTTACAGAAGGCTTCCGAATTACATTTAATAACAGTATATTTTATTGTCACCTTTATTTAACCTGGTAGGCAAGTTGAGAACAAGTTCTCATTTACAATTGCGACCTGGCCAAGATAAAGCAAAGCAGTTCGACACATACAACGACACAGTTACACATGGAGTAAAACAAACGTACAGTCAATAAGGACTGTATGACAGTAGAAACAAGTCTATATACAATGTGAGCAAATGAGGTGAGATAAGGGAGGTAAAGGCAAATGGTGGCAAAGTAAATACAATATAGCAAGTAAAACACTGGAATGGTAGATTTGCAGTGGAAGAATGTGCAAAGTAGAAATAAAAATAATGGGGTGCAAAGAAGCAAAATAAATAAATTAATACAGTAGGGAAAGAGGTAGTTGTTTGGGCTAAATTATAGGTGGGCTATGTACAGGTGCAGTAATCTGTGAGCTGCTCTGACAGCTGGTGCTTAAAGCTAGTGAGGGAGATAAGTGTTTCCAGTTTCAGAGATTTTTGTAGTTCGTTCCAGTCATTGGCAGCAGAGAACTGGAAGGAGAGGCGGCCAAAGAAATAATTGGTTTTGGGGGTGACCAGAGAGATATACCTGCTGGAGCGCATGCTACAGGTGGGTGATGCTATGGTGACCATAGCATTTTACCCATAATGCAGTGCAATCTACAGTATGAATGCTGTAAAATACATTTATGGTGTTATACTGTTGTTAGCAGTTGATGTTATTCTTCAATTACACAGACCGTAAAGCAAATCAGGGGGAGAAAAATAGTTTTATTCAAAAATAACAAATCACAGATGTTATGCTGAAAGGTAGATGTTCATTCTTCCCTGCAGGGGTCAGTAATCCAGTAAGGTGGGACAAGGTATAGTACGGCAGGCAGGCAGAAGGGTCAAAACCGGGAAGGACTAGGAAACAGGAGCAAGAAATAGACAGAAGCAGGGGAACAAACACTGGTAGGTTTCACAAACAAAACGAACTGGCCACAGACAAACAGAACACACAGGTATAAATACACAGGGGATAATGGGGAAGATAGGCGACACCTGGAAGGGGGTGGAGACAAGCACGAAGACAGGTGAAACAGATTAGGCTGTGACAATGGGGCGACATATTTGGGAGATTCTGTGTGAATGTCAACCTGAGCATGCCCAAATGAAGTTAATAATTTCCAAATTAAACCATGTTTACACTTATCCTTGAGGTCTAAAATGAGGAAAAAAAATCCAGAATATCACATTGTAGGATTTTTAATGAATTTATTTTGCAAATTATGGTAGAAAATAAGTATTTGGTCACCTACAAACAAGCAAGATTTCTGGCTCTCACAGACCTGTAACTTCTTCTTTAAGAGGCTCCTCTGTCCTCCACTCGTTACCTGTATTAATGGCATCTGTTTGAACTTGTTATCAGCATAAAAGACATCTGTCCACAACCTCAAACAGTCACACTCCAAACTCCACTATGGCCAAGACCAAAGAGCTGTCAAAGGACACCAGAAACAAAATTGTAGACCTGCACGAGGCTGGGAAGACTGAATCTGCAATAGGTAAGCAGCTTGGTTTGAAGAAATCAACTGTGGGAGCAATTATTAGGAAATGGAAGACATACAAAACCACTGATAATCTCCCTCGATCTGGGGCTCCACGCAAGATCTCACCCCGTGGGGTCAAAATGATCACAAGAAAGGTGAGCAAAAATCGCAGAACCACACGGGGGGACCTAGTGAATGACCTGCAGAGAGCTGGGACCAAAGTAACAAAGCCTACCATCAGTAGCACACTACGCCGCCAGGGAATCAAATCCTGCAGTGCCAGACGTGTCCCCCTGCTTAAGCCAGTACATGTCCAGGCTCGTCTGAAGTTTGCTAGAGAGCATTTGGATGATCGAGAAGAAGATTGGGAGAATGTCATATGGTCAGATGAAACCAAAATAGAACTTTTTGGTTAAAACTCAACTTGTCGTGTTTAGAGGACAAAAAATGCTGAGTTGCATCCAAAGAACAACATACCTACTGTGAAGCATGGGGTGGAAACATAATGCTTTGGGGCTGTTTTTCTGCAAAGGGACCAGGACGACTGATCCGTGTAAAGGAAAGAATGAATGGCCATGTATCGTGAGATTTTGAGTGAAAACCTCCTTCCATCAGCAAGGGCATTGAAGATGAAACGTGGTTGGATCTTTCAGCATGACAATGATCCCAAACACACCGCCCGGGCAACGAAGGAGTGGCTTCGTAAGAAGCATTTCAAGGTCCTGGAGTGGCCTAGCCAGTCTCCAGATCTCAACCCCATAGAAAATCTTTGGAGAGAGTTGAAAGTCCGTGTTGCCCAGCAACAGCCCCAAAACATCACTGCTCTAGAGGAGATCTGCATGGAGGAATGGGCCAAAATACCAGCAACAGTGTGTGAAAACCTTGTGAAGGCTTACAGAAAACGTTTGACCTCTGTCATTGCCAACAAA
Source organism: Oncorhynchus clarkii lewisi (assembly GCF_045791955.1). Taxonomy (NCBI): domain Eukaryota; kingdom Metazoa; phylum Chordata; class Actinopteri; order Salmoniformes; family Salmonidae; genus Oncorhynchus; species Oncorhynchus clarkii. The sequence continues at coordinate 5,594,119 of NC_092175.1, forward strand.
GGGTATATAACAAAGTATTGAGATAAACTTTTGTTATTGACCAAATACTTATTTTCCACCATCATTTGCAAATAAATTCGTTAAAAATCCTACAATGTGATTTTCTGGATTTTTTTTCTCATTTTGTCTTTCATATTTGAAGTGTACCTATGATGAAAATTACAGGCCTCTCATCTTTTTAAGTGGGAGAACTTGCACAATTGGTGGCTGAGTAAATACTTTTTTTGCCCCACTGTATACGTTGGTGTTCATGCTTTATCTGAAAAATGTTTGTAGAAAATTGCATGACCTTTTGCCATTTCAGTGCAGTAGGCCAACAAAAAAGGCTTTTTAGTCAATCATATTGCATGGCTTTTTGACATAGCTCACATAGCTTGTTTCTCCTTTCACAGCTTTCCCAAATGTAATTATGAAGATGATATTGTAATGAAGCAATACAGACCAAATTGAAGTGTCTTGCATATTGAGAGTCAATCAAATGTTCAATCTAATGTATTTATAAAGCCCTATCCACACCAGCAGATGTCACAAAGTGCTTATACAGAAACCCAGCCTAAAACCCTACAATGCAGATGTAGAAGCACAGTACCTGGGGGAAAACTCCCTAGAAAGGAACCTAGGGGGAAACCTTAAGGAACCAGGTTCTGAGGGATGGCCAGTCCTCTTCTGGCTGTGCAAGGTGGAAATTATAAGAGCACATGGCCATTAAGGTCAGATCGTTCTTCAAGATGTCCAAACGTCCATAGATGACCAGCAGGGTCAAACAATAATCACAGTGGTTGTAGTCAGTTGGCTTTCCATAGCCGAGCATTCAGAGGTTTAGACAGCCAGGAAGAAAGAAAGAAAGAAAGAAAGAAAGAAAGAAAGAAAGAGAGAGAGAGAGAGAGAGAGAGAGAGAGAGAACAACACAACCAGTTGGACTGAGTCATCAGGCCAGGCAGTCCTGAGGAATGGTCATTTGGCTCAGGTCCTTCGAGAGAGAAGGGGGAGAATTAGAGATAGCATACTTAAGTTCACACAGGAGAATTTCACCAGGTAGGACAGACTGACCCTAGACCCCCGGCATATAGACTATTGCAGCATAGAAGTCCGCTTTTTGGGTATACACTCCCCCCAAGGGGTACTATAGAAAAAAACATCAAAAGTTTCATTCAAATTTTGTTTGTCCATTCTGTCAGACATTCAATTTGTGACTTTGCATGTAAAGGTCATGTCTATAATGCTGGAATCACCATGGAGAGAGGAATATTAGACAAAAGGTTAGCTGAGTCTTTTCTGTGCAGGGGGTTTGTAGGGTTTGCAAGTGGAAGAATATTGAACAATGTTCTTTCTATGATTGTTACTAGCACACACACACACACACACACACACACACACACACACACACACACACACACACACACACACACACACACACACACACACACACACACACACACACACACACACACACACACACACACACACACACACACACACACACACACACACACACACACACACACACACACACAAACACACACACACACACACACACACACACACACAAACACACACACAAACACACACACACACACACACACAAACACACACACACACACACACACACACACACACACACACACACACACACACACACACACACACACACACACACAAACACACACACACACAAACACACACACACACACACACAAACACAAACACACACAAACACACACACACACAGACGCAGGTTCTGCGGCACAGCCAAGTAGTTTTGTGCTGACCTGTGCAAATGTCAGTTTCTGGCCATTGTAATTTCATCATGCTTCGTTCCAGCTTGCCACCCAGCGTGAATGATGCTCAGTTGAATAGTGTGCATGTGTGTGTGTGTGTGTGTGTGTGTGTGTGTGTGAGAGAGAAATAAATCCTGAGAGATCAACAGGCTGAGGTTATTAAAGCGTGAACACTCCATCTGCTGTGTTTGTGGGTGGCAAGAGGGAAAGTGTGTGTGTTTAACTTTCAGTAAGGTCAAGCACATTGTGATTAGCCCTACAAACTCAGTCTGTTTTCCTTGAAATGAGCAGCTTGTGTTGCAAATGAGCCCCAGTGAGAACATCCTGCAAACAGCTAACACTTAATCTCATACACAGACTGTGTGTGTTTGTGTATGTGTGCATGCGTGCTTACAGTTGTTCCTCCTTTAAAAGTTGCGATCTTACACTGCGAGACTTAGAGGTACCCAGCGTCACGGCTTCATTGCTCCAGACCACCACAAGCGGGAGTTAGAGCACTCATTATGCACAAGGTTTTTGTTATGACCAATCATATCGAGTGGTTCCACTTATGAATTTTGACGCGTTCCACCCTTGCCTTGTGGCATTCTTCAACAAAGATGACTGACAAAACATTACGGTAGAAGCAGATGTAAGTAGTTATAACGGCATAAAAATGTACAATTGAGAGGAATATCTTAGTTAAGGTAGAGACAAACGTGCATATTTATATGTCATAAAGTTAACTTGCTAGGTAGCGATTTTCGTAAATTATCTGACTAGATAACATTAGCCAGCAAGCTAGTGTTGAGAATTAATTTGTAATTCATGTTGTTTAATGTTTTAAGGACTCCTGAGAACAGGCAAACCAGGCTGTCGTCTTGTGAAACAGTGGATGTAAAGAATCTAGCTAGATAAAGCATTTATTGCAAATTGAATGTACAATTGTGTAAGCTTGACTTGCAATGAAGCTGAAGTAACATAGCAAATCTACACAGAGCTAACATACAATTGAAGTTGGAAGTTTACATACACCTTAGCCAAATACATTTCAACTCAGCTTTTCACAATTCCTGACAGTTAATCCTAGTAAATATTCCCTGTCTTAAGTCAGTTAGGATCACCACTTCATTTTAACAATGTGAAAATGTCAGAATAATAGTAGAGAGAATGATTTATTTCAGCTTTTGTTTCTTTCATCACATTCCCAGTGGGTCAGACGTTTACATACACTCAATTAGTATTTGGTAGCATTGCCTTTAAATTGTTTCACTTGGGTCAAACATTTCAGGAAGCCTTCCCACAATAATTTAGGTGAATTTTGGCACATTCCTCATGACAAAGCTGGTGTAACTGAGTCAGGTTTGCAGGCTTCATTGCTCGTACACGCTTTTTCAGTTCTGCCCACAAAGGCCTTTGTGATGGCCACTCCAATACCTTGACTTTGTTGTCCTTAAGCCATTTTGCCACAACTTTGGAAGTATGCTTGGGGTCATTGTCCATTTGGAAGACAGTTGGGATGGTGTTCTTCGGCTTACAAGCATCCCCCTTTCTCCTCCAAACATAGCGATGGTCATTATGGCCAAACAGTTCCATTTTTGTTTCATCAGACTAGAGAACATTTCTACAAAAAGTACGATTTTTGCACCCATGTGCAGTTGCAAACCGTAGTCTGGGTTTTTTATGGCGGTTTTGGAGCACTGGCTTGTTCCTTGCTGAGCGGCCTTTCAGGTTATGTCGATATAGAACTCATTTTACTGTGGATACAGATACTTTTGTACCTGTTTCCTCCAGCATTTTCACAAGGTCCTTTGCTGTTCTGGGATTGATTTGCACTTTTCGCACCAAAGTACGTTCATCTCCAGGAGACAGAATGGCTGATTTCTTTTGATTTTTCCCATGGCGGCAATCAAAGAGGCACTGAGTTAGAAGGTAGGCCTTGAAATAAATCCACAGGTACACCTCCAATTGACTCAAATTATGTCGATTAGCCAATCAAAAGCTTCTAAAGCCATGACATCATTTTCTGGAATTTTCCAAGTTGTTTAAAGGCACAGTCAACTTAGTGTATGTGAACTTCTGACAAACTGGAATTGTGATACAATGAATTATAAGTGAAATAATCTGTCTGTAAACAATTGTTGTAAACTTTACTTTTGTCACAAAGTAGATCTCCTAACCAACTTGCCAAAACTATAGTTTGTTAAAACTTCTTGGTGACAGGGGGGGCAGTATTGAGTAGCTTGGATGAATAAGGTGCCCAGAGTAAACTGCCTGCTACTCTGTCCCAGATGCTAATATATGCATATTATTAGTAGTATTGGATAGGAAACACTCTGAAGTTTCTAAAACTGTTTGAATTATGTCTGTGAGTATAACAAAACTCAGATGAAAACTCAGATTCCGACGAAGATCAGCGAAGGTAAGTGAAGATTTATAATGCTATTTATGACTTTTGTTGACTCCACAACTTGGCGGGTAACTCTATGGCTTGCTTTTGCAGCTGAACGCTGTTCTCAGATTATTGAATATTGTGCTTGTGCCGTATAGCTTTTTTGAAATCTGACACAGCGGTTGCATTAAGAACAAGTTTATCTTTAATTCTATGTAAAACATCTAAGTTTATTCTCTTATTTGATGTGGCTCTCTGCAATTTCTCCGGATGCTTTGGAGGCATTTCTGAACATGGCGCCAATGTAAACTGAGGTTTTTGGATATAAATATGAACTTGATCGAACAAAATATACATGTATTGTGTAACATTGAGTCCTGGGAGTGTCATCTGATGAAGATCGTCAAAGGTTAGTGATTCATTGTATCTATATTTCTGCTTTTTGTGACACCTCTCTTTGGTTGGAAAATGGCTGAATGCTTTCTGTGACTAGTTGCTGACCTAACATAATGATATGTTCTGTTTTCACCGAAAAGCCTTTTTGAAATCGGACACTGTGGTTGGATTAACGAGAAGTGTCTCTTTTAAATGGTGTAAAATACTTGTATGGTTGAGGAATTTTAATTATGAGATTTCTGTTGTTTTGAATTTGGCGCCCTGCACTTTCACTGGCTGTTGGCGAGGTGGGAAGCTAGCGTCCTGAACGATCCCAGAGTGGTTAAGAGGAAATTTGTGGAGTGGTTGAAAAACGAGTTTTAATGACTCCAACTTAAGTGTATGTAAACTTCCGACTTCAACCGTAGCTAACTATTTACTTGCTTATTGTGTAGTGGAGGATATAAATAAATGTATGAAATATGGATGTGTAACTAGCTACAGTATGTAGCTGATCTGTGTATGGACCTTAAAACGTTATTTTCTGAACTAAAATTCATACCAATCTATGATCCTCAGCTATCATAGTTGTTGTATCAACTTCAAGTCTGAATGGTATTATTGAAGCTTGTGGATAGAGTACAATATAATAACTTTATTGTGCCAAGGATGCAAGTCCTATATACACACATGTACTGTAGTTATTACCACGCATTAGATTCCCACATTGTAGCCTGTACATTGAATATATTCACTGATCATGTACTCTTCCTTGGCAAATAAAGGTGCGGTTCAGATATAAATCTGAGACATTCTTTTTCAGTCATTTCAAACTCCATTATTTGAATGATGCTGTGTCTGCATGTATGTATTACAATTATACACTTCAACAGTGTTTACCACTCCTGCTCCTGGGACAACAATGATTACACATTGTAACTATGTAATAGACTAGAAACATGATTGATCTGTAATTCATATATACAGAAAAAAACGATGCATATCTAAATCCCTTCATCTGCAGTGATCTGAGGACACAGGATAGAATTTCAATGAGATACTTAAAAACTTCTTATAGCTGCAATCCCGTTAACGGGAGCGATTTGACAACAGCCAGTCAAAGTGTAGGGCGCCATTTTCAAAACATCAAAAATCTCATAATTAACATTCCTCAAACATACATGTGTCTCATACCATTTTAAAGCTATTCTCGTTGTTAATATGCTTTTCAGCAAAAGCACTACAAAACGATTATGTTAGGTCCACCAAACCACAATAAGCACAGCCATTTTCCAGCTAAATATAGTATTCACAAAAAGCAGAAATATAGATAGAATTAATCCCTAACCTTGAATTATCTTCATCAGATGACACTCATAGGACTTCATGTTACACAATACATGCATATTTTGTTTGATAAAGTTCATATTTATATTAAAAAAAATCTGAGTTCACATTGATTTATTAGATTCACTTGTTCCAAAAACATCAAGTGATTTTGCATAGCCACATCGTTTCAACAGAAATACTCATCATAAATGTAGATGATAATACAAGTTATACACATGGAATTATAGATATACCTCTCCTTAATGCAACCGCGGTGTCAGATTTCAAAAAAAGCAACCCATGCAATAATCTGAGACGGAGCTCAGAACAGAGGCCAAATTAGCTGCCATGTTGGAGTCAACAGAAACCAGAAAATACATGATAAATGTTTCCTTACCTTTGATGAACTTCATCAGAATGCAGTCCTAGGAATCCCAGGTCCTTAATAAATGCTTGATTTGTTCGAAAATGTCCGTTATTTATGTCCAATTTATGTCACAAAGCGCGTCCACTATAACATGACGAAATCTCCAAAAGGTCCATGACAGTCAGTAGAAACATGTCAAATGATGTACTGAATCAATCTTTAGAATGTTGTTTACATATATCTTGAATAACGTTCCAACCGGAGAATTAGAATGACTTCAGATGACCGGTGGAATGCAGGTGCTTCCCCTGTGAACGCGCATGGTGAAAGCATGGTCAACTCGTGGCAGTGGTGACTATTTCCTGTCTCATTCGACCCCCCTTCACATTAGAGTCATCAGACAAAGTTATATTGACTGTTGACATCTAGTGGAAGGCGTAGGAAGTGAAAATTCAACCATATCTGACTGTAATTTCAATGAGAGCTTGGTTGAAAATCTGCCACCCCCAGAAAAAATACAAACAGGAAGTGGAATTTCTTAGGTTTTTGCCTGCAATATGAGTTCTGTTATACTCACAGACATAATTCAAACAGTTTTAGAAACTTCAGAGTGTTTTCTATCCAATACTAATAATAATAGTATAATAGCATAATAATAGCAACTGAGACTGAGGAGCTGGCCGTTTACAATGGGCACCTTTTCATCCAAGCTACTCAATACTGTCCCTGCAGCCATAAAAAGTTAATTTCAACCAGTGGAGATTGTGAAACGCTTTATTGAAAGAAGTTCATTATCCAGGTGTTATAAATACATAAGTGCATTATAATTATAATTATGATAATTGTAATATTATCAATACAAGTTCAATCTGTATTTCAATGCACATATGGTGTGCATTATAAAATGAGGTAGAAAGACTAGGTGCGGAGAGAAGTGTAGAAGGTAGAAAGGGGAAGAGTTAAGAAAAGTGGCAGACAGCATATGATTCACGAATTACAGTGCTACCCTAATATTCTCACAGTTCATCAGTTCATCTCCTTACCAGTCTTGGGCCCCCAGTTGGCTCGAAGGTTATCTTAACCTCTCTGCGCACGGAACCCGCTAGCGGGCTGAAATTCCACAACATACGGTGGTTGCTACATAAATAGTCATATTAAACATTCATGAAAATACAAGTGTCTCACCTGTATCGAAAGCCTAGAATCTTGCTAATCCAACTGCGTTGTCAGATTTAAAAAAGGATTTACTGCGAAAGAATACAATGTGATTATCTGAGGATAGAGCCCCATAAAAACAACTATTTCAACCAGCACAGGCGTAACAAAATCACAAACTGCATTAAAATAAATAGTTTACCTTTGATGATATTCCACTGTTTGCAATCCCAATGCTCATTGTTACACAATGAATGATCTTTAATTTGATAAAATTTGTTTTTATAGCCTAACACGAAACATTTTGTGAACCGCTTGTGTCGTTAATTCCGTCTCATTCCATTTTCGACGACACATTCCAGGTAAATCACCCCACACAGAACGTGACTTCTCCAGTCATGTTTGGTTTCACTGCAATCAACTGGTTTGTTTGTAACACAATCAAACCTGATGGGCCATTTCGCGGGAAGTATTGACTGAAAGAAACCGGTTTGAAGACAAGTAATGACATCATTGTGCACCAATGATTTGCCCGCTGTTTCGTTGATTGACTGTCTTTTAACCCAATGACCACTGATCGTCTTGAAATCTAGCTGGGTAGATAGCCAATGAGCTGAGCTAAACGGCAATACGCCATGTTTATGTGTTGCAAGACCAACCCATGTAGTAAGCTCCAGCGTAAAGAGAGTCATGCGCTATTGCATTTTCATACCGGGAGGAGAAACACATTACACATTGCATTGTTTGGTGAACGCGCAGATTCAGATGTTTATATATCAATCATTATGGCGACTAAGTCAAGTCTAGATATACAGATGTACACACAACTTTAGAATAAATTGATTGGGAAGGTGAGACAGAGATTGTTGTAGGACGCTTCATTTAGCGATTGTGGAAGAATATTTTTTGAACGGGAGAGGACATCGTTTTGGACTGGTAAGCTCTTATCATGCTAATGCCCTTGTCTGAAATTAATAATATAAAATATTATTTGTGATTTTTATTTATTTTAAAAGCAATATATAAACATTTAATGTCGTGAAATGTGAGATGCGTGTGTCTGCCGCCCCACCACAACCCACATGAAATAGTCTATTTGAGGCTGTTGAAGAGAGGGCAGGACCACATCATTGGCCAAAGTGAAATGGAGACAGTAGATACAGCTGATCTGTTGTAATATAACAAAGACAGTAGATCTAGCTGGTCTGTCATAATATAATAGAGACAGTAGATCTAGCTGAAATGTCATAATATAAAAGAGACAGTAGATCTAGCAGGTAATAATAATATAATAATATATTCAGCCTTCAACTCTCTATATATATCTGTTTATTATACCTGTTGATACAGGGCTCATATGTGAAACTATTCTAACTGAACATTTTCTTTCACAGTGACACTGACTCCGAATGGGAGTCTTATCCGGTGTCCTGTGTGGATTTAAGTATGCTCTCTCTAATTCTCGCTTTCTCTCTCTCTCTCGGAGGACCTAAGCTCTAGGACCATGCGTCAGGACTACCTGGCATGATGACTCCTTGCTGTCCCCAGTCCACCTGGTCTTGCCGCTGTTCCAGTTTCAACTGTTCTGCCTGCGGCTATGGAACCCTAAACTGTTAATTTTTACTCTTGAGGTGCTGTCCTTTGCACCCTCTACAACCACTGTGATCTGTGGACTGAGGACTGGCCACCCCTCATAGCCTGGTTCCTCTCTAGGTTTCTTCCTAGGTTTTTGCCTCTCTAGGGAGTTTTTGCTAGCCACCGTGCTTCTACACCTGCATTGCTTGCTGTTTGGGGTTTTAGGCTGGGGCTATATAAATTGATTTGATTTGATAGAGAACTGAGGGTCTTCCAAATATTGAAAGTGTGTAAACAGTTACCCATGTTATTTTGTAAATGTATATATATTTATTTTTTCTTCATATTTTTTAATCAATAATTTTTTTTTGGTTCATATTTTTATTTTTTTCCATTTATTTTTCTAGATTTTTTTGGGGGGAGGGTGTGTTAGAATACCATTTTGGTATTTTGTATATAGTTATTTGTTTCAAAATGTATACCTTCACCAATTTGGCCACTTGGGTACATTTGGGCAACTTGTGTGGGACACCTGGGTGACTTCATGATAAATGTCATGTAGCACACTCATTTTGGAAGTTATCATTCTGAAACTTTGCACAAGTACTGTTGCCCTCTTATGTTTTTCACTGAAATTATCCTCATCATCCTATCTGAATGTTTGTTTTATCTTGTTCATTTTAAAGATGATGATACAAAAATACAAATAAAAAACGTATGTTTTTGTTGATTGTTTTATCTAAACCAGATCTATTGTGTGTTATTCTCCTACATTCAAATCACATTTACACAAACTTCAGAGTGTTTTCTTTCAAATGGTACCAAGAATATGCATATCCTTGGTTCTGTGCCTGAGCTACAGGCTGTTAGATTTGGGTATGTCTTCAGGCGGAAATTGCACAAAGTAGGGGGGGAGCTGCAAGAGGTTTTAAGAGCTAGCGAGGTGGCTATGACGGGACTGGCTTCCTCTCTCACATCAAAACATAGCCTTGTTTTTTTTAATTCTAACACAGTCAGTCATCTTAAATCAGGAGGCGAAATGCAAAACTGATCTTGGATCATTAACTCTAGAACTACTACATCACTGTCTGTATTTCAATGTAAAGCATCTCTTTAATAATACTTCTCACCTATGATCATGCTGTGCCCTCTGTGTCAGCCAGTTCAGATGCGGGAGGGGTTCACCAAAACAGCTGTTATAACCTAGAGGGGATTTAGGGAAAAGGGGGAGAGGGATGAAGTGAAGAAGAGAGACTGTTATTGTCTGTGTGTGTGTGGTCTCACCTGGTATCCACACTAAGTGGCTACAGAGTACGTTATGCTGAAAAACAGACGCAAACAATAGAAGATAATGTTAATAGAAGATACTGTATTTGACGCAGACACCTATCGGAGTGTACCTGAAACATTTAAATATAGAGAGCTATGTGTCTCACCACTTGGTTATTGCAAGGCTAACCCCTAGGGAAATCATGACTTGGCAGCAACACATATAGTCCAGTGAAAATGGCTGTGTTTATGTGGTGTGAATCTGAAAATTAGCAGCTGACATCTTAAGGGTTTTTAAATTAATGCATGTGAGACAGATTTGTAGTGGAAATTTGCTGTATTTACCAAATCATGAGAGCAAACCACCACACAAGTCAGAGTTATCATAAAGTCCATCTTTAATTATATGAGCTCCATCACAACCCTGTGACTCTCAGATCAATTCAGTGTCTATAGATGAATTCTCTGAGAGTGCTTACAAAACAGTTCTTAGTATCATTTATAGCCAAGACACACCCATCTCAACTCACATGACGAATAACAGATCTTATGAACATTACAAAGGAAGACTTTACTTGAGAGAGGAGTATCCCATAGCCAGACAGCATTGGCTATAAATTATCGTTCAGTTTGCTCTCCTAAAACGAGATTCTACTTCTCGTTCTTGGTACAACATAGACATTACCTCATCCACTGGCATATATCATATACACCCCTCCTGGACAAGATCACAGAGACACAGTGACTGGCACACAGACATTGTGGAGCCAAGAGATAATTGGTTCCCCCTTTATCACTCCTTCACATGGAGATATGTTTACATTGGTTCCCCCTTTCTGTGGCACAAGTCACCCCTTGGCCACCACATGGTTTAAAAGATATCACAAGCATATAATGAAAATAAAACACATATGTTACCCAACTATTCTGATTAATCCCAAACAGGTTTCATGTACAGGCTGAGAAAAATAACACAGAACAGTTTAATTATGTCATTGCCAGCAATAAAGCTTCCACGACCTGTTTTAGGATACGTCAATACAGCCCAGTGCTGCTTACCTGAGATGCCATCTTCAATACAGCCCAGTGCTGCTTACCTGAGATGTCATCTTCAATACAGCCCAGTGCTGCTTACCTGAGATGTCATCTTCAATACAGCCCAGTGCTGCTTACTTGAGATGTCATCTTCAATACAGCCCAGTGCTGCTTACCTGAGATGTCATCTTCAATACAGCCCAGTGCTGCTTACCTGAGATGTCATCTTCAATACAGCCCAGTGCTGCCTTACCTGAGATGTCATCTTCAATACAGCCCAGTGCTGCTTACCTGAGATGTCATCTTCAATACAGCCCAGTGCTGCTTACCTGAGATGTCATCTTCAATACAGCCCAGTGTTGCTTACCTGAGATGTCATCTTCAATACAGCCCAGTGCTGCTTACCTGAGATGTCATCTTCAATACAGCCCAGTGCTGCTTACCTGAGATGTCATCTTCAATACAGCCCAGTGCTGCTTACCTGAGATGTCATCTTCAATACAGCCCAGTGCTGCTTACCTGAGATGTCATCTTCAATACAGCCCAGTGCTGCTTACCTGAGATGTCATCTTCAATACAGCCCAGTGCTGCTTACCTGAGATGTCATCTTCAATACAGCCCAGTGCTGCTTACCTGAGATGTCATCTTCAATACAGCCCAGTGCTGCTTACCTGAGATGTCATCTTCAATACAGCCCAGTGCTGCTTACCTGAGATGTCATCTTCAATACAGCCCAGTGCTGCTTACCTGAGATGCCATCTTCAATACAGCCCAGTGCTGCTTACCTGAGATGTCATCTTCAATACAGCCCAGTGCTGCTTACCTGAGATGTCATCTTCAATACAGCCCAGTGCTGCTTACCTGAGATGTCATCTTCAATACAGCCCAGTGCTGCTTACCTGAGATGTCATCTTCAATACAGCCCAGTGCTGCTTACCTGAGATGTCATCTTCAATACAGCCCAGTGCTGCTTACCTGAGATGTCATCATCGTAGGTGTTTGCTTTGACTTCCTTTCTGTCGAAAAAGGTTGCATTCAAAACAATTATTTTTGAATTGAAAATAAAAAGGTTTTGCTCTCGACAAAAATACACAATTTGCCTGTGAATAACAATTTGCCTATGAATAACCACACCTTCATACAAACCTGCTACTGTATGCAGAATTCTTGATGCACAACCGAAGACGATGCCAAATCCTGCCAGCACGCCCACAAGCGAGCCACTCAGGAGCAGAATGATGACACATGGAAGAGGGAAAGGAATGAGATGGGAACAGCAATTTGTTGCAAGTTGGGAAGGAGGGCTAATAGCTGAACAATAGACTATTCAACCTTTACTAAAGAATATTCTAATAACCGAACTAGGTGTAGCTTGTCATAAAGTAATCATTTTTCAAATAAGTTACCTTACACGTTATGTTGGCTGACAATTTGTTAGCTACGCTGTCCTTATGAACCTAATAGCATAAAATTACAGCAGTATGTACCGGTATGTTAGCTAGCTACCTAGCGTTAGTAGTTATCCATCAAACTTGCCAGTATATTAACTATAGGCTATCTAACTACCCAAAGTTTATTGACTTCATTATTGTCGTCATTCTTAGCTTACTTAAATGGTATAGTCGTTGTGTTTTCTCAGTGGACATTCGGGTGCTTTCGTAAATTCGCTCTAGCTATTTATAGGCTGGACAATAGAACAAGTCAAAATTCACCCAAGGCTGAAAAACAACTTAAGAACGTTGGCTAAGCTGGAACATTAGCATGAGCCCATGGCAAATTAACGGAATCGAAACATTCGCAGAGCCTTTTTTGACTGGAGTGATGCTTAGAATTAATCAATTAAAAATGTAGCTCTTTTTATTTGACCACTACAATCTGTTCGTCGGACGAAAATGGAAACAAACAACTTGTGTAGAAAGTAAACATCCGCACCTCAATGGTATCAACTGTTCTTATGTCTGCGTAATGAAAAAGTAGGGAAAAAATTAAGAGTTCTGACTATTTCTGGTCTAGTGATCGATGACAAACGAGCTCACTGCCCAGATTTACATAATTACAAAGAGGAGATTATCCTGATTAAAATGGTGCCTGTGTTACAGTTTAGCTTCCGTCCCTCTCCTTGCCCCTACCTGGGCTCAAATTAGGGACCCTCTGCACACAGACAACAGCCACCTCGAAGCATCGTTACCCATTGCTCCACAAAAGCCTTGCAGAGCAAGGGGAAGAACTACTTCAAGGTCTCAGAGCGAGTGACGTTACCGATTGAAATGCTATTAGCCTGCACCCCGCTAACTAGCTAGCCATTTCACACCGGTTGCACCAAACTTGAAAAAATCGAAATATACACATTGTGAGATATTTGCCAAAATAGACAGACATGCCTATATATTTCCCCCATAGGAAACAATAGTTCCAATATTATTTTTGTTGTTTACATTTTGTTGTTTACATTTCAACTATAAAACAACATGAGCAGGTCTCATTGCCAACAATAGCGAGGCAGACATTGTGACATTGAACAATAAGCTGGGAATAGAACGTTCAGAAGGCGAGTTGGTGCCATTGTGCTCAAAAGAACTAGAAGAAGCTGGCAGGGTGAAAATGCACTAAAATAAGGCCTGTTTCTTCACGATTACTTCAAAACGACAGCAAGCAGCTGGGAAATATGGTTATACGTATTATGAAACTGGGCTCTATGGCGGATGCAATGAATCAGCTTTTTATCAGAAAATAACATTGTTAAAAATGTCATGTGTCCAGCCTACTATCTACATGGATTTCAGAGAACTCTCATCTGAGTGTACCAGAGCAGCAGAATAATTACTTTACGACCGCTCAACACCTGTTGAATTTGGCCTGTGTCAGTAAACGTCGGAAATTAAGCGTCATTAAATTGTTTCCAGCAGAACATTTACAGTCACCAATGCTCTGGTTAACACAAAAACTGCCTTACCAGATCTGTTAGGGTGAGTAAAATGGTCAGAGTGGTCTCATTAGTGTCTGGAAGTAGCTAGCCAACATTAGCCTGGGTGTTTGACTGCCGTTGTAAGGCCATCAAATCAACCCTACTCCTCGGCCCGAACGTCCAGTGTGCGCTCCGAGAGTGAAACGGTCTGAATTTACAAACTGACAATTTTTCTCTGAATGGAAACACCATAATATTAATCAAATTAATTAAGCCACATTTCTTAAAATCAATCCCATATACTATGTTATTACAAAAAAGGTTTTAAATTCTGTCAAATGCTTCTCAAAGATGCCCTCTGGTGGACAAACTAGCAATAACTTGAGGTAACAGAAGAAATGGCTGAGAATTAAATGACGTGCCACAGAATGATGCAGCAGCATGCAGGGTGTGCCGCAGTATGACGCAACTTTTAAAGGAAGAACCACTGTACGTGTATTCACATAGCCCACCTTTCCAACTCATTAGCTCCCAAACGAATAACTGCTTTTCAATTACAAAACACAGAGCAGCATTTCATATGTCTATCACTGTCTATTAAAAACCAATCAGAGTGATGTGTGAGCCATCGGGTAGAGAAATTATTATGATACACAAGACATGAATAACTTCAGACTGAGTAACGTATCTGATGCTCATTGCAGTTCAAGTTGAGGAAGTAACTTTCTCTCTCCCTCTCACTGGTTGAACTTAGTGTGAGAATTTAGTTTTCTCATGAGAACTTGACAGCATCGGGCGTGGTTCACACTCACGTAGAGAGTGAGACATAGGAGAAAGAGATGGGAGAGAAATAGCAAAAGACAGAGAGAAAGCAAAAGACTGTGAGAGAGAATGCGAAAGATAGAGAAAGACCGACAGAGAGTTAATTGATATCAACTCTCGTATCTGATGGGCCATGACCTGGAGCCCCCCTGCCCACACACAGACAAACACACTAAAATCACCTTGAGAGTTTCTTATTGTAGTCTAAAGTGCACCACACATAAAATGAAAATGTTTATCAATTGTAATCACAACAACGTGCAAGATAATTGGTAATTACCACATTGTGAATAAGTTGACCGTGTGGAGAATATTTTTGCATTCTCATGAATGCTACTTGATGGTAACGAGGCCGGTAGTCATTGATTCATCTGGAGCTTTGATCAATGTCTGTCTAGAACAGTCAGGAATGATAGGACGAGTTTCGCTGTTCATACAGTATGTCACCAGTAAAGGGCTGGATCAGTTTGTTGGTGTTTATAATTTATAATAGCTGCCAAAGGTGCTTCCACCATGTATTAACTTCACGGCAGAAGCAATAGTCATTTTTATTTCAAAAAAACACAATTGAATTCATTTCATGGAACATTTTCTCACATTTTTCTTTCACTTTGAAAATGTGGTAGGTTGTGAACATTGGTAGAAAATACTTAACTTTAAAGGGTTCTCATTACGCTGTAATTATGTAATTACACTGTAAGAAGTATTGAAATTAATTGTAATAATTCATAGTTACACACACAATTACAGAGGTGTAACAACGAATGCTACCATGTTTGTTACAAATGCATTTTTTTCTTTCTTGTTGGTACCAGAAAGAGAGATACGCCGCTCAGGCGTAGAAGCTTACCTTTTGTTTCTTTTCGCTTGTTAATGAGTAGGTAAGTGTATGGTAATTGCTCATAGGTAACTATTTATGTAGGTAAAGTAATTTGTACAGTACCAATCAATTGTAGAATGATAGTGAAGATATCAAAACTATGAAATACACATAAGGGATCATGTAGTAACCAAAAAAGTGTTAAACAAATCAAAATATATTCTATAGTTGAGATTCTTCAAAGTAACCACCCTTTGCCTTGATGACAATTTTGCACACAATAAATGTGACTTGTTTCAGGAAACTAGGCATATGTCGCACGTCACTACTTCACAGGAGAGGCATTTGAACGTAAACATAATTTTGGGGGGCAGAAATGCCTTCTGGAACATGTGAACTTCCATGTGCCTTTATAACAAACTTTTATTCCATCCGTAAACACAAATACAATTGTTAAATTACGAGCTGCTAATTGTTTTAGCCAAGGAAAAAGCCAGGAACCTTCCCAACATCCATGATTGGCTGAGATAATGGATGGGCTGGACAAGCCGGGAGAAGAGTTTGGATTGGTCTGCCATGTGGCTTGTTAGTGTTTATACCGTGAGCTGCTCACTATGTGTTGATAGTCCTTTCCGCCATGTCGTTTTTTAACATATAGCATTAGCCATCGAGAACTACAAACGTCTTGCTACTTTTCTCAACAACATTGATGCCCTGAATTTAGCAGGCGCTATCCACAGATCAGTTGGAAAAAGTGATTTGCTACTTATTGCACATGCCACGGTCAGTGTGAACCAGAGTGACTTGACATAATGCTGGCCAAACAAGATGTAGCTACAAACTAAATTTATTTAAATGGTTCCTGTCTGCTGTGAAGTGTTCATCCATGTATAAAGGGTAAGTCTAGCTACATTTTTAGATATTATACGTTTCTTGTTTTGTCAGAAAGTCATTTTCATAGCAAGTTAAAGTGTACTGTTCGCTAGCTACGTGTATGATCTGTGTAGTAATATTATTCTTATCAGAAATCCATTTGCATTTTTAGTTATAGCCTAATGTTATCTAGCTAACATTGGTTAACTTTAGTTACCTGGAGGTTCATACTAAAGCTATGACAATGTATGTATTAGTTGGTAGTAGTATGATTAGGATTATGCCTGTTTCACTGTTCCGCTAGCTAGCTACATGTCTAAACAAAAGACTACATGTCTAAACAAAAAACCTTCTTGTTCGGGTGGCGCTCGACGGTCGTCGTCGCCAGTCTACTAGCTGCCACCGATCCTTTGTTCTGTGTTCGTTTGGTTTTGTCTAATTGGTTTCACCTGTTCCTTGTTTGGTTGTTAGGGTGGGGTTATTTAAGTTTGTTTAGCCTGCTTCTGTTTGTGCTTGTTCATCTGTATGTGTTAGAGTGGTTAGTGTTTTGTTGGGTTTCTCGCTGTCCTAGTATTTCACGATAGGGTACAATTTTGTTTTGTAGTTATACCTGTGTTGGGTATACTATTTTGTTCCTGTGATTTTTTTTGGACATTAAAGCGTGTTTTTTCCCGCATCCTTTGCTCTCTGCGCATCGCGCCGACAGAAACAAACATCTTTCTGGTAAGAAGAGGGGCGGGGGCGTATGCTTCATGGTTAACGAGACGTGGTGTGGCCACATCAACATACAGGCACTCAAGTCCTTCTGTTCACCTGATTTAGAATTCCTCACAATCAAATGTTGACTTCATTATCTACCAAGGGAATTCTCTTCGATTATAATCACAGCCGTATACATATATATTCCCCCCCAAGCAGACACATCGATGGCTCTGAACAAACTTTATTTTACTCTTTGTAAACTGGAATCCACATATCCGGAGGCTGCATTCATTGTAGCTGGGGATTTTAACAAGGCTAATCTGAAAACAAGACTCCCTAAATTGTATCAGCATATCGATTGCGCAACCAGGGCTGGAAAAACCTTGGATCATTGCTATTCTAACTTCCGCGACGCATATAACGCCCTGCCCCGCTCTCCTTTCGGAAAAGCTGACCACGACTCCATTTTGTTGATCCCTGCCTACAGACAGAAACTAAAACAAGAAGCTCCCGCGCTGAGGTCTGTTCAACGCTGGTCCGACCAATCTGATTCCACACTCCAAGACTGCTTCCATCACGAGGACTGGGATATGTTTCGTATTGCGTCAGACAACAACATTGACGAATACGCTGATTCGGTGAGCGAGTTCATTAGAACGTGCGTTGAAGATGTCGTTCCCATAGCAACAATTAAAACATTCCCAAACCAGAAACCGTGGATTGATGGCAGCATTCACGTGAAACTGAAAGCGCGACCCACTGCTTTTAATCAGGGCAAGGTGACCGGAAACATGACTGAATACAAACAGTGTAACTATTCCCTCCGCAAGGCAATCAAACAAGCTAAGCGTCAGTATAGAGACAAAGTAGAATCTCAATTCAACTACAGTCAATCACGGATTACAAAAAGAAAACCAGCCCCATCACGGACCAGGATGTCTTGCTCCCAGGCAGACTAAATAACTTTTTTGCCCGCTTTGAGGACAATACAGTGCCACTGACACTGCCCGCAACCAAAACATGCGGACTCTCCTTCACTGCAGCCGACGTGAGGAAAACATTTAAACGTGTCAACCCTCGCAAGGCTGCAGGCCCAGACGGCATCCCTGGCCCTCAGAGCATGCGCAGACAGGTGTAGCCTGTTTACGGACATATTCAATCAATCCCTATCCCAGTCTGTTGTTCCCACATGCTTCAAGAGGGGCCACCATTGTTCCTGTTCCCAAGAAAGCTAAGGTAACTGCCCTGTAGCACTCATTTCCGTCATCATGAAGTGCTTTGAGAGACTAGTCAAGGACCATATCACCTCCACCCTACCCGACACCCTAGACCCACTCCAATTTGCTTACCGCCCAAATAGGTCCACAGACGAAGCAATCTCAACCACACTGCACACTGCCCTAACCCATCTAGACAAGAGGAATACCTATGTGAGAATGCTGTTCATCGACTACAGCTCGGCATTTAACACCATAGTGCCCTCCAAGCTCGTCATCAAGCTCGAGACCCTGGGTCTCGACCCCGCCCTGTGCAACTGGGTACTGGACTTCCTGACGGGCCGCCCCCAGGTGGTGAGGGTAGGCAACAACATCTCCACCCCACTGATCCTCAACACTGGGGCCCCACAAGGGTGCGTTCTGAGCCCTCTCCTGTACTCCATGTTCACCCACGACTGCGTGGCCACGCACGCCTCCAACTCAATCATCAAGTTTGCGGACGACACAACAGTGGTAGGCTTGATTACCAACAACGACGATACGGCCTACAGGGAGGAGGTGAGGGCCCTCGGAGTGTGGTGTCAGGAAAATAACCTCACACTCAACGTCAACAAAACTAAGGAGATGATTGTGGACTTCAGGAAACAGTAGAGGGAACACCCCCCTATCCACATCGATGGAACAGTCGTGGAGAGGGTAGTATGTTTTAAGTTCCTCGGCATCACAGACAAACTGAATTGGTCCACCCACACAGACAGCATTGTGAAGAAGGCGTAGCAGCGCCTCTTCAACCTCAGGAGGCTGAAGAAATTCGGCTTGTCACCAAAAGCACTCACAAACTTCTACAGATGCACAATCGAGAGCATCCTGTCGGGCTGTATCACCGCCTGGTACGGCAACTGCTCCGCCCACAACCGTAAGGTTCTCCAGAGGGTAGTGAGGTCTGCACAACGCATCACCGGGGGCAAACTACCTGCCCGCCAGGACATCTACACCACCCGATGTCACAGGAAGGCCATAAAGATCATCAAGGACAACAACCACCCGAGCCACTGCCTGTTCACCCCGCTATCATCCAGAAGGCGAGGTCAGTACAGGTGCATCAAAGCTGGGACCGAGAGACTGAAAAACAGCTTCTATCTCAAGGCCATCAGACTGTTAAACAGCCACCACTAACATTGAGTGGCTGCTGCCAACACACTGACTCAACTCCAGCCACTTTAATAATGGGAATTGATGGGAAATTATGTAAAATATATCACTAGCCACTTTAAACAATGCTACCTAATATAATGTTTACATACCCTACATTATTCATCTCATATGTATACGTATATACTGTACTCTATATCATCTACTGCATCTTTATGTAATACATGTATCACTAGCCACTTTAACTATGCCACTTTGTTTACATACTCATCTCATATGTATATACTGCACTCAATACCATCTACTGTATCTTGCCTATGCCGCTCTGTACCATCACTCATTCATATATCTTTATGTACATATTCTTTATCCCCTTACACTTGTGTCTATCAGGTAGTAGTTTTGGAATTGTTAGCCAGATTACTTGTTGGTTATTACTGCATTGTCGGAACTAGAAGCACAAGCATTTCGCTACACTCGCATTAACATCTGCTAACCATGTGTATGTGACAAATGACATTTGATTTGATTTGACTCCACACCCATTCACTCATTGAGCGCAACAGAAGCCCGCACCTTCTATTGAGTCAGCAGGAGCAGCGACCACCCCTCTCCCCACGATGGAGTAGAGAGTCCTTAATCACACGTCCATCCTCCATCGCATCGGATCAGCGATGGATCAAATGATGGAGAGGATGGATCGTTGGGAGAGGAGTGGTCTCCCTACTACCCCACCTACCCTCCCACCAGCTACCCTCTCCCCCAGCGGAATCCGGTTCCAGCGCTCTGCGCATTACGCCTATGAGGGAGTACGAAGGAGCGGCGGCGGGGTGCCAGGGATTCCTGCTTCAACTAGATCTCTACCTGGCCACCGTTTGGCCGGCTCCCTCGGACGAGGAGAGCGTGAGTGTCCTCGTCTCTTGCCTTATGGGTAGAGCCCTGGAGTGGGCCAATGCTGTCTGGAACGGGCCCGACTCAGTAAAAAGAAAGCGACCCAATTACCACCCCATCGACAGGGGGATTGCGTGATAAACCTCCAGGTAAACGCTGCACTCCCCAGGAGTCATGTGTATCCTTTATCCCAGGAGGAGACGTTGGCTATGGAGACATATGTCACGGAAGCTCTGGGACAGGGGTACATTCGGCCCTCCATGTCACCCGTCTCCTCAAGTTTCTTTTTTGTGAAGAAAAAGGACGATGGTTTGTGTCCGTGTATCTATTATCGAGGTCTCAATTCCATCACGGTGGGTTTTAGTTACCCACTACCTCTCATTGCTACAGCAGTGGAATCATTTCACAGAGCGCAGTTCTTCACGAAACTGGATCTCAGGAATGCGTATAATCTGGTGCGAATTTGTAAGGGAGATGAGTGGAAAACCGCGTTTAGTACCACATCTGGTCATTATGAGTACCTCGTTATGTCGTACGGGTTAAAGAATGCTCCATCTATCTTTCAATCCTTCGTGGACGAGATTCTCAGAGACCTGCACGGACAGGGTGTGGTAGTGTATATTGACGATATTTTGATCTACTCCGCTACACGCACCGCGCATGTGTCTCTGGTGTGCAAGGTTCTTGGGCGACTTGCTGGAGCATGACCTGTACGTGAAGGCGGAGAAATGTGAGTTTTCCAAACGAGCCGTTTCCTTCCTGGGTTATCGCATTTCCAGCTCGGGGGTGGTAATGGAGGGTGACCGCGTCAAGGCCGTGCGTAATTGGCCGACTCCGACCACGGTAAAGGAGATGCAGCGGTTCTTAGGGTTTGCCAATTACTACCGGAGGTTTATCCGGGGTTTTGGTCAGGTAGCAGCTCCTATTACCTCACTGCTGAAGGGGGGACCGGTGCGTTTGCAGTGGTCAGCAGAGGCGGACCGAGCTTTCCGTAGGTTGAAGGTGCTGTTCACTGAGGCGCCGGTGTTGGCGCATCCGGACCCTTTTTTGGCGTTCATAGTAGAGGTAGACGCATCCGAGGCTGGGCTTGGAGCGGTGCTCTCACAGCGCTCGGGTACGCCACCGAAGCTCCGCCCCTGTGCTTTTTTTTCAAAGAAGCTCGGGCCAGCGGAGCGGAATTATGATGTGGGGGACAGGGAGTTGTTGGCTATGGTTAAGGCTCTGAAGGTGTGGAGACACTGGCTTGAGGGGGCTAAGCACCCTTTCCTCATCTGGACTGACCACCGTAACCTGGAGTATATCCGATCAGCTAGGAGACTGAATCCTCGTCAGGCAAGGTGGGCCATGTATTTCACCAGATTTTGTTTTACAATCTCGTATCGACCAGGTTCCCTCAACACTAAGGCCAACGCGCTGTCCCGCCTCTATGACACTGAGGACCGGTCCATCGATCCTACTCCCATCATTCCGGCGGCTAAGCTGGTGGCACCAGTAGTATGGGAGGTGAACGCGGACATCGAGCAGGCGCTAAGGGAGGAACCTGCGCCTCCACAGTGTACGGAGGGTCGTAGGTACGTGTCGCTCGCTGTTCGTGATCAATTGATTCGATGGGCTCAGAGTCTACCCTCGTCGGGTCACCCGGGTATTTCAAGGACAGTGCAAGGTCTTAGGGGGAAGTACTGGTGGCCCACCTTGGTGAGGGATGTGCGATTCTATGTCTCCTCCTGTTCGGTGTGCGCCCAGAGTAAGGCTCCTAGGCACCTGCCACGAGGGAAGTTACAACCCCTCCCCGTTCCACAACGGCCGTGGACCCATCTATCGGTGGATTTTCTTACTGACCTTCCCCCCTCTCAGGGGAACACAATGATCCTGGTCGTTGTGGAACGGTTCTCTAAGTCCTGCCGTCTTATCCCGTCACCCGGTCTCCCTACGGCCCTGCAGACTGCGGAGGCTCTTTTCACCCATGTCTTCCGGCACTACGGGGTGCCCGAGGATATTGTTTCTGATCGGGATCCCCAGTTTACCTCCCGTGTGTGGAGGGCATTTATGGAACGTCTGGGGGTCTCGGTCAGCCTGACCTCAGGGTATCACCCGGAGAGTAATGGGCAAGTGGAGAGAGTGAACCAGGAGGTGTGTAGGTTTCTGCGGTCGTATTGCCAGGACCGGCCAGGGGAGTGGGCGAGATACATCCCCTGGGCAGAAATGGCCCAGAACTCACTAAGCCACTCCTCTACCAACGTGTCACCATTTGAGTGTGTGTTGGGGTACCAGCCGGTCCTGGCACCGAGGCATCAAAGCCAGACGGAGGCTCCTGCGGTGGAGGAGTGGGTGCAGCGCTCTAATGAGACCTGGAGGACCGTACAGGACTCATTACGCCAAGCGAGTGGACGGCAGAAGAAGAGCGCTGACCGTCACCGCAGTGAGGCCCCCGTGTTTGCACCGGGGGACAGGGTCTGGCTCTCGACCGGAAACCTGCCCCTCCGCTTGCCCTGCCGGAAGCTTTAAAGTCCTGAGGAGAATAAAAAAGGTTTGTTATCGATTATTACTTCCTTCGTATTATCGCATTAATCTATGTTGAGAGAGTTCCATCGCCTCCATCCGGATCTCCCTGCGCCTTGGCCCCCGGGTCGTCCCCGAGGCCGGCGTCGCTGCGGGAGCTGCGCTACAAGGGGGGGGGGGAGTGGTTAATGTTTTGTTGGGTTTCTCGCTGTCCTAGTATTTCACGATAGGGTACAATTTTGTTTTGTAGTTATACCTGTGTTGGGTATACTATTTTGTTCCTGTGATTTTTTTGGACATTAAAGCGTGTTTTTTCCCGCATCCTTTGCTCTCTGCGCCTGACTCCACACCCATTCACTCATTGAGCGTTACAATTGTGTGTTTAGCAGAGACGGTAATGTGAAGAATAACAAGATATGCACAAAAGTCAGATTAAGATTTTGCCCAAGATAAAGTCTATTTTTACCTGCAGTTTTTCCTCATTGAAGTCTACTACTTTCACAACTTTTAGTCTTGAAACTTTGGTTGTTTACTAAACTAATCACTCTGTTTAACAATTGCCTCACATGTGATTCCTTAAAGAGATGGGTGGGGCTAAGGCTTAAGATGGCGTGAACGATGCTCAATTGGTGTAGAGACAGAAGAGCTCTCCAGTAGGTATACCAAAACATTCAAGGGCCATTTTATCAAAAGTGTGGTTACAAGTTTATCAACTTTCAAAGCAGAATTACTTTCCCATTGTTATTCAACTGCACTGTATGATATACAATTTTCTAGCTTTAAGTCTCTACTTTTATCAAAATGTAAGAAACACCATTTCAAATTTTGCCACATAAGATCGAATCTTGGCGGTTGGTCACAAATAATATCAATACAATAAATACAACAATATTAATCAAAGCAAACACAACTCTCGCATACTGTATCACTTCCCTTAAACTCAATCTAAGCTGTTTCAATGGAGACCAAAGTATTTTCAAGGTGGCCTGAAGGCTATTCTATGAGCTGGGGGCATAAAAACTAAAGTGTCAATGGAGACCCGCGGTACCTCCAGAACCAATCAGCCAGTCCAAAGACCGGATCTGAAAATGGCTGGATCTTCAGTTAATACATGAGCTGAGGTAGTCGGGGAAGTCTCTGAAGAACTGCTTTATATAACAAAAGTAGCCAATGCTGGGCCCTTCTGGTAGTCAGAGACTCCCAGCCAACAGAACAATACAAAATGCAGTGATGTGTACTTACTTACCTCTTCTCTAGCGATATCTTTTTGGTAGGGCTCCCATGATGAATGCAACTGCTTCGGGTAATCCAAACAAAGAATCCAGGTCTAGAAAATCTAATTTGTGGTGAGTAACCACCAAAATGCTTGTCGTTTATAGGAAATAATACCAGAAACTAAGGCAAAGTATTATGCTAAAGCAAACAAAAGACTGCAAAGTTGGCTAAGGGGAACCATCATCGGCTCCATCCTGTTAAGGGCTAATCTAAATGGAAGGAGATTTACGTTTCAACTAGCTCTCACAGTCTCACGTCAGAATTAGATGTTCATCCATGTTTCTCAAACATAACATTTTGAAGTGGTTGCAAAAGTCAAATTTCAAAAGGTTAAGGTTAAGGTTAAGTTTAGGGATCAACTCTGAAATCTTAGGGTTAACCTCTAGCGACGAGCAATCCTGTATCCGGGAGCGTAATCATAGCCTCAAGCTCATTACCATAATGCAACGTTTCCTATTCATGAAAATCGCAAATTAAATGAAATAAATATATTGAAACACAAGCTTAGCCTTTTGTTAACAACACTGTCATCTCAGATTTTCAAAATATGCTTTTCAACCAAAGTTACACAAGCAATTGTGTAAGAGTATTGATAACCTAGCATAGCATTAAGCCTAGCATTCAGCAGGCAACATTTTCACAAAAACAAGAAAAGCATTAAAATAAAATAATTTACCTTTGAAGAACTTCAGATGTTTTCAATGACGAGACTCTTAGTTAGATAGCAAATGTTAATTTTTTCCAAAAAGATTATTTGTGTAGACGAAATAGCTTAGTTTTGTTCATCACGTTTGGCTAAGAAAAATACCGGAAAATGCAGTCACTTACAACGCCAAACTTTTTTCCAAATTAGCTCCATAATATCGACAGAAACATGGCAAACGTTGTTTAGAATCAATCCTCAAGGTGTTTTTCACATATCTATTCGATAATCTATCAGTGGTGGCAGCTGGCTTCTCATCAGAAACAAATGGAAAAATACTGCAGCTGGAGATTACGCAATAATTGCAACGGAGGACACCAAGCGACCACCTGGTAGATGTAGTCTCTTATGGTCAATCTTCCAATGATATGCCTACAAATACGTCACAATGCTGCAGACACCTTGGGGAAAACGTGGAAAAGGTAAGCTGACTCCTAGCTCCTCCACAGCCATATAAGGAGTCATTGGAATGAGGCGGTTTCAAAAAATGCGGCACTTCCTGATTGGATTTTTATCTGGGTTTCGCCTGTAACATCAGTTCTGTGGCACTCACAGACAATATCTCACGTCAGAGTGTTTTCTTTCCAAAGCTGTCAATTATATGCATAGTCGAGCATCTTTTCGTGACAAAATATCTTGTTTAATTAAAACGGGAACGTTTTTCATCCAAAAATTAAAAGAGCGCCCCTTATATTGAAAAAGTTATTAAGCATTAACTCCGAATGGTTAAGGTTTGGTATAGGCTTTAAACAAAAATCCCCAAAACATTTTTATTTTTACTGGATTCAATCTTGCAACCTTTGGAATCAGAGTCAGATGCTTCCATCCATATGCCATTCCTGTCCACAATGCCTTAGCAAACTGAAACCTACTTGAAGGTAACAGCACTCACTGTTGCCCCTAGTGGCCGGCTTCCACATAATCTCCCGATGTCCACAAACATGGATGGTCGAATACTGATTTGTAATCACAAATCATGGCTGTTACATTTACATTGTGTTTACATAGGCAGCTCAATTCTGATATTTTTTCCCAATTATTGGCAAAAAAGCTGATCTGATTGGTCAAGGGACCAATTAGTGGAAAAAGATCGGAATTGAACTGCCTATGTAACTGCAGCCAAAGTGACCTTGTTCTTTTAGATGTCCTCCTCCCTTGTTAAGAGTAGAGCTGGAGGCCTCGCGGGTGGCGCAGTGGTTAAGGTCACTGTACTGCAGCGCCAGCTGTGCCACCAGACACTCTGGGTTCGTGCCCAGGCTCTGTCGTAACTGGCCGCGACCATGAGGTCTGTGCGTCGCCCGGGTTAGGGAGGGGTTGGCTCTCATTGCGCACCAGCGACTCCTGTGGCAGGCCGGGCGCAGTGCGCGCCAACCAAGTTTGCCAGGTGCACGGTGTTTCCTCCGACGCGTTGGTGCGGCTGGCTTCCGGGTTGGATGCGCGCTGTGTTAAGAAGCAGTGCGGCTGAACCGGAGTCCAAGCTGAATACACACACTGACACAAACAAACAAACAGTTCCGACTTTTACTTCCTCAAGATAGTCAAGTTTGATCGTCTACTCACTCACACACTCACTCATGCAGGCAGATGCATGCGCGCGCACACACAAACATGGCCAGTCAACCCAAGACGTCACCCTAATGTAGAAATGGCTGCTGCCTGTTCTCACCCGTAATATGAACTAATTGGCCATCAGCAGCCATTGATTAATGGAGACCTGTAGAGGCAATAGAACTTAGAAGTGGTGTGTGTGTGTGTGTATGATTAATGAAGACGCTTACAGAGTGGCATTAGCCAGATAGCAAGTGTGGATATAGCAAGAAATCAGTTGAAACAAACACACACACACACCAATTATTCATCCATACTCCCTAATCTACACAGAACTCCACCTGTCATAAACATCTCTCATCACATTAGCATATTGAGCAACAGACTGAGTCTGAGGGATGGCCAAGAAACAAGCTCTCACAGTCTCACTGCAGAATTCGATGTTTGTCCATAAACGTAGGGATATGGACAGGGCTAAATTGTAATGTTTCTTACAGAATAAATATGAAAAGCATTTGGAAAATATGGGGAAATTATTAGACCAAAAGTGAGGGCACAATAATTAATATGACACAAGAATGAATCCAAACATTGCACTGTTGATGTTATGTGCATTTTACATTTACTGTACTTTTCACCATATTTGTGACTCGTTTCAGGAATCTAAACGTATGTCGGTCAATACTTCACACGAGAGCCATTTCAAAGTAATATTTTTTTTAATCAAAATGTGTTTTTTGGAACATGTGAACTTTCATGTGCCTTAATTGGGGCTAGGGGGCACAAGCAGTTCCCTAAAGGGAACACCCCCTCCCATTCACACATTAATAAATCCAATACAGCAAATGAAAGATAAACATCTTGTTAATCTACCCACCGTGTCCAATTTTTAAAATGTTTTACAGTGAAAACACAACATATGTTAGATACCACCAAATTCAAAAACACACACAGCGATTTTTCACAGTCACAAAAGCATAAATATAGATAAAATGAATCACTAACCTTTGATTATCTCCATCAGATGACACTCATAGGACATCATGTTATACATGTATTGTGTGTTTTGTTCAATAATGTGCATATATATATATATATATATATATATATATATATATATATATATATAAAAATCACAGTTTACATTGGCGCGTTAAGTGCAGTAATGTTTTGATTCCAAAACATCCGGTGATTTTGCAGAAATACTCACAATAAACATTGATAAAAGATGCAAGTGTTATTCACAGAATGAAAGATAAACGTATCCTCTATGCAACCGCTGTGTCAGATTTTTTTAAAAACTTTACGGGAAAATAATAATCTGAGAACAGCGCTCAGAACCCAAAGAAATAGCCGCCATTTTGCCGTCAACAGAAGCTACAAAAAACACTATAAATATTCACTTACCTTTGAATATCTTCATCAGAAGGCAGTTCCAGGAATCCCAGTTTGGCAATAAATGACTGATTTGTTCCATAAAGTTCCAAAAAGCCCATCATTTAGCCACTTGTTGTTAGCTTGTTCAGCCCAGCATTCAATCCTCAAAAAGCATGAGTAATTCCTCCAGACAAAAACTCAAAAAGTTCCGTTACAGGTCGTAGAAACAAGTCAAATGATGTATGCAATCCATATTTAGGATGTTTTAAACATTAATCAGCAATAAGGTTCCAACCTTAGAATTTCATTGTCTGAAGAAACGCATTGGAACGCAAGAACACTCTCTCGTGACCGCGCACAATGAGACCGAGGCTTTCTGCCAGACCACCCACTCAAAGAGCTATTATGAGCCCCTCCTTTATAGTAGAATCATACAACTAGAATCTAAAGACGGTGACATATTGTGGAAGCCCTAGGAAGTGCATGCTCATCCATATCTAAGATGGACATCAAATGGCACTGTTTTCAAAATTGAGTTCTCTCTTCCTGTTTGGATTTCTTCTCAGGTTTTTGTCTGCCATATGAGTTCTGTTATACTCACAGACATAATTCAAACAGTTTTAGAAACTTCAGAATATTTTCTATCCACCAGTAATAATAATATGCATATATTCCCATCTGGGAAAGAGTAGGAGGCAGTTTACTCTGGGCACGCCTTTCATCCAAAAGTGAAAATGCTGCCCCCTAGCCCGAACAGGTTTTAACAACAAACTTGTATGCCATCTGTAAATATGAGCCTAGTCAGTTTAGCCACAGAGCAACCTAATTGGCTGAGATAATGAGTGGGCTGGTCATGCCGAGAGATGAGTTCAGATTGGTCTGCCATATCGCACACTTCTGTATATTTGAGCTGGTTACTATGTGTAGGGAATCCTGTCTAATGTGGCATTTTTCTTCAATATATTGCTTAGTAGAACTGCATACGTGTTGCTCTCCACTTTCTAGAGGACATAGTTAAGAAATCAGTGGAGTTAAAGTATGATAGCTAAGGAGATGGAGAAAACACCTGTCTCTGGATTACATCTTCAAAATTAAGGGCAACCATGACATCTGTGACAGAGAGACGCGTCCAACCATGATGTATACAGGTAAGATAGTCTAGCTAGCAACATTTCAGATATTGCACGTTTCAAATTTTGACAAAGTTGTTTTAAATTCAAGTCAAAGTGTACTGTTAGCTAGCTAATGTTAGCTGGCTGGCTCGCTAGCAAACGTTACGTGTATGATCTTATTCGTATCTCAGAGCCATTTGCTTGGCTATTTATAGCCTAATGTTAGGTAATTAACATTGAACTTGGTTGGTTAGCTACCTTTAGATTCATGCAGGGTATTAACGTCATGAGCTGGGATTATGGTTAATTGTTTAGCTAGCTACAAATCTTAACAAAAGACTCCACTATGCAAGTATCCATTTAAATAGAATGTCACTGCGACAACTGTTGATAGACGTAGCTGGTAAATTCGCTCTATCTACTCCAAGTTCAGACCACAGGTAAGACAGTCTAGCTAGCTACATTTTCAGATATGACATATTTCTAATTTTAACATAGTCTTTTCATTTCAAGTTAAAGTGTACTGTTAGCTAACTAAAGTTAGCTGGCTGACTCGTTTGCTAATGTTACGGGTATGATGTCACACCCTGATCTGTTTCACTAGTCTTGTGCTTGTCTTCACCCCCCTCCAGGTGTCGCTCATTTTCCACATTATCCCCTGTGCATTTATACCTGTGTTTTCTATTTGTCTGTTGCCAGTTCTTCTCGTCAAGTCTACCAGTGGGTTTTCCCTGTACTCCTGTTTCTCTCTAGCCCTTGTTTTTCTGGTTTTGACCACTCTGCCTGCCCTGACCCTGGGCCTGTCTGCTGGACGTCCCCGGCGTCTACGTTCTCGAGAGAATCCGAGGTTACCTGATTTCCCCAGAGTGTCACCGAGGTCTGCCGACCGGAGCCAATTTCACTTGGCAGAGATTGGCTGTCTCCTGCCGAACGTTTAAGCAGACTTAACACCAAGAGTTTGTGGGACTACCGGTCATTATGTGTCTACTTGTCCATCAAAAGACCAAGCTCATCAGTAGGTACGAGTAATCTGGTTATCCATACAGAGAATTTTCTTTCTCCCCTCACTTGCTTTACAATACTACTCGTAGTGTCAGGGAACCATAGTGAGTCTATGCAGTTCATGCTCATTAAGTCTCCTCAGGTTCACGTGGTATTGGTGTTTTCTTAGCTCCAGCGACACAATCCCCTTATCAACTGGACTGCTGGTGCTATCATGGAATGGAGCCTGTTCTGGCATGCCCATTGCCTGAAGTCAGTGCAGCCTGCCCCAGGACATATTCCTGTGGGCTCGGAAGAAGCCTCGCACCTCTCCAACTTTCCTGTGGAGTACCAGGACCTCCGGGAGGTTTAAAGCAAGGTCTGGGCCACTTCGCTTCCTCCGCATCGACCCTATGACCCTGAATGGGCCCTGCTGTTCACCCGCTTCAACTTTACCATCTCCTGCCTCCCGGGTCCAAGAATGTTAAGCCGGAAGTGATTTCACGCCGCTATAGCCCTGCTGCTACACCCTCGGACCCTGAGACCATCCTTCCTACCTCGTGTCTGGCGGCTATACTCATCTGGGGAATAGAGAACCAGGTCCGTGAGGCGCAGTGGGGGCAGGTAACCGGATGTTTTTCCCAGATGTGACCCGCTCCCCGGTCCTGGAATGGGCTCATTCCTTCAGGCTTGCCAATATCCTCACAGTGGTGGACAGGTTTTCCAAAGCCGCCATTTCATTCCCCTCCCAGACGGTAGTCTGCCAAGGAGATGGACCAGCTCATAGTGCAGCACGTCTTCCGGATCCATTGACTTCCGGTGGACATGGTCTCCGACCGTGGTCCTCAGTTCTCGTCCTGGTTCTGGAAGGGGTTCTGCACACTCATTGGGTCGTTGGCCAGCCTATCCTCCGGGTTTCACCTCTAGTCTAACGGCCAGTCAGAGCAAGCTAATCAGGACCTGGTGACGACTCTTCGTTGCCTCGTCTCCACCAACTCCACCACCTGGAGCCAGCAACTCGTGTGGGTAGAATACGAACGCAACACTCTCCACTGCTCAGCCACTGCCTTCGCTTGCCTTTTGAGTGTTCAATGGTTTATCAGCCTCTGCTCTTCCCCGAGCAAGAGGAAGAGGTCATCATACCCGCTGCCTAGATGTTAGTCCGCCACTGTCTCCGTACCTGGAAGAGAGCCCGGTCTGCTCTTCTCAAGACCATCTCCAGGTATCAACGACAGGCGGACCACCACTGAACCCCGGCTCCCGTTATCGTCTCGGGCAGAGGGTATGGATCTTCCCCTCCGAGTGGAGTCCCACAAAATTCCCCCCGTTTTATCGGCCCTTTCCCCATCTCTAAGATCCTTAGCCCGTCTGCTGTTTGTCTTCTGTTGCCCCGCACCCTCCGTATACATCCCACTTTTCATGTATCAAGGATTAAACCTCTGTCTCACAGCCCTCTGTCTCGTCTATTCCGATTTCAGAGCACTCTCATCTGAGCAAGCTAGCCAATGTTAGCCAGTTAGCTTGGGTGCTTGACTGCCATGGTGAGGTCAGAACGCTCTGATCAACCTTACTCATTGGCCAGAGCGTCCAGTGTGCGTTCTGAACTCGAAACTATCTGAATTTACGAAATAACAATCTGACAGCACAGTTGCAGTCAACAACGCTCTGGATACCATACAAACAGCCTAACCAGCTCTGCTTGAGCGAGTAATGTTCAGTGAGCTCTTCTCCCATTTCTGTCTGGAAGTTGCTAGCAAGTTAGCCAGTTTGCTTGAGTGATTAATACAGAACGCTCAGATCAACCCTTAAAGAGATGGGTCGAGCTAAAGCTTAAGAAGGTGTGAACAAATGGGTGTAGACAAAGAAGAGCTCGCCAGTTGGTACCAAAACATTCAAAGGTAATTTTCTCAAAAGTGAGGTTACAAGTTTAAAAACTTTTAAAGCAGAATTACTTTCCAATTGTTCCTCAAATGAAGTTTATGATACACCATTTTGTACCTCTGTCTCTACTTTTATCCAATGTAAAAAACACTTTCAAATGTTGCTACATAAGACTGAATCAAGGCGGTCAGTCACTTTTGTTGATAACGAAATCAGAAAATACTCTGGATAGATTCAGTAATGATAAGAATATTCCTAGAAAATGTGGGGTATGTGTATGTCTTATTTATTTTTAAGACATTTGCAAAAATGTTAAAAAACTGTTTTCGCTTTGTCATTATAGGGTATTGTTTGTAGATTGATGAGTAAAACAATCATTTGAATCAATTTTAGAATAAGGCTGTAAAGTAACAAAATGTTGAAAAAGTCAGGGGGTCTGAATACTTTCCGAATGCACTGTATACACTAAACACGTTCCTAATATTTAGTTGCACTCCTTTTGCCCTCAGAACAGCCTCAATTCATTGGGTCATGGACATACAAGGTGTCAAAAGCGTTCCACGTGGATACTGGTCCATGTTGACTCCAATGCTTCCCACAGTTGTGTCAAGTTGGCTGGATGTCCTTTGAGTGGTGGACCATTCTTGATACACACTAGAAACTGTTGAGCATGAAAAATCTAGCAGAGTTGCAGTTCATGACACACTCAAACCAGTGCGTCTGGCACCTACTCTCATACCCTGTTCAAAGGCACATCAATATTTTGCCTTGCACATTTACCCTCGGAAGGGCACACATGCACAATCCGTGTCTCAATTGTCTCAGGTCTTAAAAATCATTTTTTGTACTTGTCTCCTCCCCATCTACACTGTGACATCAATAAGGTATTACAAGGGATTAATAAGGGATTATAACTTTCACCTGGATTCGCCTGGTCATTCTATGTCATGGAAAGAGCAGGTGTTCCTAATGTTTTGTACACTGTGTAGATGCTTCTGCATAATGACACTGCAATTCAAACATTGTTTTCCAACACCCTCAGGATCCTTCCAGCTTGTGTTGAATCATGAGTGGATCTGCATTATTCATGTTTTGTTGTAGTGGCTGTGGGTGTCAAAACCTCGGTCCCTGGACCGGCACTGGTCCCTGGAGTGTTGTTAAGCTGTCCTTCAGATGGTTAGCTGACACTGATACCAATTTAGCCAGTTCTCAAGGGTTTGTTTTAATATGAGTGGTCCTTCAAGGAGTAGAACCATAACTTGTGGTTGGTTCCCTTGTACACAAACAGATGACAAAGACGGCACTATGGGTTGTTATCATGAAGCTCAATTTATGGTAGAAAAGACAAGTGTCGTCCGGTTGGGTCGCAGACTGCAGCAGTTAAAAAAAGTCTACGAGTAACACTTGTCTTCTCTACCATAAATTGAGATTAAGTGTGCTTAGTTATATTACGAGACATATAGCCTTCGTTGGCAGAATATTTGAGATTATCTTCTATGTTAACCTTGTATAAGACCACTTTTTCCAAGGGTCTGTCTGTCTGTTTATGGTGTAGCCATCTGCTGCTGCTTGTCCTCAAAACCATTGTTAAAACCACATAACCCCACCACTCACCACTTCAAGCACCACACACACACACACAGACACAATAAATAATAAACACCCTTGAAACCAAGCTAATACAATTGTGTTGGTGTCGTATCAGTGTAAACGTCTTGACCAAATCCCCTGGTCTGCCACAACAGCAGACCTGTCTACCAGGTTCAAATGGCCCTGGAGACAGTCTTCTATGTCCACCTTAATAAAGAGCACACTTTCTATATCTACTGTTTGAGGAAAGCCTAAGTCAACTATCAAATCAAATTGCATTTGTCACATGCGTCGAAAACAACAGGTTTACTGTGAAAAGCTCACTTACAAGCCCTTAACCAACAATGCAGTTTTAAGAAAATATTTACTAAATAAACAAAAGTAAAAAATAAAAGAGCAACAATCAAATAACAATAACGAGGCTATACACAAGGAGTACCGGCACCAAGTCGATGTGCGGGGGTACAATTTAACTATGTGGGTAATGATAAGGAGTACTGGACTCTATGCAATTAAGCATGGACATTTTCATTACTGAATGGTTGGGGAGCAATTCAGAATTCACGTCTTCTCCTTCCTCTCTCTTTCCCTTCCTGTAGTTCCTCCCTCAATAGGTTCCGTTGAGTAGATATTGTAGTATAGGGCTTAAGAATCATTTTGTCGAGCAAAACTTTTTGTGGAAGGTACTATGCAGCACACAGACCCCCCTCAAGAACTCAAACTCATCAAGATACAGCAAGCTTCCTTGTGGTCCTAATTGGCGGGGGATCTGTGAAGCCAGCTTTATAGCCTATTGCCTGTCTTTTATTAAAGAATTTGAAACAATTTTGTCTGTTTGCTGCTTTTCATTAAATGATGCATAGCTGTTATTTGTGTGGCCTAAAATAAATGTGTTCACATGGGCTGAATATTATATATACACGCTATAGCATACCAAATTTAGATCAGTTATGACCACCAATACTCCACACACAGAGACGCGAACAAAGCTCTCCCTCACCCTCCATTTGGTAAAACTGAACCTAATTCTATCCTCCTGATTCATGCTTACATGAAAAAACTAAAGCAGGAAGTACCATTGACTCACTCAATACGGGAGTGGTCAGATGACGCAGATGCTAAGCTACAGGACTGTTTTGCTAGCACAGACTGAAATATGTTCCGAGATTCTTCCGATGGCATTGAGGAGTACACTACATCAGTCAATAAGTGCATCGAGGAAGTCATCCCCATAGTGATCATACGTACATACCCCAACCAGAAGCCATGGATTACAAGCAACATCCACACTGAGCTAAATTGTAGAGCTGATGCTTTCAAGGAGCAGGACTCTAACCCGGACGATTATAAGAAATCCCGCTATGTCCTCTGACGACCCATCAAACATGCAAAACGTCAATACAGGACTAAGTTTGAATCCTACTACACCGGCTCCGACGTTCGTCGGATATGACACAAGCCTACCAAATGAGCTAAATTACTTATGTGTGCTTCGAGGCAAGCAACATTGAAGCATGCATGAGAGCACCAGCTGATCCGGACGAATGTTTGATCACTCTCTCCGTAGCCGATGTGATTAAGACCTTTGAACAGGTCAACATTCAAAAGGTCTTAGGGCCAGACGGATTACGAGGATGTGTACTCTGAGCATGTGCAGACCAACTGGCAAGTGTCTTCACTGACATTTTCAACCTGCCCGTGACTGAGTCTGTACTACCACATGTTTCAAGCAGCCCACCATAGTCCCTGTGCCGAAGAACACCAAGGTAACCTTTCTAAATGACTAATAACCCGTAGCACTCACATCTGTAGCCATAAAGTGCTTTGAAAAGCTGGTCATGGCTCACATCAACACCATTATACCAGAAAACCTAGACTCAAATCAAATTCAAATCAAATGTATTTATATAGCCCTTCTTACATCCGCTGATATCTCAAAGTGCTGAACAGAAACCCAGCCTAAAACCCCAAACCGCAAGCAATGCAGGTGTAGAAGCACGGTGGCTAGGAAAAACTCCCTAGAAAGACCAAAACCTAGGAAGAAGCCTAGAGAGGAACCAGGCTATGAGGGGGGGCCAGTCATCTTCTGGCTGTGCCGGGTGGAGATTATAACAGAACATGGCCAAGATGTTCAAATGTTCATAAATGACCAGCATGGTCAAATAATTATAATCACAGTAGTTGTCGAGGGTGCAGCAAGTCAGCCCCTCAGGAGTAAATGTCAGTTGGCTTTTCATAGCCGATCATTAGGAGTATCTCTACCGCTCCTGCTGTCTCCAGAGAGTTGAAAACAGCAGGTCTGGGACAGGTAGCACGTCCGGTGAACAGGTCAGGGTTCCATAGCCGCAGGCAGAACAGTTGAAACTGGAGCAGCAGCACGACCAGGTGGACTGGGGACAGCAAGGAGTCATTATGCCAGGTAGTCCTGAGGCATGGTCCTAGGGCTCAGGTCCTCCAAGAGAAAGAAAGAAAGAGAGAAAGCGAGAATTAGAGAGAGCATACATAAATTCACACAGAGCCCACTCCAATTTGCATACCTCCCTAACAGATCCACAGATAACACAATCTTTATTGCACTCCACACTGCCCTCTCCCACATGGACAAAAGGAACACCTATGTGATATGATAATGCTATTCACTGACTGCAGCTCAGCGTTCAATACCATAGTGCCCTCAAAGCTCATCACTAAGCTAAGGACCCTGGGACTAAACACCTCCCTCTGCAACTGGTTTGTGGACTTCCTGACGGGCTGCCCCCAAGTGGTAAGGGTAGGTAACAACACATCTGCCATGCTGATCCTCAACACGGGGCCCCTCGGGGGTGCGTGCTCAGTCCCCTGCTGTACTCCCTGTTCACCAATGACTGCATGGCCAAGCACGACTCCAACACCATCATTAAGTTGCCGACGACACAACAGTGGTAGGCCTGATCACTGATAACGATGAGACAGCCTATATGGAGGTCAGAGAACTGTCAGTGTGGTGCCAGGACAAAGGAGCTGATCGTGGAAAAGGAGGGAAAAGGAGGGCTGAGCACGCCTCCATTCTCATCAACAGGGCTGTAGTGGAGCATGTTGAGAGCTTCAAGTTCCTTGGTGTCCACATCACCAACAAACTGTCATGGTCCAAATGCACCAAGACCGTCGTGAAGAGGGCATGACAATGCCTATTCCCCCTCAGGAGACTGAAAAGATTTGGCATGGGTCCGCATCACCGCCTGGTATAGCAACTGCTCAGCCTCCGACCGCAAGGCACTACAGAGGGTAATGCGTACGGGCCAGGCTTCTTGCCATCCAGGACCTCTATACCTGGCGACGTCAGAGGAAGTCCCTAAAAATTGCCAAAGACTCCAGCCACCCTAGTCATAGACTGTTCTCTCTGCTACCGCACAGGACGCGGTACCAGAGCACCAAGTCTAGGTCCAAAAGGCTTTTTAACAGCTTGTACCCCCAAGTAATAAGACTCCTGAACAGCTAATCAAATGGCTACCCGGACTATTTGCATTGACCCCCCCACCCCCCCATTTTGCAACTGCTGCTACTCTCTGTTTATTTTCTATGCATAGTCACTTTACCTCTACCTACATGTACTGTACATTACCTTAATTACCTCGTCTGACATGTGCCCCCGCACATTCACTCCTGCATATAGCCTTGTACTGTTATTTTATTTTTGCTCTTTAATTATTTGTTATTTTTCAAATGCCTTCTTTTTTTTCATTTTTATTTATTTATTGTTTACTTCAGTTTATTCAGTAAATACTTTCTTAACACTTATTATTTTCTTAACTGCATTGTTGGTTAAGGGCTTGTAAAGTAAGCATTTCACTGTAATTTCTACATCTGTTGTATTTGGCGTATAATATTTAATTTTGTTTGATTTTATTAAAGGGTTAGGCTATACTGGGCTCTCACCATCATCATCATTATCATTATTCACGTCATTCCAATACAATCAAGTCACAATTATCAGCTTTGGTATTGATGTCAGTCAGCAGGCTGTCTGAGTGATGAGACACATGGGTAGGCCTACCAACGAAAATTATCATGAAACTCTGGACCACAGAAATCCAATGTTTGTATCAAATATCTGCCTTTGCTCAATAAGTCTAATAAGTCCATTTAATACAGGCCAACATCACAAAATCAATTTGACCTGTTTCATTTAGTCTCATTATGATATGGAACATTTAGGCTATTTCAGAAGAACAGAATACCATATTTTCATATCATAAGACTATAATATTGGAATGTTGTAAAGTGCTGCCCTACACTGGCTGGCAGGGACACTCAGGTGAAGCCATTGAATTCAATTAATTACAAGGAAAGAAAGCTTTTGACCCGGTTTTTAAAATAGTATAGGCCTACATTTTTTTGCCTGTATAGTATATTTTAGAAAAACCTCCGGTGCTATGTATTGTATCACAACAGCTTTATGTCATTCTGAAAATTATTTTCTGAGTCAGCTGATGATTGTTGAAACTGGGTTCAAGTTCAATGTCCAATTTCACAGATACATGCTTATTATATTGATAGGCAAACAACACTGCTCTTAAGACAAGGAACAACACGTGTTTTATGTCACACCATTTTGGGCAAGTAAAATGTTATTAGAATGTATTAAAATCTTACATTCCTATGACGCCCAAAAGATGGTTCTAGTTTTAGGAGGTTAAAGAAGACTATTTTAGTATTTTATTATCTTAAGATTCTCACCAAGACAGGCAGACAATCCAGACAGACAAACAGTACATTAGGCTATATATTGCGCAAGAAGAGTATCGTCTATTTTAAGAGATTTAAGAGAATGAAGGCAAATGTATGCTGCTAATGAACAATAACTACATTTAATTGATAACCTTTGAAACTATCATCTTTGAACTGCCGGATCTGAATAGGTGGGTTGAATGGATAGCTTTGATAGTCCAGGAATCGAATTACAAGTTGTTCATATGCTAATAATGCAAATATTCTGCTTAAAAAGATCTTGCACTGCTACCCTTATCACTCATTATTCTTAGAGGAGGTCAGAACAAGCTGTAATGGAACCTGAATTTATCCTCTCCATAAGTGGAAATACAGTGCCTTGCGAAAGTATTCGGCCCCCTTGAACTTTGCGAACTTTTGCCACATTTCAGGCTTCAAACATAAAGATATAAAACTGTATTTTTTTGTGAAGAATCAACAACAAGTGGGACACAATCATGAAGTGGAACGACATTTATTGGATATTTCAAACTTTTTTAACAAATCAAAAACTGAAAAATTGGCAGTGCAAAATTATTCAGCCCCTTTACTTTCAGTGCAGCAAACTCTCTCCAGAAGTTCAGTGAGGATCTCTGAATGATCCAATGTTGACCTAAATGACTAATGATGATAAATACAATCCACCTGTGTGTAATCAAGTCTCCGTATAAATGCACCTGCACTGTGATAGTCTCAGAGGTCCGTTAAAAGCGCAGAGAGCATCATGAAGAACAAGGAACACACCAGGCAGGTCCGAGATACTGTTGTGAAGAAGTTTAAAGCCGGATTTGGATACAAAAAGATTTCCCAAGCTTTAAACATCCCAAGGAGCACTGTGCAAGCGATAATATTGAAATGGAAGGAGTATCAGACCACTACAAATCTACCAAGACCTGGCCGTCCCTCTAAACTTTCAGCTCATACAAGGAGAAGACTGATCAGAGATGCAGCCAAGAGGCCCTTAATCACTCTGGATGAACTGCAGAGATCTACAGCTGAGGTGGGAGACTCTGTCCATAGGACAACAATCAGTCGAATATTGCACAAATCTGGCCTTTATGGAAGAGTGGCAAGAAGAAAGCCATTTCTTAAAGATATCCATAAAAAGTGTTGTTTAAAGTTTGCCACAAGCCACCTGGGAGACACACCAAACATGTGGAAGAAGGTGCTCTGGTCAGATGAAACCAAAATTGAACTTTTTGGCAACAATGCAAAACGTTATGTTTGGCGTAAAAGCAACACAGCTCATCACCCTGAACACACCATCCCCACTGTCAAACATGGTGGTGGGAGCATCATGGTTTGGGCCTGCTTTTCTTCAGCAGGGACAGGGAAGATGGTTAAAATTGATGGGATGATGGATGGAGCCAAATACAGGACCATTCTGGAAGAAAACCTGATGGAGTCTGCAAAAGACCTGAGACTGGGACAGGGATTTGTCTTCCAACAAGACAATGATCCAAAACATAAAGCAAAATCTACAATGGAATGGTTCAAAAATAAACATATCCAGGTGTTAGAATGGCCAAGTCAAAGTCCAGACCTGAATCCAATCGAGAATCTGTGGAAAGAACTGAAAACTGCTGTTCACAAATGCTCTCCATCCAACCTCACTGAGCTCGAGCTGTTTTGCAAGGAGGAATGGGAAAAAATGTCAGTCTCTCCATGTGCAAAACTGATAGAGACATACCCCAAGCGACTTACAGCTGTAATCGCAGCAAAAGGTGGCGCTACAAAGTATTAACTTAAGGGGGCTGAATAATTTTGCACGCCCAATTTTTCAGTTTTTGATTTGTTAAAAAAGTTTGAAATATCCAATAAATGTCGTTCCACTTCATGATTGTGTCCCACTTGTTGTTGATTCTTCACAAAAAAAATACAGTTTTATATCTTTATGTTTGACGCCTGAAATGTGGCAAAAGGTCGCAAAGTTCAAGGTGGCCGAATACTTTCGCAAGGCACTGTATATCCTGGTGCATGAAGGCTACACCTACAGATGGGAACATGAAATGAGTCCTTCTGGAAGTTCACCGAATATTATGTTTTCGAATATCGAGGTCGCATAACCCTCCCTCACTGATGCGGTTATCTCCAAGTTATCTGGAGAACACAACCACATCCTGGTCAATGCTCAGATTCGTATCCGAAAGGGGATGAAGGAGAGAAGCCTAGAGACCCAGGAAGAAACCGACCAAGTTGTGTACAAATCTACACATTGCTTGCCTGCGTCTATTTGGTTAGGCTGTTTTTAGCCTTCAGACTTTATATAACCATATGAACAAATACAATAATCAGCTCATATGAACAAATGTATATAGGCTATAATATTCTGCCCATATGAACAAATGAATTTTAGGCCATAACTGAAAACAGTTTATGTAGGCTATATATGCTATACAATATTCTGCCCATATTAACGAATGTATTTACAATATTTACATCCATAATGATTTAATAAAAAGCAGTAAACATACATTGTTTCACATTGTTTAATAACAGACTCATGGACACAATCACGCAATAGTAAACATAAATAACATTGTTTCACATTATTTAATAATATCAGACGAATAAACACAATCATGCTTTCTTCACAGCTTTCCTCGCGCTTCACAGCTTCCCCGGGAAACTCGACGTATTGTAGCCTCAAGCGGACAAAATAGTACTGGAGGAAGAAGTTCGCTTCTGCTGCAGTGTTCGTGATCAAATATAACGCGTTGCGGCGGTGCTTCGTAATATAGGACTGCTCAGGTACTTCGTTCAACCGTCAAGGGAGTGGTGTAGAATCAACAGCCAGTGTATAGCGCTCTAGTGACAGACGGGGGACTCGACTTCAAACTGTTACTGTTTTCCCGGGACTCGAATCTATTCAGGGTTACCAATTGAGTAACGGTAACTCGCTCTTGAACCGAGAGACCAACGGTATCTAATTTATATCTTATGGAGTTCAGGCGAGGAGCAACCCACTAACCATGCTGCACTCATAAGCTTTTGGTGCCGTCTTTGTTTGCAGAGGAAAGTCTGCCGCTCACTTTCCTTTTTCCAGCGGAGGCGAGATTCGTATTTTATTTATTTTTTTGGCAGCCTTTCTTCTGCCTCTCTCTTTCCTTTCCCCCGACCGGCTCGCTCCCGTCGCCAACCAACTGACTGGAAGAAAGAAGCATCTTTGTTTTTACGGAGTATATACTTGCCTGCTCGATCAGCACCATGAATTCGGATATAAATGTGTACCTCGGCCGGGATAAAACGGGCATCATGCGGAAGAGAGCCCTGCTTCTCCGGAAAGGGTGTAGTTTTGAGATTAGTTCGAGGTAGGTGATGCATGGGGTAATGGGGCTCCCTTTTGGGTATACACTCGCCACCAACCGCAATCTGAAACAGGGATTTATTTGCCCTCCTGTAACATTTGAAACAGCACATGGTAGGTTTATGTTGTCATACACAAGCACGGGTAACGTGTCACTTGATATCTACCGAACCTATCTCTCCGTGGACTGCAGTTGTTGTGTTAATTGGCAGCTGACCCGGTCACCAGTGAACATATTTGCTCCCCTAAAACTCGAGGGATTAACTATGATATCAACACAGTATATTAGGCTACAGTCAATTCAGTGTTTCATGGTGCTTCAGTAAACTGCAGACCATAGGCCTATGTGTGCGCTTTTTTGTGAATTATGTGTGGCATCACGGATGTTCCTTGTGTTTAGCGGGGCATGCCGTGTTATACCCGGTCATTGAGAGGAACACATTGATTTTGTGTTATTATTTTCAATCGATTTATTGAAATTTTGTCTCCACAACCGTGCGTCCACGTTCAGACCGTTACGCATGTGTGCCTGTCGATTCTGATGGACAAAATCACTCAATACCTGGTGCATGTTTATCAATATTGCAGCAAATTAGGTTTAAAATATTACATATTAGCCTACTGCCGTGTGACTCTCTACTTGGGAGTCCACTGTTTTTCCGCTCATCAAACGTAGAGAGAATGTTCTCTTTGCTGCCAGTTTGTACCAGACTGATGGCTACATAATGTTACCGACAGTATGCCGTGCTCAGTAGTCCTATGGTACATTGTGCCTATATTGGGCATAAATGAACACAGTTGGTATTCACCCCAAGTTATGGAGAGGATTTCTGGTCATATTTATAGCCAACACTCATAAACGCTCACTTCCTGATGTCGTCGCTAGATGGCACCCATAACTCCCTCACTCACTGTCAGCCATGGCATTGATTATAAATCTGTCATGTACATTTGATTACATGGCCATTTTATCCGTCCCCCACACAGTAGACTACCACAGTAGACTACTACCTAGCCTAAGATAATCAAGTTTTGGAGGTGTACTGTATATTACTCATACGCGATTAGCTGACAGACTTGATATGGTATTTTGCAGTGGCGATTGTAGCATGTCAATCTTGGTGGGGCAAACTCCCCCAAATTTTTTAGATGCATGCCAGTAATGCCACTACACAACACAACACTAAACAATACATTAATTGGACTACATTAATTTGACATTAATTGGTGACAAACAGTGCCCACAACAGCAGTACCAACACCTTACCACTGTTACAGGCTATCAGCGGAGCCTGGTCTGGCAGCGAAACAGTTAATTCAGTCTCATTTACTGCCTTTTGAAAAAACATACCTGA
Organism: Oncorhynchus clarkii lewisi; assembly: GCF_045791955.1. Classification (NCBI taxonomy): domain Eukaryota; kingdom Metazoa; phylum Chordata; class Actinopteri; order Salmoniformes; family Salmonidae; genus Oncorhynchus; species Oncorhynchus clarkii. The sequence continues at coordinate 5,637,129 of NC_092175.1, forward strand.
AATGGCTGACTTGCTTAATCAAATGTGGTTTCCACTGACAATTGAGATGTACAACTATGGCATAAGGGGACGACGAGCGGATAAGAGGCAATCCGTAATTTTGATTAAAACATTAGTGAGCGAGCTAGGACAGACGTAGTCAATATAACTATTTCAGTCAGAACCGTAGGATAAATAAAGGTGCCATATAAGCAGACAATGAAAGCTGTTACAATATTCAATTATTACATTTCTCTAAAACAGGCTATAGGCTACATGTGCACCACCAAGTCAGAGCAGTATGCTAAGTTATGAGGGGGAAAGGGACTAAATTATTAGGGTGAGGCACATGGGCTACTAACAGTTTACTACACAACATACAGTGGGGCAAAAAAGTATTTAGTCAGCCACCAATTGTGCAAGTTCTCCCACTTCAAAAGATGAGAGAGGCCTGTAATTTTCATCATAGGTACACTTCAACTATGACAGACAAAATGAGAAAAAAAAATCCATAAAATCACATTGTAGGATTTTCAATTAATTTATTTGCTAATTATGGTGGAAAATAAGTATTTGGTCACCTACAAACAAGCAAGATTTCTGGCTCTCACAGACCTGTAACTTCTTCTTTAAGAGGCTCCTCTGTCCTCCACTCGTTACCTGTATTAATGGCACCTGTTTGAACTTGTTATCAGTATAAAAGACACCTGTCCACAACCTCAAACAGTTACACTCCAAACTCCACTATGGCCAAGACCAGAGCTGTCAAAGGACACCAGAAACAAAATTGTAGACCTGCACCAGGCTGGGAAGACTGAATCTGCAATAGGTAAGCAGCTTGGTTTGAAGAAATCAACTGTGGGAGCAATTATTAGGAAATGGAAGACACTGATAATCTCCCTCGATCTCGCCTTCCACGCAAGATCTCACCCCATGGGGTCAAAATGATCACAAGAACGGTGAGCAAAAATCCCAGAACCACACGGGGGGACCTAGTGAATGACCTGCAGAGAGCTGGGACCAAAGTAACAAAGCCTGCCATCAGTAACACACTACGCCGACAGGGACTCAAATCCTGCAGTGCCAGATGTGTCCCCCTGCTTAAGCCAGTACATGTCCAGGCCCGTCTGAAGTTTGCTAGAGAGCATTTGGATGATCCAGAATAAGATTGGGAGAATGTCATATGGTCAGATCAAACCAAAATATAACTTTTTGGTAAAAAGTCAACTCGTCATGTTTGGAGGACAAAGATTGCTGAGTTGCATCCAAAGAACACCATACCTACTGTGAAGCATGGGGGTGGAAACATCATGCTTTGGGACTGTTTTTCTGCAAAGGGACCAGGACGACTGATCCGTGTAAAGGAAAGAATGAATGGGGCCATGTATCGTGAGATTTTGAGTGAAAACCTCCTTCCACCAGCAAGGGCATTGAAGATGAAACGTGGCTGGGTCTTTCAGCATGACAATGATCCCAAACACACCGCCCGGGCAACAAAGGAGTGGCTTCGTAAGAAGCATTTCAAGGTCCTGGAGTGGCCTAGCCAGTCTCCAGATCTCAACCCCATAGAAAATCTTTGGAGGGAGTTGAAAGTCCGTGTTGCCCAGCAACAGCCCCAAAACATCACTGCTCTAGAAGAGATCTGCATGGAGGAATGGGCCAAAATACCAGCAACAGTGTGTGAAAACCTTGTGAAGACTTACAGAAAACGTTTGACCTCTGTCATTGCCAACAAAGGGAATATAACAAAGTATTGAGATAAACTTTTGTTATTGACCAAATACTTATTTTCCACCATAATTTGCAAATAAATTCATAAAAAATCCTTCAATGTGATTTTCGGGATTTTTTTTTCTAATTTTGTCTGTCATAGTTGAAGTGTACCTATGATGAACATAGGCCTCTTTTTAAGTGGGAGAACTTGCACTATTGGTGGCTGACTAAATACTTTTTTGCCCCACTGTACACTTGGTATTACTTTCTTAGCTACAGTATACATATCTCCCTGGCCTATTATATAATTTATGCAGCAGCATACAATACCTTTTTTGACTCACCTTGTTGTGCTGTGTTTACTTGAACAGGAAGGTGGCGTGGCGGTTCTTCTTTTGGTCAAATTTTGTCATCAGACTTTGTCATTAAGTCTGTCATTCTCTGGATTTATGGCGCTTTCAAGACAACTGGGAACTCGGAAAAAACAGGATCGGAGGTCTAGAAAGAGGCCAGAGTACCCAACTTGGATTTTTGAGATGGATGACCGTCCAAAATGTATTTTCTGGGTCGGAGCAAATTTTTTGCAGTTCCTTAGTTGTCTTGAACTCACGGAAGTCTGAGATTTCCCAGTTCAGAGTTCCCAGTCTTTTGAAAGCGGCAGAAGGATTCATACTGGATTGACAGCATGCCCAATGTTAAATGTTTATTATTTTAAGCTTGAAAGGAGACCCATAATAAACTCAGTCTTGGACCACACATCCACTCCACTGAATAGCAGGCTAGTGATTTATTTGCAATGCTTGCCACTGCATTCCTTCCAAACTACTCATTGTTGAATTTGCAATTTCCAACTTGTAATGTTTTTGTCCAATGGCCGATAAGCACCGATAAGTTTCATCTATAATTTATCTTAATAACTTATCTTTATATGACAAGGTTTGAAAAGGATTTGCCAGTAGATTGTCGACTTGATTCATGATGATGACTGCTAGCTTGCTTGCTAAAAATCAGTCCAATCAAAGCTACTGTAGATATAATGTGATTTGACACCATTTTATCTGTGGCCAATGACCTTGAGCCTTCTTGGATGGGCACTTCTAATGTAACTCTATGGCAGCACCCAAGGGGCCAGAATTTTTTAGCTCTCCCCGTAGATTTTGTGGTGATGTGGTGTCCCCAATCACAGCACCACTAGAGAACATTACCAACCCCTACCCTCCGTACTTTCTGCTGGCTGCCCTACCTCCACAGAAAGCACTGAGCTAGGCTGAAACCTGCATTTTGGAGCTGCCTTACTCAAGAAAGCAAAAAAGAGACCACTTAAAGATGATTTTTTTTACATTGTTTGCAACCTGATATGTGACACGTATTAATACCAAAATAACATGCAAAAGAGGCAAACAAATATGTAAAAAGTCTTTGCCACTGGCCTTTTGTAGGGCCTAATATTTATGCTGTCCTGTCATTTTCATCATGTCTTGAAGAGAGAGACAACAACACATGTTAAAAATCTATGTTGAGTAGCCTCATCTGTGAAGTATTGTCATGGATAGGCTAAGGCTATATCTTAATGTTCTAGTTGTATATCTTTATGTTTCCCACTGCACTGTTTTTTGACTAATTCGTTCAGATATTAATATTTTAATTGCATACTTTTATACATGGGTGAATGTGTGTGTGAAACGTCTGTTTTTCTCATGCCACAGTCCTAGATATATACAGTGCCTTGCGAAAGTATTCGGCCCCCTTGAATTTTGCGACCTTTTGCCACATTTCAGGCTTCAAACATAAAGATATAAAACTGTATTTTTTTGTGAAGAATCAACAACAAGTGGGACACAATCATGAAGTGGAACGACATTTATTGGATATTTCAAACTTTTTTAACAAATCAAAAACTGAAAAATTGGGCGTGCAAAATTATTCAGCCCCCTTAAGTTAATACTTTGTAGCGCCACCTTTTGCTGCGATTACAGCTGTAAGTCGCTTGGGGTATGTCTCTATCAGTTTTGCACATCGAGAGACTGATTTTTTTTCCCATTCCTCCTTGCAAAACAGCTCGAGCTCAGTGAGGTTGGATGGAGAGCATTTGTGAACAGCAGTTTTCAGTTCTTTCCACAGATTCTCGATTGGATTCAGGTCTGGACTTTGACTTGGCCATTCTAACACCTGGATATGTTTATTTTTGAACCATTCCATTGTAGATTTTGCTTTATGTTTTGGATCATTGTCTTGTTGGAAGACAAATCTCCGTCCCAGTCTCAGGTCTTTTGCAGACTCCATCAGGTTTTCTTCCAGAATGGTCCTGTATTTGGCTCCATCCATCTTCCCATCAATTTGAACCATCTTCCCTGTCCCTGCTGAAGAAAAGCAGGCCCAAACCATGATGCTGCCACCACCATGTTTGACAGTTTGGATGGTGTGTTCAGGGTGATGAGCTGTGTTGCTTTTACGCCAAACATAACGTTTTGCATTGTTGCCAAAAAGTTCAATTTTGGTTTCATCTGACCAGAGCACCTTCTTCCACATGCTTGGTGTGTCTCCCAGGTGGTTTGTGGCAAACTTTAACTGACACTTTTTATGGATATCTTTAAGAAATGGCTTTCTTCTTGCCACTCTTCCATAAAGGCCAGATTTGTGCAATATACGACTGATTGTTGTCCTATGGACAGAGTCTCCCACCTCAGCTGTAGATCTCTGCAGTTCATCCAGAGTGATCATGGGCCTCTTGGCTGCATCTCTGATCAGTCTTCTCCTTGTATGAGCTGAAAGTTTAGAGGGACGGCCAGGTCTTGGTAGATTTGCAGTGGTCTGATACTCCTTCCATTTCAATATTATCGCTTGCACAGTGCTCCTTGGGATGTTTAAAGCTTGGGAAATATTTTTGTATCCAAATCCGGCTTTAAACTTCTTCACAACAGTATCTCGGACCTGCCTGGTGTGTTCCTTGTTCTTCATGATGCTCTCTGCGCTTTTAACGGACCTCTGAGACTATCACAGTGCAGGTGCATTTATACGGAGACTTGATTACACACAGGTGGATTGTATTTATCATGATTAGTCATTTAGGTCAACATTGGATCATTCAGAGATCCTCACTGAACTTCTGGAGAGAGTTTGCTGCACTGAAAGTAAAGGGGCTGAATAATTTTGCACGCCCAATTTTTCAGTTTTTGATTTGTTAAAAAAGTTTGAAATATCCAATAAATGTCGTTCCACTTCATGATTGTGTCCCACTTGTTGATTCTTCACAAAAAAATACAGTTTTATATCTTTATGTTTGAAGCCTGAAATGTGGCAAAAGGTCGCAAAGTTCAAGGGGGCCGAATACTTTCGCAAGGCACTGTATATTTATATTTTATACATCAAAACTCTTGTGTATTCTTATTTTTGGCTGTGTGAGTCATGTTTTTCACCACATAAGAGTCCCAGGTTCTCTCTTGATTGATTGTCTTTAATTCACTCAAGTCTGTGACACATTTCACAGGACTCTCCATTATGTGGCACCAAGTTGCGAGCACACACTATATGAACAAGCTCAACGAGTGTACACACACACACACACACGATCTCCCTCTCTCTCTCTCTATGAGTACAAATAATAAGTCAACCTATATGAAGAATGCCATCTCCAAGTGTAATTTAAAGTAAGTGCTTTGCAGAGAGCTGTGCCCATTGCTATATTTTGAAATAGAGACCATCCAAGCAATTTGTTGAGTTGTTTGGAAACAATAGGTTCATTAGAAACATTGGAAACTTGTCTCAAGGCTTAAAGATTATTCTTTAACCTGTCTCCTCCCCTTCATCTACACTGATTGAATTGGATTTAACCTTTACGGGATCGGTGTCCGTTACATTCAGTAACCTTGCTCTGATTTGTCATCCTGAGAGTCCCAGTGTCACGGCTTTCTTCCTGGGAAGGAGAGGCGGACCAAAATGCAGCGTGGTAGGTGTCCATGGTTTTTAACAAGAAAAACGCCACATGAACACAAATACAAAAAAACAATAACCGTGAACTAACCGAAACAGTCCTGTGTGGCACAAACACTGACACAGGAAACAATCACCCACAAAATACCCAAAGAATATGGCTGCCTAAATATGGCTCCCAATCAGAGACACCTGTCTCTGATTGAGAACCAATCCAGGCAACCATAGACTTACCTAGACACCTAAAAGAACACAACCCCATAAATCTACAAAAACCCCTAGACAAGACAAAACACATAAATCACCCATGTCACACCCTGGCCTAACCAAAATAATGAAGAAAACAAAGATAACTAAGGCCAAGGCGTGACACCCAGAGATAAAATGTAGCATAGTTTTGTTTGATAAAATAATTGTTTATATTAAAATGTAGGAACTGGGTTCTAAAATTTGATCCCCTGTTGTTTCTGGCCCAACACCCATCCCGGTTAGTGTCTTTTCTGTAGGGATGCTCATTTTTCATCATGTATGACCTTCCTGGGAGTGTGTAAACTTACAAAAATGATATGGTAATAAAAAATGTATGTCCTCTATAGTTATGTACTTGGAAATGTATCAACTGACCAATTCGGCACATTTGGACATACTTGATACAACATTTCTGATGTATTACAATGCTTCACTGGATCACTCTGAAACTTTGCACATATACTGCTGCCACCTAGTGGACAAAATCAAAATTCCGCCTAAACTGCAATATTATAGTATGGCCTTTCTCTTGCATTTCAAAGATGGGAGAAAAAATACAAAAACGTGTTTTTTTTGTTTGTATTATCTTTTACCAGATCTAATGTGTTATATTCTCCTACATTAATTTCACATTTCAACAAACTTCAAAGTGCTTCCTTTGAAATGATATCAAGAATATGCATATCCTTGCTTCAGGTCCTGATCTACAGGCAATTAGATTTGGGTATGTCATTTTAGGTGAAAATTGATTTTAACAAGTGACATCAATAAGGGATCATAGCTTTCACCTGGATTCACCTGGTCTATCTATGTCATGGAAAGATCAGGTGTTCTTAATGATTTGTGCACTCGGGGTAGTTGAGGTGTAGTTTGGACGGGCCAGCTGTGCTGGCAGAAAATACACTGTCGACTTATTTTAGTATTTACAGTCTATAGGCACTTCTGGACCAGTCAATATTGGTCTGAATATTCTGACTGATTACAATTTACATTTGGTGTCCTGAGGTTTCTTACGACATTTTTAAACATAATAAATGCATTCATTTTGCATGACTATCATGGCCATTCTAGTAGTGACAGACACACACATACACAATCAGACAGACACGTTCACTTGAAGTATTAGAAAGATTTCAAAAAATTTGAACCCAGTTTGCTTAGAAAGTAATTCTGGAGAAGGCTTTGGGGATGTCTCGAAATGGGATTTTAATTAATTATTTAAACACCAAAAACAAGCTGTTAGCACAGGCTCTTAACACAGCGAGGGAAGCTGGATATGATTTTCCTCAACCAGACATACATTAACCAGACATTCAATCAATAACTGGCTTTCTTGATTTCTATTGTATTCTCTTGGGTATGCAATCTGGTGTCCGCTCAGGTTATGAATGTGTCACTGCAACCTTAAAGGTCCTCAATGATGTCACCATTGCCCTTGATTCTAAGCAATATTGTGCTACTATTTTTATTGACATGGCCAAAGCTTTAGATACGGTAGACCGGTAGAACATTCTTGTCGGCCGGCTAAGGAGTATTGGTGTCTCTGAGGGGTCTTTGACCTGGTTTGCGAACTACCTCTCTCAAAGAGTGCAGTGTATAAAGTCAGAAAATCTGTCTCAGCCACTGCCTGTCACCAAGGGAGTACCCCAAGGCTCAATCCTAGGCCCCACGCTCTTCTCAATTTACATCAACAACATAGCTCAGGCAGTAGGAAGCTCATCCATTTATATACAGATGATACAGCCTTATACTCAGTTGGCCCCTCTCGGATTTTGTGTTAAATGCTCTACAACAAAGCTTTCTTAGTGTCGAACAAGCTTTCTCTACCCTTAACCTTGTTCTCAACACCTCCAAAACAAAGGTCATCTGGTTTGGTAAGAAGATTGCCCCTCTTCCCACAGGTGTTATTACTACCTCTGAGGGTTTAGAGCTTGAGGTAGTCACCTCATACAAGTACTTGGGAGTATGGCTAGACGGTGCACTGTCCTTTTTTCAGCACATATCAAAGCTGCAGGCTAAAGTTAAATCTAGACTTGGTTTCCTCTATCATTATTGCTCCTCTTTCACCCCAGCTGCCAAACTAACCCTGATTTAGATGACCATCACATTCTGTTAAATGTCCCCAAAAGCACACACATCCCTGGGTCGCTCCTCCTTTCAGTTACGATGCAGCTAGCGACTGGAATGAGCTGCAACAAACACTCAAACTGGATAGTTTTATCCCAATCTCTTCAGTCAAAGACTCAATCATGGACCCTCTTACTGACAGTTGTGGCTGCTTTGCATGATGTATTGTTGTCTCTACCATCTTTGCACTTTTTGCTGTTGTCTGCGCCCAATAATGTTTGTACCATGTTTTCTGCTGCTACCATGCTGTTATTTTGTTGTGTTGCTACCATGCTGTGTTGACATGTGTTGCTGCCTTGCTATGCTGTTGTCTTAGGTTTCTCTTCGCGTAGTGTTGTCTCTCTCTTGTTGTGATGTGAGTTTTGTCCTATATTTATATATATTTTTTTATCCCAGGCCCCTTCCCCGCAGGAGGCCTTTTGCGTTTTGGTAGGCCGTCATTGTAAATAAGAATTTGTTATTAACTGACTGCCTCGTTAAATAAAGGTTAAATAAAATAAATAAAGATAGTGTGTGTGTGCGCAGGCTGAGTGTGTGTATGTTTGTGACCTGTGTGGCCCCTTCGCGGTGTGCTGTGACACTAATAGAGGGACCGATAGACTGGACTGCTCCCCCCACAGAATGACCAGAAGCCCCTGACATCACATTTCTGACCCATCATCACAGCCCTGGGAGATGGAGAGCAGTCACACACACACACACACACACACACACACACACACACACACACACACACACACACACACACGCACACACACACACAAAATGCACCTTGACAGTCTTTTGTTGTATTCTTAAGTGAAACATTCGTAACATGAAATATAAAATAAATTATTATTAGAATGTACAACCTAATTGCTTATTACCACATTGTGAATATGTTGCGTGACAACATCAACACCTTGGTGTCATCATATCCTGTTCATTAAAAAACATGAGCTGGCGTACGCCCAGAAATTGTTTTTGTGTAGAGGTGCTGACTAACAGCGAATAAACTATAAACTATCAAAATAAAGAAATTCGCACACTCCATGTATAAACTCCCAGCAATTTAATGGGTATTTACCAACGTTCCTCAAGATGGAAGGCACAGTGATGTCCTGAGGAATGCACAGTGATGACAAAACGTTGGTAAATACCCATTAAATTGCTGGGAGTTTATACATGAAGTGTGCGACTTTCTTTATTTTGATAGATTATATCATATCCTGTTCAGCCAATCTGTCCCTGTATTAGCTTCCTGTGTTGATGTTGATATGAATACATAATCAGACCATCAGAACCCTGAGAGAGGAGAGATAAGCTACAGATTGATGGCCTGGGTGACAGTCTGTTCATGCATTAGCCACCTGCACTAACGTCAACCAATAAAAGCATTTATAAACTGTATGGTTCCAGCGCTGAATGCTGACCATATACTGTATCACGGGTATGACAAAACATGTATTTTTACTGCACTAATTACATTGGTAACCAGTTTATTATAGCAATAAGGCACATTGTGGTATATGGCCAATATTCCACGGCTAAGGGCTGTGTCCAGGCACTCGATGCGTTCTTAAGCACGCGATTCGTCGTGCCTAAGAACAGCGATTAGCCGTGGTATATTGGCTATATTCCACACCCCCCCCCCGTGCATTATTGCTTAAATACACTGCTCAAAAAAATAAAGGGAACACTAAAATAGCACATCCTCGATCTGAATAAATGAAATATTCTTATTAAATACTTTTTTCTTTACATAGTTGAATGTGTTGACAACAAAATCACACAAAAATAATCAATGGAAATCAAATTTATCAACCTATGGAGGTCTGGATTTGGAGTCACACTCAAAATTAAAGTGGAAAACCACACTACAGGCTTATCCAACTTTGATGTAATGTCCTTAAAACAAGTCAAAATGAGGCTCAGTAGGGTGTGTGGCCTCCACGTGCCTGTATGACCTCCCTACAACGCCTGGGCATGCTCCTGATGAGGTGGCGGATGGTCTCCTGAGGGATCTCCTCCCAGACCTGGACTAAAGCATCCGCCAACTCCTGGACAGTCTGTGGTGAAACGTGGCGTTGGTGGATGGAGCGAGACATGATGTCCCAGATGTGCTCAATTGGATTCAGGTCTGGGGAACGGGCGGGTCAGTCCATAGCATCAATGCCTTCCTCTTGCAGGAACTGCTGACACACTCCAGCCACATGAGGTCTAGCATTGTCTTGCATTAGGAGGAACCCAGGGCCAACCGCACCAGCATAGGGTCTCACAGGGGGTCTGAGGATCTCATCTCGGTACCTAATGGCAGTCAGGCTACCTCTGGCGAGCACATGGAGGGCTGTGCGGCCCCCCAAAGAAATGCCACCCCACACCATGACTGACCCACCTCCAAACCGGTCATGCTGGAGGATGTTGCAGGCAGCAGAACGTTCTCCACGGCGTCTCCAGACTGTCACGTCTGTCACATGTGCTCAGTGTGAACCTGCTTTCATCTGTTAAGAGCACAGGGCGCCAGTGGCGAATTTGCCAATCTTGGTGTTCTCTTGCAAATGCCAAACGTCCTGCACGGTGTTGGGCTGTAAGCACAACCCCCACCTGTGGACGTCGGGACGTCATACCACCCTTATGGAGTCTGTTTCTGACCGTTTGAGCAGACACATGCACATTTGTGGCCTGCTGGAGGTCATTCTGCAGGGCTCTGGCAGTGCTCCTCCTGCTCCTCCTTGCACAAAGGCGAAGGTAGCGGTCCTGCTGCTGGGTTGTTGCCCTCCTACGGCCTCCTCCACGTCTCCTGATGTACTGGCCTCTCCTGGTAGCGCCTCCATGCTCTGGACACTGCACTGACAGACACAGCAAACCTTCTTGCCACATCTCGCATTGATGTGCCATCCTGGATGAGCTGCACTATCTGAGCCACTTGTGTGGGTTGTAGACTCCGTCTCATGCTACCACTAGAATGAAAGCATTCAAAAGTGACCAAAACATCAGCCAGGAAGCATAGGAACTGAGAAGTGGTCGGTGGTTATCACCTGCAGAACCACTCCTTAATTGCCTATAATTTCCACCTGCTGTCTATTCCATTTGCACAACAGCATGTGAAATTTATTGTCAATCAGTGTTGCTTCCTAAGTGGACAGTTTGATTTCACAGAAGTGTGATTGACTTGGAGTTACATTGTGTTGTTTACGTGTTCCCTGTATTTTTTTGAGCAGTGTATATCATGGAGTTACACATTTCTCTGGAAAAAAAAGTTATTAAAAGGACTAACTATTCCCTGCCACCATATTACACTTGCTATAGACATCTTATATACCATACATCCAATAACCAATGTGTACCACAACTTGCTATTTCCTGTGTTGGCCTATGCAGTTAGTCAGTAGCACTCAGTAATAATTGATTCACATGTCTGGATATTTCCTGGCACTCAGCTGATGAGAAATGTGCTTCTCCTCTTATAATGTTAATGTACTATAGTAAGACCAGCTGTATGCCAGTGCATACCTTTACTTAAATACCGCTCATGTCGCGTGCAAAATAAATGTACACATACATGGTATTCAATCATTGCACCCACACTTCTCACTCGCGTTAGTGAGCGTCTGCGATGCCGGCCGCTAAAATAGAACTTGCTTCTATTTGTGACGCTTAACACGCTACAAGTCCTGCCTCTCAAATCTCCTCATTGGTTTTTAGGAACATATACCCACGTGGGTGATGAACTGAGGTCCACACTCCAGTCCAGTTGGTGATGGTAATGCACCTTAAAGTTGGTTGCCAACCGCAATATTAAGTCCAAAGAAGAAAAAGAAGCGTGAAGGAAGAAGGAGAAATGACGAGAAACAAATTAGGTTTACGCTTTTATCTGTGGATTAATTGTCAGAGTAGAGGACCTTGTGCATTTCAGGTTAAAAAACAACCCAATGTTCATATCCCAGGACAAATTAGCTAGCAACAGCAAGCTAGCTAGTTAAATAGCCATACATGTTTATTGCTTTTCGACCTGTCCCTAAATGAATATAATTGGTTCAGAGTTTGTTTTGATATTTTCAACCTGCGTGTCCTGATTGCATCTGGTTTGGGGGGACAAAATCAACATGCGCATGATGGGGTCAGCATGTTATGGATTGCCCACATCTCAGATTTCCACCACATCAACATCAATTTAGTTGATAGGCCATGTTCATTAGGGCACACAATGGAAAGCATTTTAAAACGTTTGGTGCCTAATGAACATGATGATTAATTCCCTGGTGCTTATAGGATCCCAGTGTTTTCCTTGTCCCTGTATGGAGTCATACTGGAATACCATCCATGCAATCTCCTTTTCCCAGTCTCTGGACAGTGGTGCCCAAGAGATGCCCATCTGCCAGGGGCACATATCAGACAGGCCAGGCGTGCCCATACAGACCTGCCCCTCAGGAGAGGTGCCCACTGCCCAGATGGGCAAGAGGTGTAGTGTTCTGTACGGTTCTAGCTTTGTTAGAGAGTATTAGTAGTACAGTACATGGCCAGTATGGAAAATGTTCACGCCAATGTGTGGACAAATGGAAGTGATTAAGCAGTGAAAATATAGTCTTTCATCTTGACCAGTACATCCATGTGGTCAAGGCTACTGAAATGGCCTCTCTCTCTCAATTCAATTTAAGGGCTTTATTGGCATGGGAAACATATGTTTACATTGCCAAAGAAAGTTAAATAGATAATAAACAGAACTGAAATAAACAACAAAAAATGTACAGTAAACATTACACTCACAAAATGTACCTTTTATTTTACCATTTTCCTAGAAATGTCGCCAACAAAACAAGAAACAACAAAATGAATGTGAAGCTTTCTAGGGCTATACAGGCCACTAAAAAAGACAACTACCCACAACATAGAAATAAAGAAACTAGAATGCCCACCCTAGTCACACCCTGGCCTAACTAAAATAGAGAATAAAAGCCTCTCTATGGCCAGGGCGTGACAGTACCCCCCCCAACCCTCCCACCCCCCCCCCCCCCCAAAGGTGCGGACTCCGGCCGCAAAACCTGACTCTATAGGGGAGGGTCCGGGTGGGCATCTACTTCGGTGGCAGCTCCGGTGCGGGACGCAGATTCCGCTCCACCTCTGGCTCCCCCCACTTTGATCATCACTGGAGGCTTCGTACCATGGATCATCACTGGAGGCTTCGTACCATGGATAATCACTGGAGGCTTCATGCCATGAATCATCACTGGAGGCTTCGTGCCATGGATCATCACTGGAGGCTTCGTGCCATGGATCATCACTGGAGGGAGGAGACAGTATAGGCACAGTATAGTATAGGCAGCCTGGTGCGTGGAGCTGCCACAGGGCTTACCAGGCTGGGGAGACAGACAGGAGGCCTGGTTCTGGGAGTAGACACTGGATACTAGAGGTCGACCGATTATGATTTTTCAACGGCGATACCGATACCGATTATTGGAGGACCAAAAAATCCGATACCGATTAATCGGCCGATTAAAAAAAACTATTTGTAATAATGACAATTACAACAATATTGAATTAACACTTATTTTAACTTAACATAATACATCAATAAAATCAATTTAGCCTCAAGTAGATAATGAAACATGCTCAATTTGGTTTAAATAATGCAAAAACAAAGTGTTGGAGAAGAACGTAAAAGTGCAATATGTGCTATGTAAGAAAGCTAACGTTTCAGTTCCTAGCTCAGAACATGAGAACATATGAAAGCTGGTGGTTCCTTTTAACATGAGTCTTCAATATTCCCAGGTAAGAAGTTTTAGGTTGTAGTTATTATAGGACTATTTCCCTCTATACCATTTGTATTTCATTAACCTTTGACTATTGGATGTTCTTATAGGCACTTTAGTATTGCCAGTGTAACAGTATAGCCTCCGTCCCTCTCCTCGCTCCTCCCTAGGCTAGAACCAGCAACACAACGACAACAGCCACCACATCGAAGCAGCATTACCCATGCAGAGCAAGGGAAACAACCACCCCAAGGCTCAGAGCGAGTGAAGTTTGAATTGCTATTAGCGCGCGCTAACTAGCCAGCCATTTCACTTCGGTCACACCAGCCTCATCTCGGGAGTTGACAGGTTTGAAGTCATAAACAGCGCAATGCTTGACGAAGAGCTGCTGGCAAAAGGCATGAAAGTGCTGTTTGAATGAATGTTTACGCGCCTGCTTCTGCCTACCAACGCTCAGTCAGATACTTAGATACTTGTATGCTCAGTCAAATTATATGCAACACAGGACATGCTAGATAATATCTAGTAATATCATCAACCATGTGTAGTTAACTAGTGATTATGATTGATTGGTTTTTATAAGATAAGTTTAATGCTAGCTAGCAACTTACCTTGGCTTACTGCATTTTCGTAACAGGCAGTCTCCTTGTGGAGTGCAACGACAGAGAGGCAGGTCGTTATTGCGTTGGGCGAGTTAACTGTAAGGTTGCAAGATTGCATCCCCCGAGCTGACATGGTGAAAATCTGTCTTTCTGCCCCTGAACGAGGCAGTTAACCCACCGTTCCTAGGCCTTCATTGAAAATAAGAATGTGTTCTTAACTGACTTGCCTAGTTAAATAAAGATTAAATAAAGGTGTAATTTTTTTAAATAATAATAAAATAGAAACATATAGGCAAATCGGCGCCCAAAAATACAGATTTCCGATTGTTATGAAAACTTGAAATCGGCCTTAATTAATCGGTCGACCTCTACCGGATACACTGGGCCATGGAGTCGCACTGGAGGTCTCAAGCGTATAGCCTGCACAACCCGTCCTGGCTGGATGGTTACCTGCGCAGAGCCGGCGCAGGATATCCTGGGCCGAAGAGATGCACTGGAGGCTAGGCACGCTGAGCAGGCACCATCCGTCCTGGCTGGATGCCCACTCTAGCCCGTCCAATGCGGGGAGCTGGAATGTAGTGCACCGGGCTGTGAACACGCACTGGAGGCACTGTGCGCTCCACCGCATAACACGGTGCCTGACCAGTACCATGCTCCTTATGGTAAGCACGAGGAGTTGGCTCAGGTCTGAATCCTGACTCTGCCACACTCCCCGTGTGCTCCCCCCCAATTTTCTTTGGAGTGGCCTACCAGTCTTTCGTGCCAGCCGTGACCCTGTGTAATCCTGGGCCCTTTTTCTCGCTGTCTCCGCCTTCCTCGCTGCTTCCACCTGCTCCCACGGCAGGCGATCCTTTCCCGCCAGGATCTCCTCCCACGTCCAGGATCCTTTCCCATTCAGGATGTCCTCCCATGTCAATTCCTCCTGAAAACGCTGCTCCTCCCAGCCATGCCGCTTGGTCCGTTTGTGGTGGGTAGATCTGTGACGATCGTCGTATGGAATGGCCGGACCAAGGTGCAGCGTGATGAGCGTACATTTTCCATTATTTAGAAATGTCGCCAACAAAACAAGAAACAATAAAAATGAACGTGAAGCTTACTAGGCCTATTGAGGCCACTAACAAAGACAACTACCCACAACTAAGGTGGAAAAACAGGCTGCCTAAGTATGATTCCCAATCAGAGACAATGATAGACAGCTGTCCCTGATTGAGAACCATACCCGGCCAAATCATAGAAACAGGAAACATAGAAATAAAGAAACTAGAATGCCCACCCTAGTCACACCCTGGCCTAACCAAAATAGAGAATAAAAGCCTCTCTATGGCCAGGGCGTGACATTCACTGGTTTCCCTTTTCTTGTGGCAACAGGTCACACATCTAACGGATGTGATTGCACACTGTGGTATTTCACCCAATAGATATCAACATTGGATTTGTTTTCGAAATCTTTGTGGGTCTGTGTAATCTGAGGGAAGTATGTGTCTCTAATATGGTCATACTTTGGCATGTTAAAAAGTGCACCTCATTTTGTTGGCAGTGTGCACATAGCCTGTCTTCTCTTGAGAGCCAGGTCTGCCTTTCTCAATAGCAAGGCTATGCATATAGTCAAAGATTTCCTTCATTTTGGGTCAGTCACAGTGGTCAGGTATTCTGCCACTGTGTACTCTGTGTTTAGGGCCAAATAACTTTCTAGTTTGCACTGTTTTTTTGTACATTCTTTCCAATGTGTGAAGCAATGATCTTTTTTTTCTCATGGTTTGGTTGGGACTAATTGTGTTGCTGTCCTGGGGCTCTGCGGGGTCTGTTTGTGTTTATAAACAGAGCCCCAGGACCAGCTTGCTTAGGGGGCTCTTCTCCAGGATAATTTCTCTGTAGGTGATGGCTTTGTTATGGAAAGTTTGGGAATCGTTTCCTTTTAGTGGAGTTGTAGAATTTATCGACTCTTTTGTGGATTTTGATAATTAGTGGGTATTGTCCTAATTTTGCTCTGCATGCATTTTTTGGCATCTTTGCTGTTTTACGTTATACACTGAGGATTTTTTGGCAAAATTCTGCATGCAGTCTCAACTTGGTGTTTTTCCCATTTTGTGAATTCTTGGTTGGTGAGCTGACCTCAGACCTCACAACCATAAAGGGCAATAGGTTCTATAACTGATTCAAGTCTTTTTTGCCAGATCCTAATTGGTATGTCGAATTACATTACCTTTTGATGGCATAGAAGGCCCTTCTTACCTTGTCTCTCAGATCATTCACAGCTTTGTGGAAGTTACCTGTGGCGCTGATGTTTAGGCCGAAGTTTGTCTATTTTTTGTGTGCTCTAGGGCAATGGTGTCTAGATGGAATTTGTATTTGTGGTCCTGGCAACTGGACCTTTTTTAAAACACCATTATTTTTGTCTTACTGAGATTTTCTGTCAGGGGCCAGGTCTGACAGTAAATGTGCAGAAGATCTAGGTGCTGCGGTAGGTCCTCCTTGGTTAGGCACAGAAGCACCAGATCATCAGCAAACGGTAGACATTTGACTTCAGATTCTAGTAGGGTGAGGACGGGTGCTGCAGACTGTTCTTGTGCCCCCCTGCCAATTCGTTGATATATATGTTGAAGAGGGTGTTGAAGAGGGTGTCTCTCTCTCTCTTCCCTGCTCGTACAATATCCTCAGAGAAAGTTTTAATTAAAATGTATCTACTTTGATACATCATTTATGTCCATATAAATCTCTCTTGCTGCCAACAGTGTTATGTAACCAACTAGAGTACAGCACAGAAGAATCCCCTCTCATTTGTTCCAGGATGTTGGTTTGAGAGCAGAACAGAACAGGCAGACAAGTAGTCTGAAGACTGGATCCAGGTGAGGGTGAATCATCTGATCATGTTGTACCCCAACTTTCTCAGTCAGAAAAGAGGCAGGATTTCTGAGGTAGTGCATGAAAGGAGCTTAAGTGACCCTGCCAGTAAGAGCGTCTCTGATTGGCTGGGCCTGTGGGGTCTTGTCTGTGAGCCTGTTGTGACCTCCGATGGGAGGAGGTGTGATGTGGAAACTCTCTGACTCACAGCCTGCCATAGTGTTTATAGTGGAGCTCTAGTGTGAAACTGTCTGCATCATATAATAGATGGAGAGAGAAAGGGGAAGTGACCTCACACTGTGTGTGTGTGTGTGTGTGTGTGTGTGTGTGTGTGTGTGTGTGTGTGTGTGTGTGTGTGTGTGTGTGTGTGTGTGTGTGTGTGTGTGTGTGTGTGTGTGTGTGTGTATGCTGTGTTTGTGCATGTACATGCATGTGTGTGTGTGTGCGTATGCGTGTGTGAGAGAGAGCGTGATAACGTGTGTGTGGTTTAATGAGTGTGTGTAATGTATTCTGTACATCCCAACGCTACACATATGCTCCACAGATACGGATGTACAGAATAAATACATACACTATTTCAGCAAATAGAGTATATCCATCACTAGATTTGACAGCTCTGTGCACATGTTTGTGAAAGTGGTTTGAGTTAGTTTCATGTTTGTACGATCTTTGATGTTGTGTACTGTAACTGAATTCACCCATGTGGTGTGTCACACTTCCATGCATGCTTTTTTGTGTGTTAGTAGGTGTATCTTTTAGAGGTCGACCGATTTATCGGAAGGGCCGATTTCAAGTTTTCATAACAATCGGTAACCAGCATTTTTGGACACCGATTATGGCCGATTACATTGCACTCCACGAGGAGACTGCGTGGCAGGCTGACTACCTGTTACGCGAGTGCAGCAAGGAGCCAAGGTAAGTTTCTAGCTAGCATTAAACTTATCGAATAAAAAACTATCAATCTTAACATAATCACTAGTTAACGACACATGGTTGATGATATTACTAGTTTATCTAGCTTGTCCTGCATTGCATATAATCGATGCGGTGCCTGTTAATTTATCATCGAATCACAACCTAAAACTTCTTACCTGGGAATATTGAAGACTCATGTTAAAAGGAACCACTGTATGTTTTCATGTTCTGAGCAAGAAACTTAAACGTTAGCTTTTTTCCATGGCAAATATTGCACTTTTACTTTCTTCTCCAATACTTTGTTGTTGCATTATTTAAACCAAATTGAACATGTTTCATTATTTATTTGAGATTAAATTGATTTTATTGATGTATTATATTAAGTTAAAATAAAAGTGTTCATTCAGTATTGTTGTAATTGTCATTATTACAATTGTCACGCCCTGACCTTAGATATCTCTGTGTTTCTATATATTTTGGTTAGGTCAGGGTGTGACTAGGGTGGGTACTCTAGTTTTTGTATGTCTAGGGTTTTTTGTATGTCTATGTTGGCCTGATATGGTTCCCAATCAGAGACAGCTGTTTATCATTGTCTCTGATTGGGGATCATATTTAGGTAGCCATTTTCCTCATTTGTTTTGTGGGATCTTGTCTATGTATAGTTGCCTTGGTGCACATCAGTAGCGGCACGGTTCATTTGGTTGTTTGTTGTTTTGTTCAGTGAGTTTCGATTTATTAAAATTATTATTATGTGGAACTCACGCTGCGCCTTGGTCCGATCATTATGACGAACGTGACAACAAATATATATATATATAAAAAATTGGGTGATTAATCAGTATTGGATTTTTTTGGTCCTCCAATAATCGGTATCGGTGTTGAAAAATCATAATCGGTCGACCTCTAGAATCTTTAGCCTTTGACCTTTCTCTGTCCATTTCTGCCATGAGAGCAGAGTGTGGTCTTCATGGCTGGTTGTTATATATACATGCACATGATTCTGGTTGTTTCTACAATTCCACCAGGGCAGGCCTTTACAGTATAGAGTACGTGTCCCAAATGGCATCCTATTTCCTATTTAATGCATATAGGGAATAGGATGCCATTTGGAACACAGACATAGTCAGCCCCAAAGAGGGCTCAGTGATCTCGGATAAACACTGGACCATAATCACTGCCATATGTGTCTTCAGCAGAGCAGAGCCCACCACACAATACAGCCCACCAATCTCATTTAGTCAGAAAAATAGACTAAATAGGGATGGAGAAAAATACAAAAAAGCCCTCTCTTGATTACAGCTTTCCGTATGTCTGGATCCATTTATGGTTTAAGACGCATATCTACATATTACAGAAACCTTGCGTGTGTGTGTGTGGGTGTGTGCATGCATGTGTGTGTGAGTGCGTTAGTGTGTATTATAGCTAACATGTGTGTACACACTGCATGCATGTATGTGTGCACTAGAGTGTGTGTGTTTGTGTGTGTGTGGCGCCTGTGCGTGTGTAGTGCAGCACACTGCTCTGCTCCAGGAAGTTTCACTCTGGAAAAGCGTTTCCCGTTATAACGTGCTGCTGGAAATGGCCCAGTGTGCGTGGGTGAAAGGAGTTGTATTTTCACAGGGCCTCGGTTGAGACTCAGGGGGTTTGAGCACAGCCACAAGCCACGTGATGAAAGGAGGGAGGATGGCTGGGTGTGTGTTTTTGACTGTTCTTGCTCTGTGAGGTGATGTAAGGAGTATGTGTTTGTGTGTGTGGGTGTTTGTGCGTGCATGCCATATATATGTACTAAATGAGTGAGAGAAAATAGATTGTATTCACTTGGCTGAATGACAGACAGATCAAAAGCCAGTGTCAAGGTTATGATATTGACTTGCCTCAATCTTCATTACTCATGGTAATTCACACATGAATATACAGGTAACTGCCTAAACAAAGCGAGCTGTATGGGGCCATAAGCAAACAAGAAAATGCTCATCCAGACGCGGAGCTCCTAATGGCCGGTGATTTTAATGCAGGAAAACTGAAATCCATATGACCTCATTTCTACCAGCATGTCACCTGTGCAACTAGAGGGATACAAACTCGAGATCACCTCCACACACATAAACGCATACAAAACTCTCCCCCACCCTCCATTTGGTAAATTGGACCATAACTCCTGCTTACAAGCAAAAACTCAAACGGGAAGTACCAGTGACGTGTTCAATATGGAAGTGGTTCGATGAAGCAGATGCTAAATTATAGGACTATTTCGCTAGCACAGACTGGAATATGTTCCGTGATTGAGGAGTTTACCACATCTGTCACCGGCTTCATTAATAAGTGCATCAATGACATTGTCCCCACAGTGATCATACGTACATATCCCAACCAGAAGCTATGGATTACATGCAACATCCGCATTGAGCTAGGCTAGAGCTGCCGCTTTCAAGGAGCAGGACACTAATCCGGCGCTTATAATAAATTCTGCTATGCCAACCGACAAACCATCAAACAGGCAAAGCGTCAATACAGGACTAAGATCGAATCCTACTACACCAGCTTTGACGCTCGTAGGATGTGGCAGAGCTGGCAGACTATCACAGATTACAAAGGGAAACCTAGCTGAGAGCTGCGAAGTGACAAGAGCCTATTTGAAGAGCTAAATTCCTTCTATGCTCGTTTTGAGGCAAGCAACAAATCAAATCAAATCACATTTATTTATATAGCCCTTCGTACATCAGCTGATATCTCAAAGTGCTGTACAGAAACCCAGCCTAAAACCCCAAACAGCAAGCAATGCAGGTGTAGAAGCACGGTGGCTAGGAAAAACTCCCTAGAAAGGCCAAAACCTAGGAAGAAACCTAGAGAGGAACCAGGCTATGTGGGGTGGCCAGTCCTCTTCTGGCTGTGCAGGGTGGAGATTATAACAGAACATGGCCAAGATGTTCATAAATGACCAGCATGGTCGAATAATAATAAGGCAGAACAGTTAAAACTGGAGTAGCAGCACGGTCAGTCCTGGGGCATGGTCCTAGGGCTCAGGTCAGTTGAAACTGGAGCAGCAGCACGGCCAGGGCCAAACAGGAAGGATATAACCCCACCCACTTTGCCAAAGCACAGCCCCCACACCACTAGAGGGATATCTTCAACCACCAACTTACCATCCTGAGACAAGGCTGAGTATAGCCCACAAAGATCTCTGCCATGGCACAACCCAAGGGGGGGCGCCAACCCAGACAGGATGACCACATCAGTGAATCAACCCACTCAGGTGACGCACCCCCTCCAGGGACGGCATGAGAGAGCCCCAGAAAGCCAGTGACTCAGCCCCTGTAATAGGGTTAGAGGCAGAGAATCCCAGTGGAAAGAGGGGAACCGGCCAGGCAGAGACAGCAAGGGCGGTTCGTTGCTCCAGAGCCTTTCCGTTCACCTTTCCACTCCTGGGCCAGACTACACTCAATCATATGACCCACTGAAGAGATGAGTCTTCAGTAGAGACTTAAAGGTTGAGACCGAGTTTGCGTCTCTGACATGGGTAGGCAGACCGTTCCATAAAAATGGAGCTCTATAGGAGAAAGCCCTGCCTCCAGCTGTTTGCTTAGAAATTCTAGGGACAATTAGGAGGCCTGCGTCTTGTGACCGTAGCGTACATGTAGGTATGTACGGCAGGACCAAATCAGAGAGATAGGTAGGAGCAAGCCCATGTAATGCTTTGTAGGTTAGCAGTAAAACCTTGAAATCAGCCCTTGCTTTGACAAGAAGCCAGTGTAGAGAGGCTAGCACTGGAGTAATATGATCAAATTTCTTGGTTCTAGTCAGGATTCTAGCAGCCGTATTTAGCACTAACTGAAGTTTATTTAGTGCTTTATCCCGGTAGCCGGAAAGTAGAGCATTGCAGTAGTCTAACCTAGAAGTGACAAAAGCATGGATTAATTTTTCTGCATCTGAACACTGAACCATGCATGAGACCAGCTGTTCCAGATGACTGTATGATCACGCTTTCCATAGCTGATGTAATTAAGACCTTTAATCAGCTTAACGGTCACAAGGCCGCAGGGCCAGACGGAATACCAGGACGCGTATACAGAGCTTGCGCTGACCAGCTGGAAAGAGTCTTCACTGACATTTTCAACCTCTCTCTGACCCAGTCTGTGATACTTACATGTTTTGAAGCAAACCACCATATTCCCTGTGCCTAAGAACACCAAGGTAAGGTCTAAATGACTATCGCTCCATAGCACTCATATCTGTAGCCATGAAATCCTTTGAAAGGCTGGTCATGGCTCACATCAATACCATCAACCCAGAAACCCTGGACCCACTCCAATTCGCATACCACCCCAACAGATCCAAAGATGAGCTTTGGTTGTCCCTAACTAAAAAAAATCTTGGTTGACTGAAAGTCGTCTGTTCTTTCGACTGATCGATTGGTCAAAATGTTTAAACATTTTCCCTATATAGACACACCATATGTGGTTTAATAAAATCAATTAAAAGCATTGAGCTTGTCTGATGCTTTAAGCTTACTGTTTGATGAAATAACACAGAAACGACTCAAGAGGGAGCCAGAGATCTAGATAACCATTACTCTCCTGAAATCGCCGGTAATAGGCTACATGAGGAGTTGGCAACATTTCACATCTGGAACGCCAATTTATCTTACCATTTCCAACGATCTGCGTATAATAACATCTTCATATCTCAAACTTATTTTCATGTGGTTAATCAAAATCCTATCCAAATAAAATAAAAATATATATACACCTGAAAAGTAACTTCTATTGCCATTGCCAGCAAATTTGTAAAAATAGCCTACATAAAGTCAACAAATACAAATATTTCAGCCTGCAGGTAGAAAATATCCGGATAAAAAAAATTCTATACTGTAAATCACATTGACTATGCATGGCCTGTCTGCAACGAGCTTGAAACATTGCAACAACAATTAACTTGGGCCCTGCCCGAAGCTTGCGCCAGCAAAAATTCTGGGCCCTCAGAGTTTCCTGCGCCAGTGAGCTCGGGACAGACACAGCTGTAGGCTATTTGCACAAGGGATAAGAAGCAGTGCTTGACTTGGGCAGGAGCTCACTGGAACAGAGTACCGGCACCTCAAATTTTATACTGCTTGAGATCCTGTTCCTCTTATAGAATATTAGCTCAAATGTATTGTGGAGCTCCTGCACCTAAAAATAAACAGTACCAGCATCCAAAATGAATACCAGAACCTATTTTAGTACAGGTCAAGCACTGATAAGAAATAATCAGGTCGGCCTATTTTATGACGTTTACACTGGATAAACGCATATAATGAGTGGTTTTCAAAGAGAGAAAGCTGGAAAGATTTTTCAAATACATTGAGGAACAATTGTCATTATCAACGGATGTAAAAACAGACTTAATTTGCTTTCTGTTTGAGGTGAAAATAACATTACACAGGCCAGGTAGCCTATAGGCCTATATACAGTTGAAGTCGGAAGTTTATATACACCTTAGTCAAACTACATTGAAACTCAGTTTTTCACAATTCCTGACATGTAATCCTAGTAAATATTCCCTGTCTTAGGTTAGTTAGGATAACCACTTTATGTTAAGAATGTGAAATGTCAGAATACTAGTAGAGAGAATGATTTATTTCAGCTTATATTTCTTTCATCACATTCTCAGTGGGTCAGTTTACATACACTCAATTAGTATTTGGTAGCATTGCCTTTAAATAGTTTAACTTTGGTCAAACGTTTTAGGTATCCTTCCACAAGCTTCCCACAATAAGTTGGGTGATTTTTTTGGGGGGGGGGGGTAACAGAGCTGGTGTAACTGAGTCAGGTTTGTAGGCCTCCCTGCTCGCACACGCATTTTCAGTTCTTCCCTCAAATTTTCTATAGGATTGAGGTCAGGGCTTTGTGATGGCCACTCCAATACCTTGAGTTTGTTGTCCATAAGCCATTTTGCCACAACATTGGAAGTACGCTTGGGGTCATTGTCCATTTGGAAGACCCATTTGTGATCAAGCTTTAACTTCCTGACTGATGTCTTGAGATGTTGCTTCAATATACCCACACAATTGTCCTACCTCATGATGCCATCTATTTTGTGAAGTACACCAGTTACCTCTTCCAGCAAAGCACCCCCATAACATGATGCTGCCACCCCCGTGTTTCACAGTTTGGATGGTGTTCTTCGGCTTGCAAGCCTCTCCCTTTTTCCTCCAAACATAACGATGGTCATTATGGCCAAACAGTTCTATTTTTGTTTCATCAGATCAGATTACATTCCCCCAAAAAGTACGATCATTGTCTCCATGTACAGTTGCAAACCGTAGTTTGGCTTTTTTATAACGATTTTGGATCAGTGCCTTGTTCATGGCTGAGCGGCCTTTCAGGTTATGTCGATATAGGACTTGTTTTACTGTGGATAAAGATACTTTTGTACCTGTTTCCTCCAGCATCTTCACAAGGTCCTTTGCTGTTATTCTGGGATTGATTTGCACTTATCGCACCAAAGTCCGTTCATCTCTAGGAGACAGAACGCGTCTCTTTCCTGCGCGGTATGAAGGCTGCGTGGTCCCATGGTGTTAATACGTGCATACTATTGTTTGTACAGATGAACGTTGTACCTTCAGGCGTTTGGAAATTGCTCCCAAGGATGAACCAAACTTGTAGAGGTCTACAAAAAACGTATCCGTAATGTCCACAGAAACATGTCAAAGTTTTTTATAATCAATCCTCAGGTTGTTTTTAAAATATATAATCGATAATCTATCAACCGGCACTGTCTTTTTCAGTAGGAGAGGGGGAGACGATGGCTGCCCAAGCTCTGTTGTGCAAGCAAAACTCATGCGAACACCTGACGCGATGTTATCTTTCTCGCTCATTTTTGAAACTATGTCTAAAGACTGTTGACACCTTGAGGAAGCGATAGGGAAAGGAATCTGGTTGATATCCCTTTAAATGGAGCGAAGGCAGGCTATGGAATATGGAGCTTTCAAAATAGAAGCCACATCCTGGTTTGATTTTCCTCAGGTTTCGCCTGCAATATCAGTTCAGTTATACTCACAGACAATATTTTGACAGTTTTGGAAACGTTAGAGTGTTTTCTATCCTAATCTGTCAATTAAGTCAAGTTAACGTATTCTAACATATGGGCCTGAGAAATAGGCCGTTTACATTGGGAACGTTATTTTTCCAAACATAAAATAGTGCCCCCTAGCTGAAAGAGGTTAACGCAAATCGCGATATAGCATGTTAACTGACTAGCTAACATTAGCCAGCTAGCTAGCTGGTGTTATGACATGAGTACAGTATGACATTGAAATGCGTGTTGTTTAATGTTTTAGCGAATCCTGAGAAAACCAGCAAACCAGGCTGTCGTCTTTCTCAGTGGATGTAAAGAATCTAGCTCGCTAAAGCATTTGCTGCAGATTGAATGTACAATTGTGTAAGCTTGCCTTGCCGTGCAATGCAGGTGAAGTAACATAGCTAGCTAACTATTTACTTGCTTATTGTGTAGTGGAGGGCAAAAATAACTGTATGCTCATGGATGTGTAGCTAGCTACAGTATGTAGCTGATCTGTGTATGGACCCTAAAACATTACTAACTACTAATATTCTGTCAATGGTGTGCGTACTGGTAGCGAAGTCAGGTGCGGGAGAACAGAGAGTTGTGAACAGACGCACACTTTATTGAGGCAGGAGAAACCAACAGACGGACGCCACTGCGTCAAAACCTCCAGCCAATTGGCAAAAGTGCAAAACACGAAATATATGAACACCAGTCTGGCGCGTCAAAAATGATACATAACACAAAACAATATCACATAAAGACATGAGGGGGAACAGAGGAACAAATACATGCAGTGTGATTGGGAAATGCAAACCAATTTTCCTGTGAATAACCATACCTTCATACAAACTTGCTACGGTATGCAGAATTCTTGACGCACAACCGAAGACGATGCCATAACCTGCCAGCACGCCCACAAGCGAGCCACTCAGGCGCAAAATTCTGACGCGTGAAAGAGGGCGAGGAGCGAGATGGGAGTAACAACAATTTGTTGCAAGTTGGGGAGGGAGGCTAAAATATTAACAATAGACTACACAACCTTTACTAAAGTATAGTCTAATAGCTGAGCTAGGTGTGGAAAAAAACTCCTATCACTGACCAGATTTGCCCTAACAACCAAGGGGTAGCTTGCTACTCAATGCAATAAAGTAATGACTTTTCAAATAAGTTACCTTACACGTTATATTGGCTGACAATGTATTAGCTACGCTGTCCTTACGAACCACATAGCATATCATTACAGCAGTATGTACCGGTATGTTCGCTAGCTACCTAACGTTAGTAGGTATACATCAAACTTGCCTGTATATTAACTATAGGCTGTCAACTACCCAACGTTTATTGACTTGATTATTCCCGTCATTCTTAGCTTAGCTAAATGGTATAGTTGTTGTGCATTCTCAATGGACATTCGGATGCTTTCGTAAATTCGCTCTGGCTATCTCCACCGATTTAAGAGAACTCTCATCTGAGTGTACCATAGCACAGAATAATGAATTTACGAGCGCTCAACACCCGTTGAATACGGCCGGTGTCTGTAAACATCGCAAAAAAACGTAATTAAATTGTTTCCAGCAGCACAGTTACAGTCACCAACGCTCTGGTTAACATGAAAACTACCTAACCAGCTCTGCTAGGGCGAGTAAAATGGTCAGAGTGGTCTCATTTGTGTCTGGAAGTAGCTAGCAAGCTAGCCAATGTTAGCTTGGGTGCTTGACTGCCATTATAAGGCCAGAACGCTCAAATCAACCCTACTCCTCGGCCCGAACTTCCAGTGTGTGCTCCAACAGCGAAACGGTCAGCGAAACGGTCTGAATTTACAATCTGACAATCTGACAACGTTCTGAATTTATGAGCGTCACACTATACAGCGCCATATTTTCTGTTCAATCCTAACGGAAACCCAGGGTTTGTTTAATTTCTCATGGAATAGAAACACCATAATATTAATCAAATTATTAAGCAAGTAACAGTCAAAAACTTGGAAATGCCTACTCATTCCAGGATTTTTCTATATTTTGACTATTTTCTACATTGTATAATAATAGTGAAGACATCATAACTATGAAATAACACAGCCTACTCCTTCCTTGAAGGAATCCCGGTCTCCCACGTGCCTGCAATATGGAAGACTATCAAATGCTTCTCAAAGATGCGGTCAAACTAGCAAAAACTTGCATTAACAGAAAAAATGGCTGACAAATGGATAATGTGCAGCCCGCAAGGTGTGCCGCAGTATGACGCAACTTTTAAAGGAGGGCTGTAGTAGAGCGGGTCGAGAGCTTCAAGTTCATTGGTGTCCACATCGCTGAGGACCTATCATGGTCCAAACATGCCAACACAGTTGTGAAGAGGGCACGACAACGCCTCTTCCCCCTCAGGAGGCTGAAAAGACTTGGCATGCCCACCCCCCAAAAAAGTTATACAGCTGCACCATTGAGAGCATCTTGACTGGCTGCATCATCGCTTGGTATGGCAACTGCTTGGCATCCGACCACAAGGCGATACAGAGGGTAATGCGTTCTGCCCAGCACATCACTGTGGCCGAACACCCTGCCATCCAGGACCTCTATACCAGATGGTGTCAGAGGAAGGCCCTGAAAATTGTCAAGGACTCCAGCCACCCAAGTCATAGACTGTTTTCTCTGCTAGCGCACAGCAAGGCGTACCGGAGCACCAAGTCTGTGACCAAAAGGCACCTGAACAGCTTCTACCCCCAAGCCATAAGACTAGTGAACAGTTAATAAAATGGCTACCCAGACTATTTACATTGAATCCCTTTATAATTTATTTATCTTAATTGTTTTGCACTTACTCTCTTGCTCTGGCTCTATACACACTCACTAGACTCTACCCACACACTCACACATACTACACTGACACTCCAGCACACACACGCTACATACGCTCACACAAACAAAACACATCCACACATGCATATTGACTCCACACATACACACACACACACTTCCACACTTCACATAAGCTGCTGCTACTCTGTTTATTATATCGTATATCCTGATTGACTAGCATTTCACTGTAAAGTCTACACCTGTTGGGAATGGGCTTGTAAGTAAGCATTTCACTGTAACGTCTACACCTGTTGGGAATGGGCTTGTAAAGTAAGCATTTCACTGTAAAGTCTACACCTGTTGGGAATGGGCTTGTAAGTAAGCATTTCACTGTAAAGTCTACACCTGTTGGGAATGGGCTTGTAAGTAAGCATTTCACTGTAAAGTCTACACCTGTTGGGAATGGGCTTGTAAGTAAGCATTTCACTGTAAAGTCTACACCTATTGGGAATGGGCTTGTAAGTAAGCATTTCACTGTAAAGTCTACACCTGTTTGGAATGGGCTTGTAAAGTAAGCATTTCACTGTAAAGTCTACACCTGTTGGGAATGGGCTTGTAAGTAAGCATTTCACTGTAAAGTCTACACCTGTTGGGAATGGGCTTGTAAGTAAGCATTTCACTGTAAAGTCTACACCTGTTGGGAATGGGCTTGTAAGTAAGCATTTCACTGTAAAGTCTACACCTGTTGGGAATGGGCTTGTAAGTAAGCATTTCACTGTAAAGTCTACACCTGTTGGGAATGGGCTTGTAAGTAAGCATTTCACTGTAAAGTCTACACCTGTTGGGAATGGGCTTGTAAGTAAGCATTTCACTGTAAAGTCTACACCTGTTGGGAATGGGCTTGTAAGTAAGCATTTCACTGTAAAGTCTACACCTGTTGGGAATGGGCTTGTAAGTAAGCATTTCACTGTAAAGTCTACACCTGTTGGGAATGGGCTTGTAAGTAAGCATTTCACTGTAAAGTCTACACCTGTTGGGAATGGGCTTGTAAGTAAGCATTTCACTGTAAAGTCTACACCTGTTGGGAATGGGCTTGTAAGTAAGCATTTCACTGTAAAGTCTACACCTGTTGGGAATGGGCTTGTAAGTAAGCATTTCACTGTAAAGTCTACACCTGTTGGGAATGGGCTTGTAAAGTAAGCATTTCACTGTAAAGTCTACACCTGTTGGGAATGGGCTTGTAAGTAAGCATTTCACTGTAAAGTCTACACCTGTTGGGAATGGGCTTGTAAGTAAGCATTTCACTGTAAAGTCTACACCTGTTGGGAATGGGCTTGTAAGTAAGCATTTCACTGTAAAGTCTACACCTGTTGGGAATGGGCTTGTAAGTAAGCATTTCACTGTAAAGTCTACACCTGTTGGGAATGGGCTTGTAAGTAAGCATTTCACTGTAAAGTCTACACCTGTTGGGAATGGGCTTGTAAGTAAGCATTTCACTGTAAAGTCTACACCTGTTGGGAATGGGCTTGTAAGTAAGCATTTCACTGTAAAGTCTACACCTGTTGGGAATGGGCTTGTAAGTAAGCATTTCACTGTAAAGTCTACACCTGTTGGGAATGGGCTTGTAAGTAAGCATTTCACTGTAAAGTCTACACCTGTTGGGAATGGGCTTGTAAAGTCTAAGTAAGCATTTCACTGTAAAGTCTACACCTGTTGGGAATGGGCTTGTAAGTAAGCATTTCACTGTAAAGTCTACACCTGTTGGGAATGGGCTTGTAAGTAAGCATTTCACTGTAAAGTCTACACCTGTTGGGAATGGGCTTGTAAGTAAGCATTTCACTGTAAAGTCTACACCTGTTGGGAATGGGCTTGTAAGTAAGCATTTCACTGTAAAGTCTACACCTGTTGGGAATGGGCTTGTAAGTAAGCATTTCACTGTAAAGTCTACACCTGTTGGGAATGGGCTTGTAAGTAAGCATTTCACTGTAAAGTCTACACCTGTTGGGAATGGGCTTGTAAGTAAGCATTTCACTGTAAAGTCTACACCTGTTGGGAATGGGCTTGTAAGTAAGCATTTCACTGTAAAGTCTACACCTGTTGGGAATGGGCTTGTAAGTAAGCATTTCACTGTAAAGTCTACACCTGTTGGGAATGGGCTTGTAAGTAAGCATTTCACTGTAAAGTCTACACCTGTTGGGAATGGGCTTGTAAAGTAAGCATTTCACTGTAAAGTCTACACCTGTTGGGAATGGGCTTGTAAGTAAGCATTTCACTGTAAAGTCTACACCTGTTGGGAATGGGCTTGTTGTGGGCTTGTAAGTAAGCATTTCACTGTAAAGTCTACACCTGTTGGGAATGGGCTTGTAAGTAAGCATTTCACTGTAAAGTCTACACCTGTTGGGAATGGGCTTGTAAGTAAGCATTTCACTGTAAAGTAAGCATTTCACTGTAAAGTCTACACCTGTTGGGAATGGGCTTGTAAGTAAGCATTTCACTGTAAAGTCTACACCTGTTGGGAATGGGCTTGTAAGTAAGCATTTCACTGTAAAGTCTACACCTGTTGGGAATGGGCTTGTAAGTAAGCATTTCACTGTAAAGTCTACACCTGTTGGGAATGGGCTTGTAAGTAAGCATTTCACTGTAAAGTCTACACCTGTTGGGAATGGGCTTGTAAGTAAGCATTTCACTGTAAAGTCTACACCTGTTGGGAATGGGCTTGTAAGTAAGCATTTCACTGTAAAGTCTACACCTGTTGGGAATGGGCTTGTAAGTAAGCATTTCACTGTAAAGTCTACACCTGTTGGGAATGGGCTTGTAAGTAAGCATTTCACTGTAAAGTCTACACCTGTTGGGAATGGGCTTGTAAGTAAGCATTTCACTGTAAAGTCTACACCTGTTGGGAATGGGCTTGTAAGTAAGCATTTCACTGTAAAGTCTACACCTGTTGCATTTCACTGTAAAGTCTACACCTGTTGGGAATGGGCTTGTAAGTAAGCATTTCACTGTAAAGTCTACACCTGTTGGGAATGGGCTTGTAAGTAAGCATTTCACTGTAAAGTCTACACCTGTTGGGAATGGGCTTGTAAGTAAGCATTTCACTGTAAAGTCTACACCTGTTGGGAATGGGCTTGTAAGTAAGCATTTCACTGTAAAGTCTACACCTGTTGGGAATGGGCTTGTAAGTAAGCATTTCACTGTAAAGTCTACACCTGTTGGGAATGGGCTTGTAAGTAAGCATTTCACTGTAAAGTCTACACCTGTTGGGAATGGGCTTGTAAAGTAAGCATTTCACTGTAAAGTCTACACCTGTTGGGAATGGGCTTGTAAGTAAGCATTTCACTGTAAAGTCTACACCTGTTGGGAATAGGCTTGTAAGTAAGCATTTCACTGTAAAGTCTACACCTGTTGGGAATGGGCTTGTAAGTAAGCATTTCACTGTAAAGTCTACACCTGTTGGGAATGGGATTGTAAGTAAGTATTTCACTGTAAAGTCTACACCTGTTGGGAATGGGCTTGTAAGTAAGCATTTCACTGTAAAGTCTACACCTGTTGGGAATGGGCTTGTAAGTAAGCATTTCACTGTAAAGTCTACACCTGTTGGGAATGGGCTTGTAAGTAAGCATTTCACTGTAAAGTCTACACCTGTTGGGAATGGGCTTGTAAGTAAGCATTTCACTGTAAAGTCTACACCTGTTGGGAATGGGCTTGTAAGTAAGCATTTCACTGTAAAGTCTACACCTGTTGGGAATGGGCTTGTAAGTAAGCATTTCACTGTAAAGTCTACACCTGTTGGGAATGGGCTTGTAAGTAAGCATTTCACTGTAAAGTCTACACCTGTTGGGAATGGGCTTGTAAGTAAGCATTTCACTGTAAAGTCTACACCTGTTGGGAATGGGCTTGTAAGTAAGCATTTCACTGTAAAGTCTACACCTGTTGGGAATGGGCTTGTAAGTAAGCATTTCACTGTAAAGTCTACACCTGTTGGGAATGGGCTTGTAAGTAAGCATTTCACTGTAAAGTCTACACCTGTTGGGAATGGGCTTGTAAGTAAGCATTTCACTGTAAAGTCTACACCTGTTGGGAATGGGCTTGTAAGTAAGCATTTCACTGTAAAGTCTACACCTGTTGGGAATGGGCTTGTAAGTAAGCATTTCACTGTAAAGTCTACACCTGTTGGGAATGGGCTTGTAAGTAAGCATTTCACTGTAAAGTCTACACCTGTTGGGAATGGGCTTGTAAGTAAGCATTTCACTGTAAAGTCTACACCTGTTGGGAATGGGCTTGTAAGTAAGCATTTCACTGTAAAGTCTACACCTGTTGGGAATGGGCTTGTAAGTAAGCATTTCACTGTAAAGTCTACACCTGTTGGGAATGGGCTTGTAAGTAAGCATTTCACTGTAAAGTCTACACCTGTTGGGAATGGGCTTGTAAGTAAGCATTTCACTGTAAAGTCTACACCTGTTGGGAATGGGCTTGTAAGTAAGCATTTCACTGTAAAGTCTACACCTGTTGGGAATGGGCTTGTAAGTAAGCATTTCACTGTAAAGTCTACACCTGTTGGGAATGGGCTTGTAAGTAAGCATTTCACTGTAAAGTCTACACCTGTTGGGAATGGGCTTGTAAGTAAGCATTTCACTGTAAAGTCTACACCTGTTGGGAATGGGCTTGTAAGTAAGCATTTCACTGTAAAGTCTACACCTGTTGGGAATGGGCTTGTAAGTAAGCATTTCACTGTAAAGTCTACACCTGTTGGGAATGGGCTTGTAAGTAAGCATTTCACTGTAAAGTCTACACCTGTTGGGAATGGGCTTGTAAGTAAGCATTTCACTGTAAAGTCTACACCTGTTGGGAATGGGCTTGTAAGTAAGCATTTCACTGTAAAGTCTACACCTGTTGGGAATGGGCTTGTAAGTAAGCATTTCACTGTAAAGTCTACACCTGTTGGGAATGGGCTTGTAAGTAAGCATTTCACTGTAAAGTCTACACCTGTTGGGAATGGGCTTGTAAGTAAGCATTTCACTGTAAAGTCTACACCTGTTGGGAATGGGCTTGTAAGTAAGCATTTCACTGTAAAGTCTACACCTGTTGGGAATGGGCTTGTAAAGTAAGCATTTCACTGTAAAGTCTACACCTGTTGGGAATGGGCTTGTAAGTAAGCATTTCACTGTAAAGTCTACACCTGTTGGGAATGGGCTTGTAAGTAAGCATTTCACTGTAAAGTCTACACCTGTTGGGAATGGGCTTGTAAGTAAGCATTTCACTGTAAAGTCTACACCTGTTGGGAATGGGCTTGTAAGTAAGCATTTCACTGTAAAGTCTACACCTGTTGGGAATGGGCTTGTAAGTAAGCATTTCACTGTAAAGTCTACACCTGTTGGGAATGGGCTTGTAAGTAAGCATTTCACTGTAAAGTCTACACCTGTTGGGAATGGGCTTGT
Source organism: Oncorhynchus clarkii lewisi (assembly GCF_045791955.1). Classification (NCBI taxonomy): domain Eukaryota; kingdom Metazoa; phylum Chordata; class Actinopteri; order Salmoniformes; family Salmonidae; genus Oncorhynchus; species Oncorhynchus clarkii. Next base: position 5,670,485 of record NC_092175.1, read on the forward strand.
AAGTAAGCATTTCACTGTAAAGTCTACACCTGTTGGGAATGGGCTTGTAAGTAAGCATTTCACTGTAAAGTCTACACCTGTTGGGAATGGGCTTGTAAGTAAGCATTTCACTGTAAAGTCTACACCTGTTGGGAATGGGCTTGTAAGTAAGCATTTCACTGTAAAGTCTACACCTGTTGGGAATGGGCTTGTAAGTAAGCATTTCACTGTAAAGTCTACACCTGTTGGGAATGGGCTTGTAAGTAAGCATTTCACTGTAAAGTCTACACCTGTTGGGAATGGGCTTGTAAGTAAGCATTTCACTGTAAAGTCTACACCTGTTGGGAATGGGCTTGTAAGTAAGCATTTCACTGTAAAGTCTACACCTGTTGGGAATGGGCTTGTAAGTAAGCATTTCACTGTAAAGTCTACACCTGTTGGGAATGGGCTTGTAAAGTAAGCATTTCACTGTAAAATCTACACCTGTTGGGAATGGGCTTGTAAGTAAGCATTTCACTGTAAAGTCTACACCTGTTGGGAATGGGCTTGTAAGTAAGCATTTCACTGTAAAGTCTACACCTGTTGGGAATGGGCTTGTAAGTAAGCATTTCACTGTAAAGTCTACACCTGTTGTATTTGGCGCATGTGACCAATAAAATTTGATTTGATTTGTCCAATAAGAAACACTCATATCTGTTTTCTGTAGAAAAAGTTTTTAAATGTTTTACATTGCATGCAATGAACCCATCTCCCTTGTTGTATTCCCCTCCTCCCAACTACCTTACAGCAGTGCCCTCCCCTCCTCCCACACTCTAAAATGCCTTGGTCCACAGGGAGGGAGTGAGGGGTACTGCTACTCTCCAATGAAGGGTTAAGTTAGACGAATTGGCCTTGTGGTTTCCAGGGAAGCCTGCCAAACAACCTTCTTCTTGGTTAGAGAGAGCAAGATGGCGCAAAAGAAAGAGAGAGAGAGACGAGGGGAAGAGAGGGTGAGAGAGAGAACGAGAGAGAAAAGAGAACCACTAGGGAGGGATATATTTTCATAACATTTGGGAGGAGGTTGTAAAGTTGTAGGTCCAGCTAAAGTGGTGAGTTGTGAACATTCTTGCAATAACTGTGCAAAGGAAACTGCCCTAAGCCTCCCACTCGATCATACTGCACACTAGGAGTAGTGTTCACTAGAAAGGAATTGCTAACATAATAAGAAAATAACAGAAATAGAAAGAAGTCACAGTCAGTAGTCATAGAGTGCTTTTTAGGCCCTAGAAGGCCCAAAGTAATATCTTACCAATCTACAGGCAGCTGCCAATAGTGGACGGCTTAGCAGAAATAACCATACCAATAATACCAAGTCCCTCTGACAGACCTGCCTCCCTGGTGTTCTTACCTACAGCTTACCAACAGGTGTGTAATGATGGCAGATGCCCCCTAGGTGTACTCCTGCTGTCAGACATGTTCCACACACACACACACACACACACATACTATTTATTACCTGTCCTACTTCTGAAGTTCATGTTCCTATCACCGAGAGATATAGGATGTGGCCACAAGAGGGCAGACTATTCTGTGGATGTGAATAGAAGAGCCTGGACATTGAGAAAGGATGTGAATGAATGGTGGTGAATGGCAATATCCTGGGGAGAATTCTCAATTGGTTTTGCTAACTCCTCTGTCCTCCTTAATCGGGGAGAGGAGCCAAGGAGAGGAAATGTGGAAACAAATGCGCTTGTAAATGCGCTCATCAGACAAATTATGTTTACAGAGGAGGAATCCCAAAATATATGTGTAAAGTGGTAAAAATAAATGTCTCTAGTTGTGGAATACATTTTATAGATAAAAGGCATATTGTTTTTAAATGTGTGCGTGCTTTTATCCTCTGACAAAATGACAGCTGTTTTGAAGGGTGTGTGGCAGATGTCAAAACTCTTCTCAGAAGGACTCAGGTAGGATACACGTGACTATCCTTTGCCTTTTCTCATTTGGAAAAGTCTGTCCTCCACTCTCCTCTGTCCTGACTCCTCCATGACCTGGAAACCGATGTGGTGGTTGAGTGGTTGAGTGGGCAATGAGATGTCAATTCCTTAGTAGGCGAACGGAAGAATGTCCTCCTCTCTGGAAGACTAAAACAGGTTTACCTCAAGAATTTCCCTGTATTTAGTGCCATCCATCATTCCTTCAATTCTGACCAGTTTCCCAGTCCCTGCCGATGTAAAACAACCCCAAAGCATATGATGCTGCCACCACCATGCTTCACTGTGGGGATGGTGTTCTCAGGGTTATGAGAGGTGTTGGGTTTGCGCCAGACATAGCGTTGTCCTTGATGGCCAAAAATCTCAATTTTAGTCTCACCTGACCAGAGTACCTTCGTCCATATGTTTGCGAAGTCTCCCACATGCCTTTTGGCGAACACCAAACGTGTTTGCAGATTTTTTTCTTTAAGCAATGGCTTTTTTCTGGCAACGCTTCCGTAAAGCCCAGCTCTGTGGAGTGTACAGCTTAAAGTGATGCTATGGACAGATACTCCAATCTCCGCTGTGGATCTTCGCAGCTCCTTCAGGGTTATCTTTGATCTCTTTGTTGCCTCTCTGATTAATTCCAACCTTGCCTGGTCCGTGAGTTTTGGTGGGTGGCCCTCTCTTGGCAGGTTTGTTGTGGTGCCGTATTATTGACATTTTTTAATAAAGGATGAAATGGTGCTCTGTGGGATGTTCAAAGTTTCAGATATTTTTTTATAATCCAACCCTGATCTGTACTTCTCCACAACTTGGTCCCTGACCTGTTTGGAGAGCTCCTTGGTCTTTATGGTGCCGCTTGCTTGGTGGTGCCCCTTACTTAGTGGTGTTGCAGACTCTAGGACCTTTCAGAACAGGTGTTTATATACTGAGATCATGTGACAGATCATGTGACACTTAGATTGCACATAGGTGGATTTTATTTAACTAATTGTGTGTCTTCTGAAGGTAATTGGTTGCACCAGATCTTATTTAGGGGCTTCGTAGCAAAGGGGATACATATGCACGCACCATTTTCCGTTTTTATTTTTTATAATTTTTTTAAACAAGTAGATTTTTTAATTTTACTTCACCGAATTTGAGTATTTTTTGTGTATGTTCCTTACATGAAATCCAAATAAAAATCTATTTAAATTACAGGTTGTAATGCAACAAAATAGGAAAAACGCCAAGGGGGTGAATAATTTAGCAAGGCACTGTATTCTACCTAAGAGTTTTGAAATCTGCCACACCCCCATTAAATCATATTTTGTTTTGACAGAGGAGAAAAGCATGTACTCGTTTAAAAACCATATGCCTTTTTATCTATAAAATGGGCACAACTTAATGTAATTTGCTTGATGGCGTGCGAGTTGAGACGGAGAGTCTCATTTCATACAAGCACATTTTCATCTACTTTCTCTCTCCTCGTCGTCTCTCCTCAATTAACTTTGACCTTTTTTAAAAAGAAGCAAGAGAGGAGAAAACCCAATTGAGATAAGGCTCTTGACGAAAGGTGGCTATCAAGGAAGGGGAGGACACTGTTCTGTTCGTCTAGTAATGAATTGACACTCTCCTCAACCACTCGACTTATCGAATTTCAGGTCACAGAGGAGTCGAGGCGAGGACAGATTTAGCCCAAAAGGGAATATCCACTAGTTTCTGTTTTCACCAGAACTATTATGGCTAGTAGTGTTCATGTATCACCAGTAAGGGGTGCTACTATAACATGCACGAGGACATGGAGGGGAATCTTTGGCGGTGTCTGCCAACTTTACTTGCTGTCCATATCCTTGCATCCTCAGTCCTTGTTTCCTAAATTCCCCTCAAAGCTAATTGGATGAGGAGGTCTAAGGAAAAGACCATGGAACCTCTCCTCTAATGCACTTACAGAGGAAATTACGAAACACGTACGGAGGAAGCAAGGATTTGACAGCTTGTAACGTTTTCTGAAACAGCCATTCAGTACAGACACAGGAGTGATGAAGGTAGAGACAGCATAATCAGACGCTCATTCAACAACATTGAAAAATTGTCTGACACATTCAAGTGAATCACTCTTTCTTACATGAGTGAATAGGAAGTCATCGTCCCTAGACACGCCCCTAGACACTCATCGCCCCTAGATACCACCCCCCACACTCTACTTCCTGGAATAATAGTTTATTATCATTGCCTAGGGCCAACTGCAATATTATGATTTTCTAAAGTGTTTGTGTGTGTGGGGGTGTGTGTGTGTGTGGGGAGCGTTGTGATTAAATAATATATAATTGACGAAGAAACATTCTTAACCCACACACACCTGACCCTCTTACCAATGCCCCAACCTTAAAATATATTCAGCATTTATTTTCCAGTAGCTCAAAAGCGGAATCCATCTTTCCCTATTACCCTCCAGTCAGTGAGGCCGGGGCTGTGCCAATCCACCATTATGTCAGCCAGAGCGCTTTTATTCTCTTCTTTTCATTTGACTACATCCTTCCTTCCCCTCTCCGTCTGTACCCCCTCCATCTGAGGGCAGATTGATGACAGCCTCCCCTTTGTTTTTACACTGCTGCTACTCACTGTTTATTATCTATGCATAGTTACTTTACCTCTACCTACATGTACAAATTACCTCAACTAACCTGTACCCCCACACATTGACTCGGTACCGGTGCCCCCTATATAATAGCCTCGTTATTGTTATTTTATTGTGTTACTTGTTATAAAAAAATGTACCTTACTATTTAGTAAATATTTTCGTAGCTCTATTTCTTGAACTTCCTTGGTGGTTAAGGGATTAGAAGTTAGCATTTCATACCTGTTGTATTCGGCGCAAAATTTGATTTGAATTTGATTTGAGTATTGATCATTTTGATCATATTTTTAAGTTTTATGTAATAATACATTCGGAAAGTATTCAGACCCCTTGACTTTTTCCACATTTTGTTACGTTACAGCTTTATTCTAAAATGTATTAAATAGTCCCCCCCCCCCCCCCCATCAATCTACAGACAATATCCCATAACCACAAAGCAAATACAGTTTTTTTGAAGTGTTAACAAATTAAATAAAACATAACTATTCAGATCCTTTACTCAGTTGCAGCACCTTTTGCAGTGATTACAGCCTTGAGTCTTGTTGGGTATGAAGCTTGGCACACCTGTATTTGGGGAGTTTCTCCCATTTTTCACTGCAGATCCTCTCAAGCTCTGTCAGATGGGGCGTGTCGCTGCACAGCTATTTTCAGGTCTCTCCAGAGATGTTCGATCGAGTTCAAGTCCTGTTGGAAGGTGAATCTTCGCCCCAGTCTGAGTTCCTGAGCGCTCTGGAGCAGGTTTTCATCAAGGATCTCTCTGTACTTTGCTCTGTTCATCTTTCCCTCTATCCTGACTAGTTTCCCAGTCCCTGCCGGTGAAAAATATCCCCACAGCATGATGCTGCCACCACCATGCTTCACCGTAGGGATGGTGACAGGTTTCCTCCAGATGTGACGCTTGGCATCCAGGCCAAAGCATTCAATCTTGGTTTCATCAGACCAGAGAATCTTGTTTCTCGTGGTCTGAGTGTCCTTTAGGTGCCTTTTTATAAACACCAAGAGGGCTGTCATGTGTCTTTTACAGAGGAGTGGCTTCCGCCTTGCCATTCTACCATAATGGCCTGATTGGTGGAGTTTTGCAGAGATGGTTGTCCTTCTGGAAGGTTCTCCAAAGAGGATCTCTGGAGCTCTGTCAGAGTAACCATCGGATTCTTGGTCACCACCCTGACCAAGGCCCTTCTTCCCCGATTGCTCAGTTTTGCCGGGCGGTTCCAAACTTCTTCCCTTTAAGAATGATGGAGGCCACTGTGTTCTTGGGGACCTTCAATGCTGCACCAATGTTTTGGTACCCCAGATCTGTGCCTCGACACAATCCTGTCTCGGAGCTCAACGGACAATTCCTTCGACCTCATTTCTTCGGTTTTGCTCCAGGATGCACTGTCAACTGTGGGGCCTGATATAGACAAGTGTGTGCCTTTCCAAATCATGTCCAATCAATTTAATTTACCACAGGTGAATTCTAATCAAGTTGTAGAAACATTTTTTTGAATACATTTCCTAAAAAGGAAAAAAAAACCTGCTTTCGGTTTGTCACTGTGGGGTATTGTGTGTAGATTGCTGAGATTTTGAAAAAATAAATCCACTTTAGGATAAGGCTGTAACGTAACAAAATGTGGAAAAAGTCAAGGGGGTCTGATTAATTTACGAAGGCACTGTATATATACAGTTGAAGTCGGAAGTTTACATACACTTTAGCCAAATACATTTAAACTCATTCATTCACAATTCCTGACATTTAATCCTAGTAAAAGTTCCCTGTTTTAGGTCAGTTAGGATCACCAGTTTATTTAAGAATGTGAAATATTAGAATATAAGTAGAGAGAATGATTTATTTAAGCTTTTATTTCTTTCATCACATTCCCAGTGGGTCAGAAGTTTACATACACTCAATTAATATTTGGGTGCATTGCCTATAAATTGTTTAACTTGGGTCAAACGTTTTGGGTAGCCTTCCACAAGCTTCCCACAATAAGTTGGTGAATTTTGGCCCATTCCTCCTGACAGAGCTGGTGGAACTGAGTTAGGTTTGTAGGCCTCCATGCTCGCACACGCTTTTTCAGTTCTTCTCACACATTTTCTATGTTATTGAGGTCAGGGCTTTGTGATGGCCACTCCAATACCTTGACTTTGTTGTCCATAAGCCATTTTGCCACAACTTTGGAAGTATGCTTGGGGTCAATGTCCATTTGGAAGACCCATTTGCGACCAAGCTTTAACCTGATGTCTTGAGATGTTGCTTCAATATATCCACATAATGTGCAGTTGCAAACTGTAGTCTGGCTTTTTTTGTGGTTTTGGAGCAGGGGCTTTTTCCTTGCTGAGCGCCTTTCAGGTTATGTCGATATAGCACTCATTTTACTGTGGATATAGATACTTTTGTACCTGTTTCCGCATCTTCACAAGGTCCTTTGCTGTTGTTCTGGGATTGATTTGTACTTTTCACACCAAAGTACGTTCATCTCTAGGAGACAGAACGCGTCTCCTTTCTGAGTGGTATGAAGGCTGCGTGGTCCCATGATGTTTGTACAGATGAACATGGTACCTTCAGACATTTGGAAAAGGCTCCCAAGGATGAACCAGACAGAGTTTTTTTTCTGAGGTCTTGGCTGATTTCTTTTGATTTTCCCATGATGTCAGGCAAAGAGGCCCTGAGTTTGAAGGTAGGCCTTAAAATAAATCCACAGGTATTCCTCCAATTTACTCAAATGATGTCTATTAACCTATCAGAAGCTTCTAAAGCCGTGACATCATTTTCTGGAATTTTCCATGCTGTTAAAAGGCTCAGTCTTCTTAGTGTATGTAAACTTCTAACCCACTGGAATTGTGATACAGTGAATTATAAGTGAAATAATCTGTCTGTAAATAATTGTTGGAAAAATGACTTGTGTCATGCACAAAGTAGATGTCCTAACCGACTTGCCAAAACTATAGTTTGTTGACAATAATTTTGTGGAGTGGTTGAAAAACGAGTTTTAATGACTCCAACCTAAGTGTATGTAAACTTCCGACTTCAACTGTATATACTTTATTTTGGCATGGCCTACTGATAAATCAGACACCTGATTTAGGTGTCTGATTTACAGTGCAGTTCAAGAAGAGTTAAGAAAATATTTTATTTAAGTAAAAAAATAAAATCATAATAAAAAGTAACAGAATAACATAACAATAACGAGGCTATATACAGAGGGTACGGTACTGAGTCAGTGTGCGGGGTTACAGGTTAGTTGAGGTAATTTGTACATGTACTGTAGGTAGGGGTGAAGTGACTATGCATAATTAATAAACAGCGAGTAGCAGCAAGATACAACACAAATGGAGGGTGGGGGGGGTCAATGTAATAGTCCGATGGCCATTTGATTAATTGTTCAGCAGTCTTATGGCTTGGGGGTAGAAGCTGTTAAGGAGCCTTTTGGTACTAGACTTGGTGCTCCGGTACCGCATGCCGTGCAGTAGCAGAGAAAACAGTCTATGACTTGGGTGACTGGAGTCTGAATTTTATAGGCTTCTTCTGACACCTGGATGGCAGAAAGCTTGGGCCCAGTGATGTACTGGGACGTACACATTACCCTCTGTAGCGCCTTGTGGTCAGATGTCAAGCATTTGCCATAGCAGGCAGTGATGCTACTGGTCAGGATGCTCTCGATGGTGCAGCTGTAGAACTTTTTGAGGATCTGGGGACCCATGCAAATATTTTCAGTCTCCTGAGGGGAAAAGGTGTTGTCGTGCCCTCTTCACGACTGTCTTGGTGTGTTTGGACCATGATAGTTTGTTGGTTATGTGGACACCAAGGAACTTGAAACGGGGGCCTGTACGGTCCAATTAGTATTAGTATTTCCTGTAGTTCACAATCAGCTCCTTTGTCCTGGCACCACACTGTCAGTTCTCTGACCTCCTCCCTATAGGCTGTTTCATCGTTGTCAGTGATCAGGCCAACCACTGTTGTGTCGTAGGCAAACTTAATGATGGTGTTGGTGTCGTGTTTGGCCACGCAGTCGTGTGTGAACAGGAAGTACAGGAGGGTACTAAGTAAACAACCATGAGGGGCCCCGGTGTTGAGGATCAGAGTGGCAGACGTGTTGTTGCGTACCCTTACCACCTGGGGGCAGCCCGTCAGGAAGTCCAAGATCCAGTTGCAGAGGGAGGTGTTTAGTCCCAGGGTCCTTAACTTAGTGTTGAGCTTTGTGGGCACTAACTTTATGGCTACTGACGTGAGTGCTATGTGGCAGTAATCATTTAGGCAGGTTACCTTCGCTTCCTTGGGCACAGGGACTATGGTGGTCTGCTTCAACCTCTCAGTCAGGGAGAGGTTGAAAATGTCAATGTAGACACTTGCCAGTTGGTCCAAGCATGCTTTGAGTACACATCCTGGTAATCCATCTGGCCCCGCGGCTTTGTGAATGTTAACCTGTTTAAAGGTCTCGCTCACATCGCCTGCCGAGAGCATGTTATCATGTTATTAGGGATTCACAGCAGAGCTGTGAAAACTATTGTTATACTTAGATTTTGATTTCCTTGACATGGTCAAATACTTCAAGCATAGATTGGTACGTTTTTTCTAATTTGGTACGTAGAAACTAGAGGCCATGAGTAACTTGGTCAAAAAGAACATCACTTCCTCCCTGCCGGCCTATAGGTGGTACTGTTAAAGCACTCTCACTTAAACCCTCTGTGAACCCTTCGGAATTACCTGGATTTCGGCATAAATTGGTCATAAAATGTGATGTTATCTTCATCTAAGTCAAAACAATAGACAAACACATTGCTTAAACTTATAACAATTACACGTTTTCATGTCTTTATTGAATACACTGTGTAAACATTCACAGTGCAGGGTGCAAAACGTATGGGAACCCTTGGATTTAATAACATCCTTTGGCAGCAATAATCTCAACCAAATGTTTTCAGCAGTTTTATGTAGATCAGACCTGCACAACGGTCAGGAGGAATTTTGGACCATTCCTCTTTACAAAATGGTTTCAGTTCAGCAATATTCTTGGGATGTCTGGTGTGAACCACTCTCTTGAGGTCATGCCACAGCATCTCAATCGCATTGAGTTCAGGACTCTGACCTGACTACTCCAGAAGGCGTATTTTCTTCTGTTGAAGCCATTTTGTTGTGGATTTATTTCTGTGTTTTGGGTCGTTGTCCTGTTGCATCACGCAACTTCTGTTGAGCTTCATTCACAGACAGATAGCCTTACATTCTCCTGCAAAATGTTTTGATAAACTTGGGAATTCATTTTTCCGTCGATGATAGCAAGCTTTCCAGGCCCTGAGTCAGCAAAGCAGCCCCAAACCATGATGCTCCCTCCACCATGCTTTACAGCTAGGATGAGGTTTTGATGTTGGTGTGCTGTGCCTTTTTTTCAACACACATAGTGTTGTGTGTTCCTTCCAATCAACTCAACTTTAGTTTAATCTGTCCACAGAATATTTTGCCAGTAACGCTGTGGAACATCCAGGTGCTTTTTGTAAACGGCAGCAATGTTTTTTTAGATGTGGTGTCCTCCCATGAGCACCATTCTTGTTTAGTGTTTTACGTATCGTAGACTCGTCAACAAGAGATGTTAGCATGTTCCAGAGATTTCTGTAAGTCTTACCTGACACACTAGGACTCTTCTTAACTGCACTCTTGCAGTCATCAGTGCTGAACTTTCTCTATGTATAGACAATTTGACTTACCATGGACTGATGAACATCAAGGTTTTAAGAGATACTTTTGTAACCCTTTCTAGCTTTATGCAAGTCAACCATTCTTAATCTTAGGTCTTCTGAGATCTCTTTTGTTTGAGGCATGGTTCACTTCGGGCAATGCTTCTTCTGAAAAGCAAACTCAAATTTTGAGAGTGTTTTTTTTCTTCTCATTGATTGGACTCCAGGTTAGCTAACTCCTGGCTCCAATTAGCTTTTGGAGAAGTCATTAGTCTAGGGCTTCACATACGTTTTCCAACCTACACTGTGAATGTTTAAATTATGTATTCAATATAGACAAGAAAAATACAATAATTTGTGTGTTATTAGTTTAAGTACACTGTGTTTGCCTATTGTTGTGACTAAGATGAAGATCAGATCAAATTGTATGACCTATTTATGCAGAAATCCAGGTAATTCCAAATGGTTCGCATACTTTTTCTTGCCACTGTTGGTGTCTTTCCTCATGCTGAACAAATTTCCCACAAAGACATAAGGTTCATTGATATATTTTTGGAAAACATTTGAAAAACACAATATCATGAAGTCTAAATAATACCATATTCGGTCTGTAGGCCCGTGGTACATCTCTTAACATAGTTTGAGAAAAGCTAACGTATTGGGATGGGTGAGTTATTGATAAATCTGGAAATCTGATTTTGCTTAACCATTTAAATCCTTTGTAAATCAACTTCACAATGGCCTATGAACTTAAAACTTTTTATGGTAATCAAAGACATTATCATTATGAAACATTTTAAGTTTAGCATTGATATCAAAACAATACAAGGAAACTGTTCAAAATTAACTTTTTTTACTATGTTACATAGCGTTACGCAAATGCTAAAAATAAAATATAAAAAAAATATATTCTCATGGAAAAGTCAGCTGTGCGAGTGTATTGAAGTATATTCGAACACTAATGTAGAGTGTACCAACTGATATTTTAATCATTCACACAAACAGATTTAGACAAAATAAAGTCCCCGAATTCAAAGATGATGGCAATATACCAATACACTAACGCTGAAAATATTCACGAATCTTAATGTAACCATTAGTCAAATTGACCCCAGAATTGGTTTATAAACCCAATAAGTAATGACTTAAAAATGATTGCTTACCTGCTGCGTTCAAAGATAACGAACCTACAGCACTAGACCAAACTTCACTTGCGTCATCCTTGTGGTATTGAGAGACAAACATGTAATGCTATCACTGATTGCACATAAAGGAAGATAGTTCCTACATGATTGAGGACTTACTTAGTTATTCAACTGGTCTTGTGTCCTTTCTGTCATCCTGTGAACCCTGTTCATTCATATCGCTCACAGTTATATATATTTTTTACATTGCTATGTCTTTGTAGGCCACTAGGCTATAAAAAGGAGCAAAATACAATGGTCAGGTCACTCTGAGAAAGAGGTCAGCTTGACGTCGAAACATCAGTCACCTCATCCCTGAACAATGGATTAAAGTGAACAAGTAAAAAATTAATCCCTGCCCTTTTTTTTTTAGTGCTCCAATTCCTCTCTTCCTACTTTACTTTGTTTGCTAAAGCGCGGAGGCCTAACGGAACTCTGTTCCTGGCCCTGTTTGTCATGACTAAAGGGATGAGAAAAGCTGATCTTGGATCAGTAAAGAGGGGTACCAGAGAGAGATGATTCCCTTTGAGTGGGAAATAAATTGTGGTCAGAGGAGGCTAAAGGCCTTAAAGTGGCTGAGGTCCAGAGGCAAGCATTGCTAGCCTGTAGTAACATGCTATTGAGTCAACAGCTAATGATCCTCACGCATCTACTTCAAAGGGGTTGGGTCAGGGTCACACACGCAGGGATGGACGCACGCACGCACGCGCACACACACACACACACACACACACACACACACACACAGGTATGCATGCATGCACAAACACACAAAGCAAGCACAAGCAAACATGCCCACAAGCAGACATACACACAAACTTTGTCTTCTAAAATATATATATACTGCACACCTACACATTAAAATACTTCCACCTACACGCGTACATCCGTACATTCATCTTGTATCTGTCTAGGGAAAAGAAAGCCTTGGATAAACTAGCACAATTAGCCCCCCCCCCCCCACACACACACACTGTTAGACGCTCTCTTTCTCTCTCATGCATATGCACACACACGCAACACACTCAAGATGGGTCTACTGTAGATGGGAAGGAGAGTGCTGTATTTATTCATATAGGAGTATAGTATCTGCTGGTTGGAAGTCAGTCATCTCAGAGAGCAGGCTGGGGACTTCAACAGGGTCAGAGGCCAAGGGGCAAGGGTCTCTTGGGATAAAGAAATAGAGCTGAGTAAATATGCATACGCATGAGTGTGAGAGAGAGGACGTGCGTGTGTGAGCGTGTGTGTGTTTGAGGGAGCATTTCTGTAAGTATGTGGGTATGTTCCTGTGTATGCATACGTGTTCGATAGAAACTGTGTGTGTGTGTTCGTGAGTGTGTGCATGTGTGCCAGCGTATGCGTGTGCATACATGTGTGTGGCTACTAACCACACCTTGGAGATTAATGGTACATAGGTTGTGTCTGAGTGCAGCAGCAGTAAAGCTCTTGGATCGAATCCCCGAGCTGACAAGGTACAAATCTGTCTTTCTGCCCCTGAACAAGGCAGTTAACCCACTAAAAATTAGTTCTTAACTGACTTGCCTTGTTAAATAAAGGTTCCATTAAAAAATTCATTAAAAAAGTGCTTTGACACACTGTTAGCACAGAGTGGCAGATCAATGGGCTTACATCGAAAGGAAGTCGTCAGGATAAAGACACACACATACAAGGTCAAACAGAGGAGGGTTGTACCTCGAAGACCGTGAGCTTGAGAGGATCTGCAGAGAAAAATGGGAGAAACTCCCTAAATACAGGTATGCCAGGCTTGTAGTGTCATACACAAGAAGACTCAAGACTGTAATCGCTGGCAAAAATGCTTCAACAAATTACTGAGTAAAGGGTCTGAATACTTATTTTTTAGTATATATAAATTTGCAAACATTTTTAAAAACCTGTTTTTGTTTTGTCATTATGGGTACTGTGTGTAGATTGACGAGGGATTTAAAAAAAAAAAAACATTTTTAGAATAAGTCTGTAACATAACTAAATGTTAAAAAAGTCAAGGGGTCTGAATACTTTCCGAATGCACTTAATCCACACACAACATGACCTTATCCAGGCTCTATAGTATAGTGTATCATCATCTTTAAAATGAACAAGATAAAACAAACATTCAGATAGGATGATGGGGACAATTTCAGTGAAAAATATAAGAGGGCAACAGTACTTGTGCAAAGTTTCAGAATGATAACTTCCAAAATGAGTGTGCTACATGACATTTATCATGAAGTCACCCAGGTGTCCCACACAAGTAGCCCAAATGTACCCAAGTGAAGGTGAAGGAAACAAATAACTATAAAAAAAATACCAAAATGGTATTCTAACAGACCCCCCCCCCCAAAAAAAATATCAAAAAATATACAGTGCCTTGCGAAAGTATTCGGCCCCCTTGAACTTTGCGACCTTTTGCCACATTTCAGGCTTCAAACATAAAGATATAAAACTGTATTTTTTTGTGAAGAATCAACAACAAGTGGGACACAATCATGAAGTGGAACGACATTTATTGGATATTTCAAACTTTTTTAACAAATCAAAAACTGAAAAATTGGGCGTGCAAAATTATTCAGCCCCCTTAAGTTAATACTTTGTAGCGCCACATTTTGCTGCAATTACAGCTGTAAGTCGCTTGGGGTATGTCTCTATCAGTTTTGCACATCGAGAGACTGAAATTTTTTCCCATTCCTCCTTGCAAAACATCTCGAGCTCAGTGAGGTTGGATGGAGAGCATTTGTGAACAGCAGTTTTCAGTTCTTTCCACAGATTCTCGATTGGATTCAGGTCTGGACTTTGACTTGGCCATTCTAACACCTGGATATGTTTATTTTTGAACCATTCCATTGTAGATTTTGCTTTATGTTTTGGATCATTGTCTTGTTGGAAGACAAATCTCCGTCCCAGTCTCAGGTCTTTTGCAGACTCCATCAGGTTTTCTTCCAGAATGGTCCTGTATTTGGCTCCATCCATCTTCCCATCAATTTGAACCATCTTCCCTGTCCCTGCTGAAGAAAAGCAGGCCCAAACCATGATGCTGCCACCACCATGTTTGACAGTGGGGATGGTGTGTTCAGCTGTGTTACTTTTACGCCAAACATAACGTTTTGCATTGTTGCCAAAAAGTTCAATTTTGGTTTCATCTGACCAGAGCACCTTCTTCCACATGTTTGGTGTGTCTCCCAGGTGGCTTGTGGCAAACTTTAAACAACACTTTTTATGGATATCTTTAAGAAATTGCTTTCTTCTTGCCACTCTTCCATAAAGGCCAGATTTGTGCAATATACGACTGATTGTTGTCCTATGGACAGAGTCTCCCACCTCAGCTGTAGATCTCTGCAGTTCATCCAGAGTGATCATGGGCCTCTTGGCTGCATCTCTGATCAGTCTTCTCCTTGTATGAGCTGAAAGTTTATAGGGACGGCCAGGTTTTGGTAGATTTGCAGTGGTCTGATACAGTGGTATCAGTGGTCTTCCATTTCAATATTATCGCTTGCACAGTGCTCCTTGGGATGTTTAAAGCTTGGGAAATCTTTTTGTTTCCAAATCCGGCTTTAAACTTCTTCACAACAGTATCTCGGACCTGCCTGGTGTGTTCCTTGTTCTTCATGATGCTCTCTGCGCTTTTAACGGACCTCTGAGACTATCACAGTGCAGGTGCATTTATACGGAGACTTGATTACACACAGGTGGATTGTATTTATCATCATTAGTCATTTAGGTCAACATTGGATCATTCAGAGATCCTCACTGAACTTCTGGAGAGAGTTTGCTGCACTGAAAGTAAAGGGGCTGAATAATTTTGCACGCCCAATTTTTTTGTTTTTGATTTGTTAAAAAAGTTTGAAATATCCAATAAATGTCGTTCCACTTCATGATTGTGTCCCACTTGTTGTTGATTCTTCACAAAAAAATACAGTTTTATATCTTTATGTTTGAAGCCTGAAATGTGGCAAAAGGTCGCAAAGTTCAAGGGGGCCGAATACTTTCGCAAGGCACTGTATATATATACATTTACAAAATAACATGGGTAACTATTTACACACTTTCAATATTTGGAAGACCCTCAGTCCTCTATCAAATCAAATCTATTTATATAGCCCCAGCCTAAAACCCCAAACAGCAAGCAATGCAGGTGTACAAGCACGGTGGCTAGGAAAAATAAGGTTGAATACATTATTATGACCTGCTAGATCTACTGTATCTTTTATATTATGACAGACCAGCTAGATCTACTGTCTTTATTATATTATGACAGACCAGCTAGATCTACTGTCTTTATTATATTATGACAGACCAGCTAGATCTACTGTCTTTATTATATTACAACAGACCAGCTGTATCTACGGTCTCTATTTCATTTTGGCCATTGTTGTGTGGGCCTGCCCTCCCCTCAACAGCCTCAAATAGGTTATTTCATGTGGGTCGGGGTGGGGCGGCAGACACACACATCTCACATTTCATGACATTACATGTTTATATATTGCTTCTAAAATGTACAAAAAATCACAAATAATATTTTAGATTATTAATTTCAAACAAGGGCATTAGCATGATAAGAACTTACCAGTCCAAAACGATGACCTCTCCCGTTCAAAAAAATATTCTTCCAATCGCTAAATGAATCGTCCTACAACAATCTCTGTCTCACCTTCCCAATCAATTTATTCTAAAATTGTGTGTACATCTGTATATCTAGACTTAGATTTAGCTTTCACTGACTTAGTCGCCATAATGATTGATATATAAACAGCTGAATCTGCGCGTTTACCAAACAATGCAATGGTTAATATGTGTTTCTCCTTCCGGTATGAAACTTCAATAGCGAATGACTCACTTTACGCTGGAGCTTACTACATGGGTTTGTCTTGCAACACATAAACATGGCGTATTGCCGTTTAGCTCAGCTCATTGGCTATCTACCCAGCTAAATTTCAAGACAATCAGTGGTCATTGGGTTAAAATAGAGTCAATCAACGAAACAGCGGGCAAATCATTGGTGCACAAAGATGTCATGACTTGTTGTCTTCAAATCGGTTTCTTTCAGTCAATACGTCCCGCGAAATGGCCCATCAGGTTTGATTGTGTTACCAACAAACCAGTTGATTGCAATGAAACCAAACATGACTGGAAAAGTCACGTTCTTTCTGGGTTACGTTCTCTGTGGTTAAAATTGTTCTTTTTTGTGGGGCTCTATGCTCAGATAATCACATCGTATTCTTTCGCAGTAAATCCTTTTTTAAATCTGACAACGCAGTTGGATTAGCAAGATTCTAGGCTTTCGATACATGTGAGACACTTGTATTTTCATGAATGTTTAATGTGACTATTTATGTAGCGATCACCGTATGTTGTGGAATTTCAGCCCGCTAGCGGGTTCCATGCGCAGAGAGGTTAACTCCTATTGAAAATGTACTGTATATGGACCTTTTAGTGAATTGCTCTCTGTTAAACACACGCTAGTTAACCTCTCTAGGCTAGATGGGATACTACCGTCCCACCTGACCAACATCCAGTGAAAGTGCAGGGCGCCAAATTCAAACTACAGAATTGTAAATATTTAGCATTCTTGAAGATACACGTGCAATATGTCAAATTAAAGCTTGACTTCTTGTTAATCCAGCCATGGTGTCAGATTTCAAAAAGGCTTTACGGCGAAAGCAAACCATACGTTTATCTGAGGACAGCACCCCATCAAACAAACACAGGCAATCATATTTCATCCCGCCAGGCGTGACACAAAAGTCAGAAATAACTATATAATTCATGCCTTACCTTTGACAAGCTTCTTCTGTTGGCACTCCAATATGTCCCATAAACATCACAAATGGTCCTTTTGTTCGATTAATTCCGTAGTTATATATCCAAAATGTCCATTTATTTGGCAAGTTTGATCCAGAAAAACACTGGTTCCAACTCGCGCAACATGACTAGAAAATATCTCATAAATGACCTGTAATCTTTGTCCAAACATTTCAAACAACTTTCCTAATACAACTTTAGGTATTTTTTTACGTAAATAATCGATACAATTTAAGACAGGATAAAATGCGTTCAATACCGGACGAAAACAAAGTGGAGTGTGCTTTCAGTTAACGCGCCTCTAACAAACAGTACACTTCACTCGACCCTCGTTCTGAACTACCCTACTTCTTCATTACACAAAGGAAAAACATCAACCAATTTCTAAAGACTGTTGACATCCAGTGGAAACAATAGGAACTGCAAGCAAGTGCCTTAGAACTCTAGATCCCCATAGAAACCCACATGAAAAGAGAGTGAACTCAATGTTTTTTTCCCTGGATGGTTTGTCCTCTGGGTTTTGCCTGCCAAATAAGTTCTGTTATTACTCACAGACATAATTCAAACAGTTTTAGAAACTTCAGAGTAAATAATATGCATATCCTAGCTTCTGGGCCTGAGCAGCAGGCATTTTACCTTGGGCACGCTTTTCATCCGGACGTGAAAATACCGCCCCCTAGCCTTGAGAGGTTAACAGGTCCACCTCTTTGGAGGAAGTCTTCCCTTCCTTTTCTTTGTTAAGGCCAGGCTTTATGACTGACTATTTAAACCAGCAGTAGGCTCTATGCAAAGAGAGAGAGAGAGAGAGAGAGAGAGAGAGAGAGAGAGAGAGAGTGTTTGTGTGTGTATTTTAACAACTTTGTGTGTGTGTGTGTGTGTGTGTGTGTGTGTGTGTGTGTGTGTGTGTGTGTGTGTGTGTGTGTGTGTGTGTGTGTATTTGTGTATGCCTGCCCAGCATATGTGCATGTGTGGGTGTGTATGAGAATGTGTGTGTGTACCTCATGCATGTGTGTATGTTCCTTAACCGCTACCCTTAGGCCAGTAATTAGGGTGGGGGTGTTCATGTGTCTCCAGTTGTTTGTTTTTTTGTAACTCGATCCTGACATGATTGTCAAGGTGTCATTTATTCAGTATCCCTTCCTCTTTGTCCCATGCCATCGTCCACCATTGTGCATAAATGTATTTTGTCCCCCCACACCAAACGCGATCACGACACGCAGGTTAAAATATAAAACATTAAAAAAATTGTGAACAGGTCGAAAAGCATTAAACATTTATGGCAATTTAGCTAGTTAGCTTGCACTTGCTAGCTAATTTGTCCTATTTAGCTAGTTTGCTGTTGCCAGCTAATTTGTCCTGGGATATACACATTGAGTTGTTATTTTACCTGAAATGCACAAGGTCCTCTACTCCGACAATTAATCGACACATAAAACAGTCAACCGAATCGTTTCTAGTCATCTCTCCTCCTTCCAGGCTTTTTCATCTTTGAACTTATATGGTGATTGGCATCTAAACTTTCATAGTATTACTACACCGACCGGCAAAACAGTTCGTCTTTCAATCACCCACGTGGGTATAACCAATGAGGAGATGGCATGTGGGTACCTGCTTCTATAAACCAATGAGGAGATGGAGAGGCAGGACTTGCAGCGCGATCTGCATCAGAAATAGAAAAGAGTTCTATTTTAGCCCTTGGCAATGCAAACGCTTGTTGACACGCGCGAGCAGTGTGGGTGCAATAATTGAATAACATAGATTTCTAAATTTTCGCACACGTCGCGAGCGGTGTGGTCAGCTTATTAGAGTTTCATTTCAGGGTGGGAACATAGCAACACACACTAAAATAAGTGAGAACACACACTTATAGAAAACACCAAAGCAACTCAGAGAGGACAGTCAATGCTTTCCTCCAATAAGTAGTTGGGAATGTGTGGGTATTTTCCCAGGATGCACTATGTCACCGCTGTGGTTTTCTGCTCATGCAAAATGGATGACCTCAGAGCTGTAACCTGAGCTTCACATTCCAGCACTCTTTGTGATGTTGTGTGTTTGTGGTGTCGTGTATGTGTGTGTGGTCTTGAGCTGCAGAGCAATTACAGTAGAGCGATATATGCAGACTTCTCTTGGTGTATCAGATTGACCAAGTCTCACATTTCACCTGTGTTTGTGTGTGTGTCTTCACGTGTGTGTGTAATTGTTTGATGTGCAATTCCGGTGTTATGAGTATTTCTGCCCTCTGCCACTGGCAGAATAGCATCTGATTAAATGTAAATCTCAATTAAATCCATTTGAATCACACTTTAACACAATAAAATGTGAATATATCCAAGGTTGGGGAATACTTATTATAGGCACTGTAACACCCCTGTTTCCTGTGGTCCATCGCTCTCGCATTTCCTTCCCTCTCTCCATTCCCTCCCATGTCTCTGTGTCTCTCTCTCACTTTCTACTTATATCTCTCTTTCTCTATTTCTCTTCCACTCACACTGTGCATGTTTAAACTCTCCATCTCTCTGGCCCTCCTACTCTCTCTTCCCTTCCTGTCTCCCTCTCCCACAACCCTCTTTCTTCCCTACTCACCACACACCCCACCCACATCTCTTTTCCTCTCTATCTCTTTCTCTCTCTGACCTACTGTATAATTCAGTGTTGTATGTGTGTGTGTGTGTGTGTGTGTGCGTGTGAGCGTGTGTGCCTTCTCTGTGAGTGTCTGTGATGGAGGACTGTAGGAGTGGCTGTGGTCGGGCTGTTGAGCCGCTCTCAGCTGCAACAGTGTGCTTCCTTCCTGCCTGCCTCAATGCCTGCCTGTCTGTCTGGTCTGTAGCCTCCGAGATATGTGAGTATGTGGCGTACTGGAGGACTGCAGTCCGTCTCCCTCTTCCTCCCTCTCTCTCCCCAGCCCCCAACCCAGCAGATAAGGTTAAACAGACAGAGAGTTAATCAAGCCAAAGACATGGAGATTAAAGAGAGACAGAGAGAGGTGGAGGTAGAGATAGAGGGAGGGCGGTAGATGGAGGGAGGAGAGAGAGAGAGAGAGAGAGAGAGAGAGAGAGAGAGAGAGAGAGAGAGAAAGA
The DNA here is from genome assembly GCF_045791955.1 of Oncorhynchus clarkii lewisi. Lineage (NCBI taxonomy): Eukaryota > Metazoa > Chordata > Actinopteri > Salmoniformes > Salmonidae > Oncorhynchus > Oncorhynchus clarkii. Next base: position 5,690,748 of record NC_092175.1, read on the forward strand.
GAGGTGGAGAGGCAATTGAATTGAGAGAGAAGGGGTAGTCTGAGCGCAGACTGATCACTAGAAATAGGAGCCGATTTGGGATGTTTGAAAATAGACAGTGCATACAGTGTAGAGGTCTACTGATTTTTCGACGATACCAATTATTGGTACCAATTATTGGAGGACCAATTATTGAAGGACCAAAAAAATCCAATACCGATTAATCGGCCGATTGTTTTTTAAAATGTATTTATTTATTTGTAATAATGACAATTACAACAATACTGAATGAACACTTTTAATTTAACTTAATATAATACATCGATCAAATCAATTTAGCCTCAAATAAATAATGAAACATGTTCAATTTGGTGTGTTGGAGAAGAAAGTAAAAGTGCAATATGTGCCATGTAAAAAAGCTAAGGTTTAAGTTCCTTGCTCAGAACATGAGAACATATGAAAGCTGGTGGTTCTTTTTAACATGAGTCTTCAATATTCCCAGGTAAGAAGTTTTAGGTTGAGGTTATTATAGGAATTTTAGGACTATTTATCTATATACCATTTGTATTTCATATACCTTTAACTATTGGATGTTCTTATAGGCACTTTAGTATTGCCAGTGTAACAGTATAGCTTCCGTCCCTCTCCTCGCCCCTACCTGGGCTCGAACCAGGAACACAACGACAACAGCCACCCTCGAAGCATCGTTACCCATCGCTCCTAAGTCTAAATATTGCTGCTACATTGTACAACCTTCAATGTTATGTCATAACTATGTACAATTCTGGCAAATTAATTACGGCCTCTGTTAGGAATAAATGGACTTCACACAGTTCGCAATGAGCCGGGCGGCCCAAACTGCTGCATATACCCTGACTGCTTGCACGGAACGCAAGAGAAGTGACAATTTCCCTAGTTATAAGAAATTCATGTTAGCAGGCAATATTAACTAAATATGCAGGTTTAAAAATATATACTTGTGTATTGATTTTAAAGAAAGGCGTTGATTTTTATGGTTAGGTACATTGGTGCAACGACAGTGCTTTTTTTCGCAAATGCGCCCCATTTGTCGAAGTAGGCTGTGATTCAATGAGAAATTAACAGCCACCACATCGATTATATGCAACGCAGGACACGCTAGATAAACTAGTAATATCATCAACCATGTGTAGTTAACTAGTGATTATGTTAAGATTGATTGTTTTTTATAAGATAAGTTTAATGCTAGCTAGCAACTTACCTTGGCTTCTTGCTGCCCTCGCGTAACAAGTAGTCAGTCAGCCTGCCATGCAGTCTCCTCGTGGAGTGCAATGTAAGGCAGGTGGTTAGAGTGTTGGACTAGTAACCGGAAGTTTGCAAAAACAAATCCCTGAGCTGACAAGGTAAAAATCTGTCGTTCTGCCCCTGAACAAGGCAGTTAACCCACCGTTCCTAGGCTGTCATTGAAAATAAGAATGTGTTCTTTAACTGACTTGCCTAGTTAAATAAAGGTGTAAAAAATATATATATATACCGATTTCCGATTGTTATGAAAACTTGAAATCGGCCCTAATTAATCGGCCATTCCGATTAATCGGTCGACCTCTAAATACAGTGCATTCAGAAATTATTCAGACCCCTTGACTTTTTCCACATTTTGTTACATTACAGCCTTATTCTAAAATTGATTTAAAAAAAAAATCCCTCATCAGTCTACACACAATACTTTCTCAAGTCAGTGCACTGCATACAATCTATCAAGTCAGGAAAGTCTGGCTGCGAGTAGTAGTAGTAGTAGTAGTAGTAGTAGTAGTAGTAGTAGTAGTAGTAGCAGCAGCAGCAGCAGCAGCAGCAGCAGTAGTAGTAGTAGTAGTAGTAGTAGTAGTAGTAGTAGTAGTAGTAGTAGTAGTAGTAGTAGTAGTAGTAGTAGTAGTAGTAGTAGCAGCAGCAGCAGCAGCAGCAGCAGCAGCAGCAGCAGCAGCAGCAGCAGCAGTAGCAGTAGCAGTAGCAGTAGCAGTAGTAGTAGTAGTAGTAGTAGTAGTAGTAGTAGTAGCAGCAGCAGCAGCAGCAGCAGCAGCAGCAGCAGCAGCAGCAGCAGCAGCAGCAGCAGTAGCAGTAGCAGTAGCAGTAGCAGTAGCAGTAGCAGTAGTAGTAGTAGTAGTAGTAGTAGTAGTAGTAGTAGTAGCAGCAGTAGCTTAGCTGCATTGCTCAGCCAGGCCAGAATCAGCTTATCAAGTCACTGGCGAGTGGTGACGTGTGTGCTTTGGTACTGTTTTTTGCAACTTTCTCACTATCTATTACCAGAGTGTGTGTCTATCTGACAGTGTTTCATAGATGACACAAGATGCTCGCATATGGGTTTTGAAAAATGGACAAGTTGCAGGTGAGATACAAATGCGCTCTGATCCTCTCAAATCTCATTTTGCCCCCAAAAGTGGCAGCCTTGAGTGATTGACACTATCAAACACATGAGCAAGTGGCCACTTCATAAACGACTTAGGGCCAAGGGTTATTTCAACATAACATTGGCGATGTCTGAGGTGCTGCATAATGGCCCCACTGTCTGGAGGTTCTGGCTGCTATGATTGGAAAGAGAGAGCACAATCATCACAGCTGTTTCTCTCGTGTTAATGGGCACTGGGCATGATCATAATCCATACCCAATCCTCCAGTAAGTTGTGATGAACTCACTAACAAAACTCAGTTTTGAACGAGACTGACTTCATGACCAAAATTATCATATTTGACACTAGAATCAATGTTTCTGCCTCATATCGATGGCACATAGGCTGTTTAAAACCAGAGAAGTTGGTTCTAAGGGGCAATTGACCTTTAACCTTAAGTGCTTAGAATAGCCAATTAGATTTCCGCCAACCATTTAATTTGTTTGGCTTCTTTTTGAAGGCCTCAGGGTCAACATGAGGGTTAAACTAGTGCATTCTGGGAAATGTAATATTTTCCCCATATAGGTGATTCATTAAATATAATAACTTTCAATATTCACATGCAGGTTTTGTTTTCCTTGATCATTACTTTTAAGAGTTTGTCCTGAAAATCAATTGTTTCAACAATATTTCATATGCATGTATTTAATGAAGTTTGATGTTTTGTGTACAAGATGTACACTGATTGTACAAAACATTAGTAACACCTGTTCTTTCCATGACATAGATTGACCAGGTGAATCCAGGTGAAAGCTATGATCCCGTATTGATGTCACCTGTTATATCCACTTCAAGCACTGTAGATGAAGGGGAGAAGACCGGTTAAATAAGGATTTTTAAGCCTTGAGACAATTGGGACATGGATTGTGAATGTGTGACATTCAGCGGGTGAATGGGCAAGGCAAAATATTTAAGTGCTTTTGAACGGGGTATTGTAGTAGGTGCCAGGCACACCGGTTTGAGTGTGTCAAGAACTGCAACACTGCTGGGTTTTTCACACTCAACAGTTTCCCGTAGATATCAAGAATGGTCCTTCACCCAGCCAACTTGACACAACTGTGGGAAGCATTGGAGTTAACAGCATCCCAGTGGAACGCTTTCGACACCTTGTAGTCAATGCCCCACCAAATGTAGGCTGTTCTGATTGCACAATTCAATATTTTGAAGGTTTTTCTTTATTTTATTTTTTAACCTTTATTTAACTAGGCATGTCAGCTAAGAACAAATTCTTAATTACAATGGCAGCCTACACCGACAAACCATAACGACGCTGTGCCAATTGTGCATCGCCCTATGGGACTCCCAATCTTGGCCGGTTGTGATGCAGCCTGGAATCGAACCAGGGTCTGAACACATTTGAATTTCATTGAATTTCACTGTATTCAATTATATTTCCTTTAATTCGATAAAAAAAAATTGAACATGCAACATGTTTCCTGTGTAGCATCACTTTCACAATGTCATTTATAGTAGGCCTACAGACTATAAAACAACTACAGGGTTGTAGTTATTATTACTCTATAACCTACAGAGTGCATCCTAGGGTTTAATATTGTCTGGTATTTTACAAATGTTCCATCCCGACCATTATAATGCATATAAATAGGCCTGTGTCTGGATTTGATTAGAGCTTTGATCGGAAATTCAAGCCTAATGCTACCTGAGCCTGATGAACAATACATTAAGTACATTTTATGAGCCCTACATTAACGAAATTGAATGAGCCCAAGCCCAAAAAAGCCCAAATGATTGTGTCGTTATCCAATACATATATGAGATAGGCTACAGCACATAACGCACAACAGAACAATGAAAAACCCATAGGTGTAGCTAGCTATATGCTCTCTTGAGTCAATAAATTAAACTAGCTCCAGTAGGCTAATCTTTTTTGGGTGTGAACTGTATTAATGTACTGTATTGTATTATATAGACTGGAATGACCCACATCATTCAAACCATGATAAAGCAGGGAGAGAACATGCTATTCTGGTGCAGCACATGAGACCTACAAAGTTACAAGTATAGGCTAGCGAATTTTATTGAAATGTTTTAATTATTAGTAGGCTGATGAATATATGCCTTTCATAATATTCCCCCTACTGTTATTAGCCTACCTCCTCTTTCTCTCTCTATTGTTGCTTTATTCCTTCCTCGCTTTCAACGGTGACATTAAATACATTTCATTGTCCTTATCTTCATCATTCTAATGACATTCTTGAATTAGGATTAGATGCAGAAGATTTTCACTTCTCTTCACGAAGATGACTGGTATCACCTACTGCAATCGCACGTTTTATTGGCTGCTGTATTTAACATGCAGCAAACAAGAGTTTACGTCACTATTCGAATAGTCTATTTGTATAATAAATGCAACAACAAAAAATATGTCCCGCAAGCTATTCTAGTCTAGCCTTTCCTGCATGGGACTCCAAGAGCTAAAGGAGCATTTTTTGGCTCCCTGTTGCTGTAATTTAACAATTCCATTTCACGCCATTCTCACAGTTATTTATCCTGGGAAAAGGGAGTGGTTTGGGGCGGTAAATCCCAGTAAACCTCGGTAACTGGGTTCCCGCCAGTCAACCCTAGTGTATCTTTTCAATGCGTCTCAGCTCAATGTCCTGATTTCAAAATGTGAACAATGGAACGCCATAGGCCTACTTGTGTCTCTATGTTTGGTATCCGATGTTATAATGCTGGGCAGAAACAAAAACCTGCACGCCCTACTATAGATCTTTAGGACCGGGGTGGATGACCATTGTGGTAATCTATTGTACTGTAATCCCCTTCCCCTCTCTAACCCCCTCCCTCCCATTCTGTCATCTCTGTTACCCCAATGTGCCCATGGTTACCTACTTCAACCTACACAGATCACCAAACCTGGTCTAAACACACACACACACATTATTAGAGTGGGGTCATAGGGAACATAGGGAATAGGGGGCCATTTGGGACACATCCTAGTTCATGTTAGAGTGGGAAACATAGCATAGCTTACTGTACATTTTCTTCCAGACTCCTTTTTGCCACTTGACACTCAGGAGTTCAAATGGCCAGAGCGTATTTCTTGCACCACTCCATATATCAAAGCCATATCAAATATAATGTAAATGAGTTGCTATTGAGCTGAACATTGAAAGTTGAGAAAAACTAATTATATGTAGAATTTTTTTTTTTATAAAAAAATATATTTGTGTGTGTGTGTCAATTTCGACCAGTCCACCCAACAACAAAATGGTCCAGCCCATCTGGCATCTGCCAGAATTGCCAGTTGGTCAATTTGCCCCTGCTCTTGGATTACCATGAATGTCAGAGAAACTCACAGGGTGCTACGCTTTAGAACATTTGAACTCCTGAGTGTCAAGTGGCAATTAGGAGGCTGGAAGAAAATGTACAGTAAGCTATGCTATGTTTCCCACTCTAACATGAACTAGGATGTGTCCCAAATGGCCCCCTATTCCCTATGTTCCCTATGACCCCTATTCCCTTTTAACCAGGGCCTATAGGTCTCATGGGTAGTAAAGCCTGTAAAGTTTTTTAGGACATTACATTTAGTGTTGGATGAATACATGCCTACTAGCAGTGGGTATTATACTGTATGTGACGCGTTTCAAGAAGCTAGACGTATGTCACATGTCACCACTTCAGAGGAGAGGTATTTGAAAAAAGAAACGTTATCAAAATGCATTTTTGTTGGCAGTAATGCCTTCTGGAACATGTGACCTTTTATGTGCCTTCATAAAAATGTGTATGCCATCACTAAATAAGAATAAAATTGTTAAATTACGAGCCTAGTTGGTTTAGCCACGAAAAAAGTCAGGAACCTTCCCGCTAGTCATGATTGGCTGAGATAATGGAAGGGCTGGACATGCCCAGAGATGAGTTCAGATTAGTCTACCATGTAGCACGCTTCTGTCTATAACATGAGCTGTTCAGTATGTGTAGATAATCCTTGCTACCGCAGATTTTTTGAAATATATAACGTTAGCCATTGAGAACTGCATGTGTTTCTACGGCTCTCAACAACTTTTCTGCCCTGAATTTAGCAGGCGCTATCGACAAAAAGTTGACTACTTTCTGCACACGGACAGTGTGAACCAGATTGACTTGACACAATGGACCAAACAAGCTGTAGCTAGCTACAAATAAAATAGAAAAGACACGCTGCCGTGAAGCATTTTCTTCTACACCTGCATTGCTTGCTGTTTGGGGTTTTAGGCTGGGTTTCTGTACAGCACTTTGAGATATCAGCTGATGTACGAAGGGCTATATAAATAAATGTGATTTGATTTGATTTGATCCATTTATATGGGTAAGAGTGTAGGTTTCTAATTTTGTCAGAAAGTTGTTTTCATTGCAAGTTAAAGCATACTGTTCGCTAGCTAGCAAACGTTAGCTTGCTGGCTCGCTAGCGAATGTTACGTGTATGATCTAGCTAACATTGAACCTAGCTTTAGCTGCAGATTCATACTACAGCATTTCATGCATGGTGGCTGGCTATGGAAATATGTTTGTACTGTAGCTATGAGTTGGGATTATTGTTTAGCTAGCTAGCTAGCTACATGTCTATACAAAATACTCCACTTTGCCAGATGATTACATGACCCATCAAGTTAGCCAGGTGTGTCTGTGGGTGATTACGGCCATCTATTATATTTCATTAACATGTGTACATGTCTAGACAATAGTGATCCATCCACTTAGCTAGATGTTGCTGGGGGATGGATATAGCTTTTCTTTCACATGACCCATCAACTATGGAAGTAACCATTTCACTGTACCGTTTACACCTTCTGCATCCTGTGCAATGTGACAAATAAACATAGATTTATTTGATATAGTGTGAGTTTACCAGAGACACTAAGGTGAAGAACACCTGCACCAAAGTCATATTAGAATATAATCCAAGGACTAGATAAAGTGTATATTTACACTACCTAACTCACTATGTTTAGCACATGGCCTCACAGGTGAATTCTTAAAGAGATGGGTGGGGCTAAGGCTTAAGAGGGTGTGAATGATGCTGAATGGGTGTAGGCAAAGAAGAGCTCTCCAGTAGGTGTACCAAAACATTCAAGGCCATTTTTCTCGAAAGTGGAGTTACAAGTTTATCAACTTTCAAAGCAGAATTACTTTCCCATTGTTCCTCAACTGCAGTGTATGACATACCATTTTGTAGCTCTGAGTCTTTACTTTTATCCAATGTCAAAAACACAGATTGAGGCAGTCGGTCACATATTTAGAGTTAGCAATCTAGTTCATGTGTTTTGAGTATCTACTTCCTCAGGTGTTGAACCCCAAATGAATTAACCTATGATATTAGTTAGTGCACATAAAGATGTATGTAATTCATCTCTATTGAACAAAACTAAATCAGGACATTCTGGAGTCCAATTTTGACAGTAATATACAGTGCCTTGCGAAAGTATTCGGCCCCCTTGAACTTTGCGACCTTTTGCCACATTTCAGGCTTCAAACATAAAGATATAAAACTGTATTTGTTTGTGAAGAATCAACAACAAGTGGGACACAATCATGAAGTGGAACGACATTTATTGGATATTTCAAACTTTTTTAACAATTCAAAAACTGAAAAATTGGGCGTGCAAAATTATTCAGCCCCTTTACTTTCAGTGCAGCAAACTCTCTCCAGAAGTTCAGTGAGGATCTCTGAATGATCCAATGTTGACCTAAATGACTAATGATGATAAATACAATCCACCTGTGTGTAATCAAGTCTCCGTATAAATGCACCTGCACTGTGATAGTCTCAGAGGTCTGTTAAAAGCGCAGAGAGCATCATGAAGAACAAGGAACACACCAGGCAGGTCCGAGATACTGTTGTGAAGAAGTTTAAAGCCGGATTTGGATACAAAAAGATTTCCCAAGCTTTAAACATCCCAAAGAGCACTGTGCAAGCGATAATATTGAAATGGAAGGAGTATCAGACCACTGCAAATCTACCAAGACCTGGCCGTCCCTCTAAACTTTCAGCTCATACAAGGAGAAGACTGATCAGAGATGCAGCCAAGAGGCCCATGATCACTCTGGATGAACTGCAGAGATCTACAGCTGAGGTGGGAGACTCTGTCCATAGGACAACAATCAGTCGTATATTGCACAAATCTGGCCTTTATGGAAGAGTGGCAAGAAGAAAGCCATTTCTTAAAGATATCCATAAAAAGTGTTGTTTAAAGTTTGCCACAAGCCACCTGGGAGACACACCAAACATGTGGAAGAAGGTGCTCTGGTCAGATGAAACCAAAATTGAACTTTTTGGCAACAATGCAAAACGTTATGTTTGGCGTAAAAGCAACACAGCTCATCACCCTGAACCCACTGTCAAACATGGTGGTGGCAGCATCATGGTTTGGGCCTGCTTTTCTTCAGCAGGGACAGGGAAGATGGTTCAAATTGATGGGAAGATGGATGGAGCCAAATACAGGACAATTCTGGAAGTAAACCTGATGGAGTCTGCAAAAGACCTGAGACTGGGACGGAGATTTGTCTTCCAACAAGACAATGATCCAAAACATAAAGCAAAATCTACAATGGAATGGTTCAAAAATAAACATATCCAGGTGTTAGAATGGCCAAGTCAAAGTCCAGACCTGAATCCAATCGAGAATCTGTGGAAAGAACTGAAAACTGCTGTTCACAAATGCTCTCCATCCAACCTCACTGAGCTTGAGCTGTTTTGCAAGGAGGAATGGGAAAAAAATTCAGTCTCTCGATGTGCAAAACTCATAGAGACATACCCCAAGCGACTTACAGCTGTAATCGCAGCAAAAGGTGGCGCTACAAAGTATTAACTTAAGGGGGCTGAATAATTTTGCACGCCCAATTTTTCAGTTTTTGATTTGTTAAAAAAGTTTGAAATATCCAATAAATATCGTTCCACTTGATGATTGTGTCCCACTTGTTGTTGATTCTTCACAAAAAAATACCGTTTTATATCTTTATGTTTGAAGCCTGAAATGTGGCAAAAGGTTGCAAAGTTCAAGGGGGCCGAATACTTTCGCAAGGCACTGTATATGCATTCCTGCTTGGATGTGTTAGATTAAACAACTTTGTATTTCACTTATTAATAAAGTACTATGGATGACTTTTTAAGAAGACTAAATATTTGGGAGAGGGGCAGCAAGACCAGTGATGTGGGCTGGTGTCGATAAAATTCCAGGGTCATATGAGGAGTTTGTGCTCTGTGCTCGTCGTGGACCGCGCAAACTGTAAATGTAGAGAGAAAAGGAGAGAGACAGAGACGCACACACATATTACGCCACTAATCCGCACGGAGTTTTGCTAGGAAACCCCCTGCTGCCACATGCTGCAAGGACAAACCAGTCTCATCAGCATCAACTGCGCGCGCAAGGAAGGAGAATAGCCGAATTGAATGCAGTGGGGAAAACAAGGAATAAGAATAGGGAGTTTGAAACCAGTATGAGTCCTAGTGAATAAGAAGAAATAGGAAAACAAACTCTGAGTGCTAGACAGGTATCGCATGGGGGAAATGAACAGTGTGGACCCAGCTTCTACCAAACTGTTGACTTTCAACCAACGGTAAATTAACACATTTCGGTCCTTCAGCTAAGTGTTTGCGGCTACTGTAGCCTTGAAGTAGACGTGTGTGTTTATGTGTTATCTGTTGAATGCAGGTCTCTGGTGTTGTCATATGGCGCTCGTGGCTTAGGTTACTGCAGGATTTTTGTATGGAATGAAGAAGAAAAAACTTATCGCACCAAATTCAATAAGCAACAGAAATAAACACACGAATGATGCTATATAGATATTAATTAATTGTCAAAGTAAACCATGTAATTATAGTGTTATAAATCGGAACATGCGTAAAATGAACAATTTAAACGTTTATGTAATTCATGTGTAGGCTCTCCAAATGTTCACTATATTTATGTTGCATTTCCCAGCACTGAGTCAGAGACTGCTTTTGAATCATTCTCTCCGTTTTCCTCTGCAAAACGCGATATTGGACACCATTTCAACCTTTGAATCGACCAGTCGCCACCAGCCTGAAGTGGCTGAAGCGTTCGACTAGATATGAGAGCTTCGCAGCTCAGCCCGATGCCACCGTGACCAAACGTCGCTAAACGACAACACTATTTAGGGGCATATTTGAACGTCGTCAATATTATACAATTTGAACTAAATTAGTTCGGCGCTATGTGGGTGTTGCCGTATTGATTTAGTTGTTGACTGTGGTGGTAGACAATGTCCACGAACTAAAAGGAAAGCACATTCATTATTAATCAGAATGCTTTTTAGTTCACGGTAGAATAGAGCTGCATACGCCAGGCAGCGAAGCCCTGTTGAGATCATGACAGCATAAAAATAACAGTACTGTGCTCGCGCCCAGGAAAACATCAATACTGAATTGATGATATTGGGATATGTTCTCCAAATTAATTTGAATCTGTAGACTACCTACCTCAGGTATGGCAACCCCAAGATTGACTAAAACATATAAGTCTAAAACATATATTACTGCAGCAAAAGAGGAGTCTACCTCTTTATGGCTCTCCCTATTCCTCTAGGAAACCAGTCAGTCAATGTAAGAATGCAGCTTCATCTGCAGTGACCAAGTCCTACCAGTAAAAAAAGCAGGATCAGGGTTTCCCCTAAGTTGGCTGCCTATAAGGGTGGGATGGGGTTTGGGCAGGTGAATGCCAATACTCTGGCATATTTTTAAGTGATAAAACATGTATCAAAATCATTATGCTGGTCAAAATCAGACTTTTTTTTAACTCACTTGTCTGCTTACCCTTTTGGTGCCCTAATCAACATTTTGTTCGGGGGCCCCTATCTCGCAGGCTAAACATTTTAGTGACTCCCCTTTTGATGGAGGGGGGAAATAAATTAAGTTTTAGAGTTAATTTAGTTGCAATTCCAAACATTTTGCCATGGGGCAGAAATAATATTTTGCAATTGTATAACTAATTTCATGCAAATTTACTAATTTTGCCATGGGGCAAAAAGAGAAATGTTCAGTTTTTACAGCAAATTTCCTGCAATTCTACACATTTTGCAATGACTTATGCAATGTTGAGTGACTGGGTCATATCTGAGTGACTGATTCATTCTCGCAAAATTGTCAACAAAAACAATTCTCAAGGAAAATTTTCTCTTGAATCAGTGGTTTTGGCTATTTCAGCCACACCCATTGCTGACAGGTGTACAAAACCAAGCACACAGCCATGCAATCTCCATCTCCATAGACAAACACTGGCAATAGAATGGCCCGAACTGAAGAACTCAGTGACTTTCAACGTGGCACCGTCATAGGATGCCACCTTTCCAACAAGTAATTTGGTCAAATTTCTTCCCTGCTATCGCTGCCCCGGTCAACTGTAAGTGATGTTATTGTGAAGTGGAAATGTTTTGGAGCAACAACGGCTCAACCGCGAAGTGGTAGGCCACACAATCTCACAGAACAGGACAGTAGAACACACTACAGTAAAGTAAAGAAAAGTAGAGTATAGGTCTGTACACTACTGTACTGTACAGTAGAGTTTAGTATAGTAGAGTACAGTACAGTAGAGTACAGTATAATTTGCTCAATTGTATTACACTTTACTTTACGGAACTGAACTATGCTCTACTCAAATCACAGTGCAGCAGTATCTTAACAGGTAATATCTAACAATTGCACAACAAAACGTTATATTTAACAAATTCCACAACAAAACCTAATACACACAATCTAGTAAAGGAATGGGATAAGAATATATAAGTATAAAATATATGGATGTGCAGTGGCAGAGCGGCTAAGATGCAATAGATAGTAAAGAATAGATAGTGAAGGATACAGTATTCATTATATACATGTGAGATGAATAATGCGAGATATGTAAACATTCTTAAAGAGGCATTATTAAAGTGACTAGTGTTCCATGTATTAAAGTGGCCAATGATATCAAGTCTGTAGGTAGGCAGCCACCTCTCTGTGCTAGTGGTGACTGTTTAACAATCTGATGGCTTTGAGATAGAAGCTGTTTTTTAATTTCTCTGTCCCAGCTTTGATGCATCTGTAATGACCTCACCTTCTGGATGGAAGCATGGTGAACAGGCAGTGGCTCGGGTGGTTATTGTCCTGATTATCTTTTTTTGCCTTCCTGTGACATCGGGTGTTGTAGGTATCCTGGAGGGCAGGACGTTTGCCCCCGGTGATGTGTTGTGCAGACCGCACCACCCTCTGGAGAACCTTGCAGGTTTTGGGTGGTGCAGTTGCCGTACCAGGCAGTGATACAGCCCGACAGGATACTCTTGTTTGTGCACCTGTAAAAGTTAGTGAGGGTTTTTGGTGACAAGCCACATTTTTTCAGCCTCCTGAGGCGCTGTTGCGCCTTCTTCACCACACTGTCTGTGTGCGTGGACCATTTCAGTTTGTCAGTGATATGTACACCAAGGAACTTAAAACTTTCCACTGTTGTCCTGTCGATATGGATCCCTTTACTGAAGTCCACAATGATCTCTTTTGTTTTGCTGACATTGAGTGAGAGGTTATTTTGCTGACACCACACTCTGAGAGCCCTCAAGTCTTCCCTGTAGGTTGTCTCGTCATTGTTATTAATCACGCCTACCACTGTTGTATTGTCTGAAAACTTGATGATTGAGTTGGAGGCGTACAGGAGGGGGCAGAGAACGCACCCTTGTGGGGCCCCAGTGTTGAGGATCAGCGGAGTGGAGATATTGTTTCCTACCTTCACCACCTGGGGGCGGCCGTCAGGAAGTCCAGGACCCAGTTGCAAAGGGCAGGGTCGAGACGCAGGGTCTCAAGCTTAATGATGAGTTTGGAGGGTACTATGGTGTTGAATGCTGAGCTGTAGTCAATGAACAGCATTCTTAACCTTTTGCGACGAGCAAACCCGTATCCAGGAGCGTAATCATAGCCTCAAATGCATTAGCATAACGCAGCGGACATAAATACCCCTAGAAACTTTTCCTATTCATGAAAATCGCAAATTAAATGAAATAAATACATTCAAACACAAGCTTAGCCTTTTGTTAACAACACTGTCATCTCAGATTTTCCAAATATGCGTTACAGCCAACGCTAGACAAGTATTTGTGTAAGTTTATCATGGCATAATGCTATGCTAGGCTCTGCTGGCAGCAAGCAACATTTTCACGAAAATAAGAAAAGCAACCAAATTAAATCATTTACCTTTGAAGAACTTCAGATGCTTTCACTCAGGAGACTCCCAGTTAGATAGCAAATGTTCCTTTTTTCCAAAAATATTATTTTTGTAGGCGAAATAGCTGTTCATCATGCTTGGCTGAGAAATCAAAGCTAAAATGCTACAACTATAACGCCAAACATTTTTCAAAATTTGCTCCATAATATCGACAGAAACACGGCAAACGTTATTTAGGATCCATCCTCAAGGTGTTTTTAACAAATATATTTTGATAATATATCCGTAGAGGCAGTTGGTTTCTCATAAGAAGCGATTGGAAAAATGGCTACCTCAGTATTTTACGCAAGGTTTTCTGCGGGAGACACCATGTGACCACATGCCATATATGGTCCCTTACAGCCATTCTTCAAGGGAAATGCCTAAAAAGACGTCACAATGCTGTAGACACCTTGGGGAAAACGTGGAAAACGTAAGCTCATTCGTAGCTCATTCACAGCCATATAAGGAGTCATTGGCATGAGGCGGTTTCAAAAAATGCGGCACTTCCTGGTTGGATTTTTATCTGGGTTTCGCCTGTAACATCAGTTCTGTGGCACTCACAGACAATATATTTGCAGTTTTGGAAACGTCAGAGCGTCTTCTTTCCAAATCTGTCAATTATATGCATAGTCGAGCATCTTTTCGTGACAAAATATCTTGTTTAAAACGGGAACGTTTTCATCCAAAAATTAAAATAGCGCCCCCTAAAGCCAACTGGTTAAATAGGCATAGATCTTTTCCAGATAGGATAGGGCAGTGTGATGGCGATTGCATCGTCTGTGGACCTATTGGGGCGGTAAGCAAATTGAAGTGGGTCTATGGTGACGGTGATATGATCCTTGACTAGTCTGTCAAAGCACTTCATGATGACAGAGGATAGTCATTTATTTCAGTTACCTTATCTTTCTTTGGAACAGGAACAATGGTGGCCATCTTGAAACATGTGGGGACAGCAGATTGGGATAGGGATTGATTGAATATATCCGTAAACACACACTGGTCTGCGCATGCTCTGAGGACTGTACTGAACTCTACTGTACTGTACTATACTGTGCTGTACTGTACTGAACTCTACTGTGCTGTGATGTACTGTATTCTACTGTGCTAAACTGTGATGTCTAAACTTGTAAAACATAGATGGCTGTGATTGGTAGAGATTTGGTCTGGTCGGGACCAACCAAATTTGGTCTTGTTTGGGGGTGGACCTCATTAGAATACTAGCCAGTGTGTAGAATAATACCCAAACATGCAAAGGATAATATTGAATTGTTCTACCTTTGTGTACCTGTTCAGGATGCATCATAATTATACATTTCTGTATAATATATACATAATATATACATATATATATATATTCTGAGTACTGATCAGGGACCCATGATGTCATTCTGTTACCATCCTTCTGTAACTGGGTGTTAATCCACTTTACTTACTGTAGTTTTATAACCAAAATAGTTTTTTTCCAGCTCAAGGTGCCATGTCATAGCTGACACGCCATTCTTTCCTGCAAACATTTTTTAATCTTAAGTAGATAGAGTAGATATTTAAGAGAGCTTTTGGAATGCCTACAAAAACAGATACAAAACGGAGGATAATTCTGTCATTCTGTTACCAAACTTTACATCTGCACTGTTCTTCAGATAAATGTGTTTTAGTAAAATGTTCAGTGGAAATTGTTAGAGTTAGATTGTTAGAGAGTGAATAGAGTTGTATGGTTTGTTTAATGTTAAAATCAATGGTTTGCGTTTGGCATAAAAATCGGGAGTCTCAGCGTCATTCTGTTATCGTGGAATTGCCCTTAGTGACTGACATAACAAGAGAAAAACTGCTGATGCACAACCAAATTTCGAAATTGCACAGTAAGTTCAAACAGCAACTGAATTCCTAAAAACTTGGTCTGGGACCTGTCATGCCAAATAGTGTCCCCCTACCTCACAATGGGATTCCAAAAGCTATTAGCATCTGTTGCTATATCAATGGTGCGATGGACTAATGCTTCGAATTTTGGAGATCATTACAGCCAAAATGCTATTATTTTCATCACTGCTATGTAAACAAAGCTTTTTTCCGCAACAATTCCGCTGATCAAGATGAAAACATTACTTGGAACTACTTTTGGGTACTTTAACATTTCAACATTAAAAGTAATGTCTTAAAGGGTTCTTAGTTTTCAAAATAGCAAAGAAAATGTGTAAACTGCACAAAAACGTACCTTTCAGATCGTAAGGTGAGCTCCCATGAAGCTATTAACACTTCATTAATATGCAAATCAGTTCAAATCAAATCAGCTCCTCAGGCTGGCATACAATTTGTTTTGTCTTACTTGTATGCTATTAGTCTTATTATGATAATTCTTTCCCTACCCATAGCTCAGTAATACAGCAGTACACTTGTTGAATATAATGCAACGACACAACAGACAGTTGAATAATGTTTAACTCACAAATACCAAAAGGGATTTACAACAATACATTAATTAAATAAACACCCTGTGGAAAAAAACAACCTGGCAATATTTAAGATTGAAATATGAAAAATGTGTTTTTTTGTGGAACAGGTGTGTCATGAACTAGTTGATGTTATTTAATATACCCACATGACAATTATAGACTGAAATACATGAGTATAGGCTAACAACATATAAACAATAAAATACCATTTAGTTGAGAAAACAGAAGCAATCTCAGTTCTGGCGTGTGGGATAGAGAAGAGGTGGGTGCTATAGGTGGTTCTGCCAGCCCCTTTCCCTCAACAGGCAGCAAGTCCCAGAAGGTAGACTTGAAGAGGAAGACTGTAAAGTCCAGGCACAGCTGTTCTCTTTTCTCTTGGAGTGTTTGCAGTGCTAGTGTGTGTAGTGCATCTGTGCATCTCACTGTGCCCAAGATGATATGTCAAGCACAGGCCCTTAGCAGATTAGATCAAACCATATGACATTAACAGTAGCTGTAGATGATGTAATACAAGTGGGATCTTGGAGGTTAGTTGATCATGGAGGACATCAGGTTGATCCAGGTCTGGAAAAGAGATACGGTAGGCGTCTTAGAGCATGGCAGATCCCCTAGTTCTTGAAGAACAGAAGCAGAGTAATAGGGAAAGAGACAGAGGCATAGAAGGATGCATAAAGAAAACACACAGGTTACAGGTAGATCCAGGCCAGGTTTAATTGTCCCCATATTGCTTACACCTATCCACTCCGCTCAGGTCTACACACGTGTATAGGGTGTTAGGGCTAGGGGTTGATTTACGATTCAGGGATAAGCACTTTCTCAATTGATCTTTCTTAGATTCCTCACGTCCTCTCTCTTCACCTCCTTTTAAAAACGGATGGAATATGACTAATTCCTACAAGAACCACGGAAAGAGTGGGACCCACATACAATTTCAAATGTAACATGCCCCAACGCCATCTTAGGCTTGACCAACTAATAATTACTAACTCTCTTAAACTGGCCAAATACAGGGAATGGCACACTAATTTGCTATAATACTCAAAATTGTGTACTGTAAGAGCACCCTTCTAACTGAATTGACTGGTATGACCGCGACCCGTCATCCACTACGAAATGAATACCACGGACGGGCCGCACATGTTACAACACCACTGCAGTAATAACCAAGCAAACCCACTGTGTGACTTACACACCGACCTGTGTCTGTGCAATGTTTTGCTACGCTTTTAACACGTCGGAGGGTACATGTACAGTGCCTTGCGAAAGTATTTGGCCCCCTTGAACTTTGCGACCTTTTGCCACATTTCAAGCTTCAAACATAAAGATATAAAACTGTATTTTTTTGTGAAGAATCAACAACAAGTGGGACACAATCATGAAGTGGAACGACATTTATTGGATATTTCAAACTTTTTTAACAAATCAAAAACTGAAAAATTGGGCGTGCAAAATTATTCAGCCCCTTTACTTTCAGTGCAGCAAACTCTCTCCAGAAGTTCAGTGAGGATCTCTGAATGATCCAATGTTGACCTAAATGACTAATGATGATAAATACAATCCACCTGTGTGTAATCAAGTCTCCGTATAAATGCACCTGCACTGTGATAGTCTCAGAGGTCCGTCAAAAGCGCAGAGAGCATCATGAAGAACAAGGAACACACCAGGCAGGTCCGAGATACTGTTGTGAAGAAGTTTAAAGCCGGATTTGGATACAAAAAGATTTCCCAAGCTTTAAACATCCCAAGGAGCACTGTGCAAGCGATAATATTGAAATGGAAGGAGTATCAGACCACTGCAAATCTACCAAGACCTGGCCGTCCCTCTAAACTTTCAGCTCATACAAGGAGAAGACTGATCAGAGATGCAGCCAAGAGGCCCATGATCACTCTGGATGAACTGCAGAGATCTACAGCTGAGGTGGGAGACTCTGTCCATAGGACAACAATCAGTCGTATATTGCACAAATCTGGCCTTTATGGAAGAGTGGCAAGAAGAAAGCCATTTCTTAAAGATATCCATAAAAAGTGTTGTTTAAAGTTTGCCACAAGCCACCTGGGAGACACACCGAACATGTGGAAGAAGGTGCTCTGGTCAGATGAAACCAAAATTGAACTTTTTGGCAACAATGCAAAACGTTATGTTTGGCGTAAAAGCAACACAGCACATCACCCTGAACACACCATCCCCACTGTCAAACATGGTGGTGGCAGCATCATGGTTTGGGCCTGCTTTTCTTCAGCAGGGATAGGGAAGATGGTTCAAATTGATGGGAAGATGGATGGAGCCAAATACAGGACCATTCTGGAAGAAAACCTGATGCAGTCTGCAAAAGACCTGAGACTGGGACGGAGATTTGTCTTCCAACAAGACAATGATCCAAAACATAAAGCAAAATCTACAATGGAATGGTTCAAAAATAAACATATCCAGGTGTTAGAATGGCCAAGTCAAAGTCCAGACCTGAATCCAATTGAGAATCTGTGGAAAGAACAGAAAACTGCTGTTCACAAATGCTCTCCATCCAACCTCACTGAGCTCGAGCTGTTTTGCAAGGAGGAATGGGAAAAAATGTCAGTCTCTCGATGTGCAAAACTGATAGAGACATACCCCAAGCGACTTACAGCTGTAATCGCAGCAAAAGGTGGCGCTACAAAGTATTAACTTAAGGGGGCTGAATAATTTTGTACGCCCAATTTTTCAGTTTTTGATTTGTTAAAAAAGTTTGAAATATCCAATAAATGTCGTTCCACTTCATGATTGTGTCCCACTTGTTGTTGATTCTTCACAAAAAAATACAGTTTTATATCTATATGTTTGAAGCCTGAAATGTGGCAAAAGGTCGCAAAGTTCAAGGGGGCCGAATACTTTCGCAAGGCACTGTATATCCGTGGTCAGTGGACGGTTCTGAAAATAAATGCATTGCTTGCATCACCGAGTGATGGCCAGGAAATAATTCAATCCAATTGTTATATGCAACAACCCCCTTCAAATCAAAACATGGATGTCGATGTTTGTGCGCACACGCTCCATTCTACTTCCTGTCTGCAGCGACATATAAATAGGTTGCAAAACAGGTTCATGTTAAAATGCTAAACCGAAATACAAAATCTCGGTATAGAAGCTGGGCTAAGTAATATTCAAGATATATCAAGTTTTAGATAGAAAAGTATACCTGTCTGAGATATGTTAGTTTCTTGAGTAGGGGTACGACTGGAAGTCGAAGTTGTAGAGAAAGCAGCCAGTGGTCAGACAATAGGAGGCAGGAGGGGTTGGAGTCGAGTCGAGTGGAGTGGAGTGGGCAGGTTGTTGGGCAATCGGATGTCATTAGACACAGGATTTTGTCTGGAGAAAGAGGAGAGATCCAGTAACGTGATGAGGAGAAGGAAGAGGCAGAATCAGGAGACCGGAGGTAGTAAGATTGAAACAGAAGGGAGAGATGATAGGTTTTACACCATCCAGATATGTTTCGTTAGTGCAGATTAAGAAGACACAGGGAGAGAAAGGCTTTTGGACTATTGAGATGTTTCCCTTGTTTGTCACTCACCGTTTACTGATTGACATGGTTGAAGTTGGACTCACTGCAGTGATGGTATGGATTCCAGAGGAATGGGGCTTTAATAAAGAATGGCAACATACTGCGTGTAATTGAGACATTACGCTAATAGAAAAGTTCCATTATCTGATCATTAATTGTGCAATGTAAACAAATATCTTGCCTCCTGATGTGATTTTTGAAAGTTCAGCTCGCATTTCTGTTGTTGCTGGGAGGAAGTTGTTTGACAGAGGCCCACACCATGGCATCCTTGTATGGGACAAGACAAATAAAGGATCAATTACCTATCATGAATGTAGTAATTCAGCAAGAAATCAATTCATTTACACACATACATTGGTATTCAATAGGTACTGTTATTGCTAAAATAACCTAACTGAAATAGGGTTTCCTATGATCTACTAATACAGGTGCTTCACCTAATGCATTTCCCTGGTATAGGCCTGAATAGGCCTGTAGTCTGAACCTAGCCTCTCTAATGGTAGACCCAGGTACAATCTGATCACTCATGGTGACCAGAAGATTAATTCATGGAGTTCACCTTTTAACATTTTACAGCTGATATAGCACTTGTCATAACACTTGTCATAGGCTACTTAGTATAAGAGATAGTTATTTAGATCAACTGAATTTCTACAAACTGAAATAATACAATAGAAACAAAGCTTAGCTTAAATAGATAGCTAGCTAAACATATTTAACTAGGCAAGTCAGTTAAGAACAAATTCTTATTTCAATGACGGCCTAGGAACAGTGGGTTAACTGCCTGTTCAGGGGCAGAACGACAGATTTGTACCTTGTCAGCTCGGGGGTTTGAACTTGCAACCTTCCAGTTACTAGTCCAACGCTCTAACCACTAGGCTACCCTGCCATGATAGAAATATAATCTATTTATTCCAGATTATTCTAGTCATTATTTTCTAAGTTTTCATCATCATTATAGTCACAGTCACCATTGAGTCGGCCTACATCCAACGAGGCCCCAAAACGAATCCTACTGTCAGTCTATGATCAGTAGTCCTAACATGACTGTAACAGGCCCATCTGAAAAACCAGTGCTTCTGCCAAAGGATCCAATTTCCAATGTTTGGTTATTTCTAACAGAAATCAATTCAGGTCACACTGTGCTGTGCTATTGCCATCTACACCCCTGAGACACATAAACAACACACTCGTTACATTGCTGACTGTGTCCCAATTTAAGGAGGTGGACCTCCTTCCCATCACACAGACACAAACACACATACACAGTATATTGGGAAGTGTATTTTATGGAGGTTACAGGTAGGGGTTAAACCCTGTTTGTGTGTGCAGCTGTAAAGTTTGGTAACATAATGACAGTAAAATATAAATGTTTTATCTGTTTTTGTACGTTTTCCACACACACACACACACGCACCCGCTCTCCCTGCTTTTATCATTCCCCCTCCAGGACACACCCCCTCTCCCTGCTTTTATCATTCCCCCTCCAGGACACACCCCCTCTCCCTGCTTTTATCATTCCCCCTCCAGGACACACCCCCTCTCCTTGCTTTTATCATCCCCCTCCAGGACACACCCCCTCTCCCTGCTTTTATCATCCCCCTCCAGGACACACCCCCTCTCCCTGCTTTTATCATTCCCCCTCCAGGACACACCCCCTCTCCCTGCTTTTATCATTCCCCCTCCAGGACACACCCCCTCTCCCTGCTTTTATCATCCCCCCTCCAGGACACACCCCCTCTCCCTGCTTTTATCATCCCCCCTCCAGGACACACCCCCTCTCCCTGCTTTTATCATTCCCCTCCAGGACACACCCGCTCTCCCTGCTTTTATCATCCCCCTCCAGGACACACCCCCTCTCCCTGCATTTTTCGTCCCTACTTCTCTCAGATGAGAGGTGAAGGACAGGAAAGAGTAGACATGAGAAAAAACAAGAGAGGATGTTAGATTAGTCTATTACAGATGGAGGGTCTTTTCTTTAGAAGCAGACCCCACCCTTTTCTACAGAGAGGGGGGGATGACACATATTGAGTACATTTATGCATAAGCATGACCACACATAACCATTATAACCCCTATTCTAAATTCATATCCACCAGGAGGAGAGATGTTGGCATATCAACTCAGACATACTCATAACATTATGTTTATATTCACAGATACACTCGTCTCCCATATTGTATCACCAACAGGTCATATCTCTCACCACACACACACACACACACACACACACACACACACACACACACACACACACACACACACACACACACACACACAGCCAGAGAGATGCTGTTGAAAGGGACACACACACACATGCATAACATAATCACTCACTCACTGTTACCATACACACACAGCATAATGCAGACAATAGGCAGGCCTGTCCATGGTGTCAACACTGCAATCAGACCTTTCATTGTAGTGCATGGTAATGGAACAGCAATGATCGGGGGGCAAGACTGAGTGGGCAAGACAAACACTCATACAGTACAGAGAAACACACACAAACTGTCAGACGGAGAGATTATCTCACACTATCCTGTCCTCTTCAACCTCTAAGTATACCTAGCAGCACTTTGATGTTATCCAACACAGTAGGATGACAGCACAGCAGCATAGACACCATCCACCGTGTGACTGGCTCTCATAGTCATCCACCACAGTATTATACTGAAATCCTTGCTGCATCTCTTAGCCTTGATTTCCAGTATTTCTCTGGAAAGTATAGTTGTAGGAATACCGGTACTATGCAATATATAGGCATTTCCATGTAAAAGGACACGAGCACCAACATGTGAAGTTCATAAGAGCAGGTCAAATTGGCTGTCAAATGAAAGCTAAGAGTCTTTTTTTTAAATTTATTAAGGCATATATACACTGAACAAAAATATAAACGCAAAATGCAACAATTTCATAGATTTTTCTGAGTTACAGTTCATATAAAGAAATCAGTCAATTTAAATGATTTCATTAGGCCCTAATCTCTGGATTTGACATGACTGGGAATACGCATTTGTTGGTCACAGATACCTTAAAACAAATGTAGGGGCGTGAATCAGAAAACCAGTCAGTATCTGGAGTGACCATCATTTGTCCCATGCAGCATGACACATCTTTTTTGCATAGAGTTGATCAGGCTGTTGATTTTGGTCTGTGGAATGTTGTCCCATTCCTCTTCAATGGCTGTGCGAAGTTGCTGGAAATTGTAAGAACTGGAACATGTTGTCGTACACGTCGATACAGAGCATCCCAAACATGCTCAATGGGTGACATGTCTGGTGAGTATGCAGGCCGTGGAAGAACTGGGACATTTTCAGCCTCCAGGAATTGTGTACAGATCCTTGCGACATGGGGCCGTGCATTATCATGCTGAAACATGAGGTGATGGTGGCAGATGAATGGCATGACAATGGGCCTCAGGATCTCGTCACGCTGTGTCTGTGCATTCAACTTGCCATTGATAAAATGCAAATGTGTTCGTTGTCCGTAGCTTATGCCTGCCCATACCATAACCCTATTGACATCAGCAAACCACACACCCCACACAATGCCATACACGCTGTCTGCCATCTGCCCGGTACAGTTGAAAGCGGGATTCATCCGTGAAGGGCACACTTCTCTAGTGTGCCAATTGCCATCAAGGTGAGCATTTGCCCACTGAAGTCAGTTACGATGCTGAACTGCAGTCAAGTCAAGACCCTGGTGAGGACGACGAGCACGCGATGCCGTTTGACCGTTTATGTAGACATTTTTCAGTTGTGCAAACCCAGTTTCATCAGCTGTCCGGGTGGCTGGTTGCAGATGAAGAAGCCGGATGTAGAGGTCTTGGGCTGGCATAGTTACACGTGGTCTGCGGTTGTGAGGCCAGTAGGACGTACTGCCCACTTCTCTAAAATGATGGAGGTGGCTTATGGTAGAGAAATGAACATTCAATTACCTGGCAACAGCTCTGGTGGACATTGCACGCTCCATCAAAACTTAAGACATCTGTGGCATTGTGTGTTGTGTGACAAAACTGCACATTTTGTGGCCTTTTTTTGTCCCTAGCACAAAGTGCCCCTTTGTAATGATCATGCTGTTTAATCAGCTTATTGATATGCCACACCTGTCAGGTGGATGGATTGTCTTGGTAAAGGAGAAATGCTCGCTAAATTGGTTGTAAATACATCTTGAGATTTTTTATTTCAGCTAATGAAACATGGGACCAACACTTCACAAGTTGCTTTTATATTTTTGTTCAGTGTACATTTTTTTCCCTCAAATTTTACATCTTAAAAATCTACCAGAAAAAGTATTGGAAAGGTATTAGAACTACAGTTGAAGTTGGAAGTTTACATACACTTAGGTTGGAGTCATTAAAAGTAGTTTTTCAACAGCTCCACACATTTCTTGTCAACAAACTATAGTTTTGGCAAGTCGGTTAGGACATCTACTTTGTGCATGACACGTCATTTTTCCAACAATTTTTTACAGACAGATTATTTCACTAATAATTCACAGTATCACAATTCCAGTGGGTCAGAAGTTTACATACACTTAGTTGACTGTGCCTTTAAACAGTTTGGAAAATTCCAGAAAATGATGTCACGGATGTCGTCTGGAGATAGAGAGGAGGACCAAGACGCGGCGTGGTAAGTGTTCATCATTTTAATGGAAAAAACTGAACACTACAAAACAACAAAGTGACGCTAATCAAACACTGGGCTAACAAGCAACATAACATAGACAATCATCCACAATGACAAAACAGGCTACCTAAATATGGTTCCCAATCAGAGACAATGACTAACACCTGCCTCTGATTGAGAACCATATCAGGCCAAACACAGAAACAGACAAACTAGACATACAACATAGAATGCCCACTCAGATCACACCCTGACCAAACAAAACATATAAACATACAAAGCAAACTATGGTCAGGGCGTGACACACGGCTTTAGAAGCTTCTGATAGGCTAATTGACATAATTTCAGTCAATTGGCGGTGTACCAGTGGATGTATTTCAAGGCCTACCTTCAAACTCAGTGCCTCTGCTTGACATCATGGGAAAATCAAAAGAAATCAGCCAAGACCTAGTACGCAGGTATAAACACCATGGGACCACGCAGCCGTCATACCGCTCAGGAAGAAGACGTGTTCTGTCTCCTAGAGATGAACGTACTTTTGTGCGAAAAGTGCAAATCAATCCCAGAACAACAGCAAAGGACCTTGTGAAGATGCTGGAGGAAACAGGTACAAAAGTATCTATATCCACAGTAAAACAAGTCCTATATTGACATAACCTGAAAGGCCAGTCAGCAAGGAAGAAGCCACTGCTCCAAAACCACCATAAAAAAGCCAGACTACGGTTTGAACTGCACATGGGGACAAAGATTGTACTTTTTGGAAAAATGTCCTCTAGTCTGATGAAACAAAAATGGAACTGTTTGGCCATAATGACTATCTTTATGTTTGGAGGAAAAAGGGGGATGCTTGCAAGCCGAAGAACACCATCCCAACCGTGAAGCACGGGGGTGGCAGCATCATGTTGTGGGGGTGCTTCGCTGCAGGAGGGACTGGTGTACTTCACAAAATAGATGGCATCATGAGGAAAGGAAAATTGTGGATATATTGAAGAAACATCTCAAGACATCAGTCAGGAAGTTTAAGCTTGGTCACAAATGGGTCTTCCAAATGGACAATTTTATTTATTTATTTCACCTTTATTTAACCAGGTTGAGAACAAGTTCTCATTTACAATTGCGACCTGGCCAAGATAAAGCAAAGCAGTTCGACACATACAACGACACAGAGTTACACATGGAGTAAAACAAACATACAGTCAATAATACAGTATAAACAAGTCTATATACGATGTGAGCAAATGAGGTGAGATAAGGGAGGTAAAGGCAAAAAAAGGCCATGGTGGCAAAGTAAATACAATATAGCAAGTAAAACACTGGAATGGTAGATTTGCAGTGGAAGAATGTGCAAAGTAGAAATAAAAATAATGGGGTGCAAAGGAGCAAAATAAATAAATAAATAAAATAAATACAGTAGGGGGAGAGGTAGTTGTTTGGGCTAAATTATAGGTGGGCTATGTACTGGTGCAGTAATCTGTGAGCTGCTCTGACAGTTGGTGCTTAAAGCTAGTGAGGGAGATAAGTGTTTCCAGTTTCAGAGATTTTTGTAGTTCGTTCCAGTCATTGGCAGGTAGCCATGAAACGTTTCACCCAAGTTCAACATTTTAAAGGCAATGCTACCAAATACTAATTGAGTGTATGTAAACTTCTGACCCACTGGGAACGTGATGAAAGAAATAAAAGGTGAAATAAATCATTCTCTCTACTATTATTCTGACATTTCACATTCTTGAAATAAAGTGGTGATCCTAACTTACCTCAAACAGGGAATTTCTACTAGGATTACATTTCAGGAATTGTGAAAAACTGAGTTTAAATGTATTTAGCTAAAGTGTATGTAGACTTCAACTGTAAATCCACTTCACTTACTGTAGTTCAATAACCTCAAAAATGATTTTGTATCTACATAGTTCTTCCAGTAAATGTGTTTTTGTCGAAGTAGACATTTAAAAAATAGAGTTGTGTAGCTAAACTTAAATTTGAAATGTTTTTGTTTGGTAAAAATCCACATAATCCTGTTATCATGGAATTGCCCATATATGACTTGTGAGACTACATCACTCTTGCTCTGCTCTCAAGGGTTTGATGCTTTGTCTGTACTGTACTTCTTAGTGGAGCAGAATCATTTCCCCTATGGAAACTATGCAATTCGGAACAGTGTGTGAAATCAAATATGATTCAGAGACAGTGGCGGAATGTCTTTTGAATGGTCAGATTGAAAAATAGTTTTGTATATGTGGTTGTGATTCACTATGGTTTATTGACTGTGGTTCTGGATCACAATGTTTTTTGTTTGTTTGTGGTTGGACAGGCTTAATTGGAACATGAAAGAAGGGGGTTGTCTTAATTCGGGCCCACCTCTCAATCAGGGCTGGGGCTGGACCATGCTGCTACTGCTGGATAGCTAGTCCTACGAGAGAGAGAGAGAGCAGAAGGGAGACACAACGACAACAACAAGAGAGAGAATGAGATAGGGAAGTGAACATGAAGAGAAACAGAGGTACCTAGAATTGGAGAGAGCAGAGAGAGATGGAGAGAGAGAAGGACGACAACAAAAGAGAGAGCAAAAGACAGTGAGTGATAAGTTAACAAGGAGAGGGATTAGTGTCAGAGATACCTAGAAGGAGGATAGTAGGAGAAAAATAAAGATATATGGAAAGAGAGAGAAAGAGAGAGGTAGAGCCAAGCAGCCACCTGTAGGAGTGAGTGAGCGAGTCAGTGAGTGTGTCAATCTCCTTATGGAGGAGAGAGAGAGGAAAGACTGATCACCATGCGTCTGTGTTGCAGCTCTGCCTCGGAGGACTTGGGCTGCAGGCGTGGAGACTTCAGCCGAAAACACTATGGCTCTGTCGAGCTGGTGAGTAAACCACTTCCAATTACATTCTATTCCTATTTTTGCCCTTCTATCTCTCCCTTTTCTCCTATTTTCTGTGTCCACCCCCTATTCCCTCCTCCCATCTCTCCCTTTTCTCCTGCTTTTCATGTGTCCACCCCCATCTAGTTCACCTCCTCTCTCCCTTTTCTCCTCCTTTCTGTGTCCATCCTCCCCCATCTCCTCTCCGATCTCCCCCTCTTCTCCTCCTTTTTGTGCTCGCTCCCCTTCTCTATCTTCTTCTACCCCTCAATGGATGGATGGAGGGAGGGAGGGTTTGGGAGAGAGAGAGAGAGAGAGAGAGGTGAGTCATGACTGTCTGGGTGTGGTTCATTGGTCCAGTTTAACAGTGCGTAGCACCCTGTAGCATAGCTCACAATAATAGGGTGGTCAGTTACAGAGAAACAGATACACTGATACAGGTCACAGCTATGCTCAGGGCCACAGATTATGACATCATCATCTACTCCACTGTAAACTGGCTGGGGCTGTGTCTGAAATGGCACCATATTCCCTATAATATATACTGTACTATGCTATTAACCAGCCCTGTGTTTGTGCATTTATTAAGTTGATGAGTCACTTCCATGCTGTTAGTGTGTGTAGCCTACTGCATGTTGTCTAGTGCAGTGGGGGTTATAATTAGTCATTGGCTGTGTGTGTGTGTGTGTGTGTGTGTGTGTGTGTGTGTGTGTGTGTGTGTGTGTGTGTGTGTGTGTGTGTGTGTGTGTGTGTGTGTGTGTGTGTGTGTGTGTGTGTGTGTGTGTGTGTGTGTGTGTGAGGCCTGTCTGTGCGTGCTGATAGCCCCCGGGTGGACAGGAAGTGGCTCGGGCCTCTGTTGACTGTAACTCTTGTGGGAGCTAACGCCACGCTAATGCCACGCCACACCATGTCAGATTAACACAGAGGAAGAACCACACGCTGCCTATCAGCAGCACCAGACTGGCACAGCACACAATGAGCAGTGTGTGTTTGTGTGTGTTGGGTGTGTGTGTCACCTAAACTGTGACATGATTGTTCCAATTTCCTATCTGGAACACATTGTTGTGGTGAACTGTACAGTCGTGGCCGAAAGTTTTGAGAATGACACAAATATGAATTTTCACGAAGTCTGCTGCCTCAGTTGATGGCAATTTGCATATACTCCAGAATGTTATGAAGAGTGATCAGATGAATTGCAATTAATTGCAAAGTCCCTCTTTGCCATGCAAATGAACTGAATCCCCAAAAAACATTTCCACTGCATTTCAGCCCTGCCACAAAAGGACCAGCTGACATCATGTCAGTGATTCTCTCATTAACACAGGTGTGAGTGTTGATGAGGACAAGGCTGGAGATCACTCTGTCATGCTGATTGAGTTCGAATAAGAGAATGGAAGCTTCATAAAGAGGGTGGTGCTTGGAATCATTGTTCTTCCTCTGTCAACCATGGTTACCTGCAAGGAAACACATGCCATCATCATTGCTTTGCACAAAAAGGTCTTCACAGGAAAGGATATTGCTGCCAGTAAGATTGCACCTAAATCAACCATTTATCATTCATCAAGAACTTCAAGGAGAGCAGTTCAATTGTTGTGAAGAAGGCTTCAGGGCGCCCAAGAAAGTCCAGCAAGCGCCAGCACCGTCTCCTAAAGTTGATTCAGCCGCTGGAACGGAGCTTGCTCAGGAATGGCAGCAGGCAGGTGTGAGTGCATCTGCACGCACAGTGAAGCGAAGACTTTTGGAGGATGGCCTGGTGTCAAGAAGGGCAGCAAAGAAGCCACTTCTCTCCAGGAAAAACATTAAACTCCAAGCATTGATTGTGCAAGATTTGGCCTAAAAGTTCATTGACAGCATGCCATGGTGGATTGCAGAGGCCTTTAAGAAGAAGGGTCAACACTGCAAATATTGATTATTTGCATTAACTTCATGTTATTGTCAGTAAAAGCCTTTGACACTTATGAAATGCTTGTAATTATACTTCAGTATTACATAGTAACATCTGACAAAGATATCTAAAGACAATGAAGCAGTAAACTTTGTGGAAATTAATATTTGTGTCATTCTCAACTTTTGGCCACGACTGTATTATCAGAGTTGGTTAAGTGAATCTCTCTTAGGTTTAGAAGTAGGGAGTCTGTCTTTACCACTGTCACGTCTCCCCCCTGGTTTAGGCCTGCTGTTGCTGTAAAGCACTATGTGACCAATGTATTTGTATAAAGCAGTATTCGGTACAAATGCCATTGGATTGATAGAAGAGAATGAGTGTGCCCGTCTGCTATATCTCCATTCACATGTGACCTAACATTTTACAGTTAGGAGAAGATACTATGGCGGCATCCCAAATAGACATTGTATCATTCTTGTTTGTTTTATTTTGGGTATAATCTGTGGACAGGTCTTTTTTGTGTGGCAGACATTCTGTAGTCACTTACTCTGTGGAGAGAGGGGTTGGCATGGCACCCACCCTGTAGCTTAACCAGGCTGAAACACACACACAGACACGCAGCACACGCACATGTGCACACACATACACACGCCAAATGGGACTAGAGGAGCCCTGGACCCAGCCCAATTTCACTCCACTGCTTTAATTGGGATATTGAAGAGGTAGAAACGATAGATGCTGTGGAGATTTGTCAATGGAGTCTAAGCAACTGTATGCTTGAAGTCCATTTCACACTGCATTCATCATATTTGTAATTAACGTCCTTATACTAAGAGAGAGGAGTGCTGTTTGAAATAGCTCTCTTATTTGAATTTAAAGCGTTAAAATATGAAAACACAAAAATTACCACTTGTTCCTATGAGAATGAACTGTAAATGAAAGTGTTCTCACCAATCAGACAAGAAAATAGTGTACAAATAATGTAACACAATCAATCAACTGTGTAACAATTCAGCTCTAACAGAAGACTGAGAACATAGAAATATAATTACTAGAACGGACACTTTTATTACATTTCTATGGCTGAGAAAACATGGATTCATACCTTCACCTCCTACCTCTCTATGTCCATCTTGGTGTACTCAGGGACTCCTTAGATAGTATACAGTGAGCTCCAAAAGTGTCGGGACAGTGATTTTTTTTTGTTTTTTTTTGCTCTGTATACTCTAGCACGTTGTATTTGAAATTATACGATGACTATGAGGTTAAAGTGCATACTGTCCTGCTTTAATTTGAGGGCATTTTTATCCATATCGGTTGAACCGTTTAGAAATTAGAGCACTTTTTGTTAATAGTCCCACCATTTTAGGGGACAAAAGGTATTGGGACAAATTCACTTATGTGTATTAAAGTAATGAAAGTTTCAGACCCACAAATACCATACCCCCAAGACATGCTATCCTCTCAGCATTACAACAACAGGGGAGGTAAAAAACAATTTGGGGGGTATATTTGTGCGTCTAACTTTCTCACTCATCAGTATTCACGATTCATTCAGGATTATCGTAATCATTGTAACATCCACATGAATGTATTTTTTATTTTATTTAACTAGACAAGACAGTTAAGAACAAATTCTTATTTACAATGATGGCCTACCCCGACCAATCCCGAACGACGCTGGGCCAATTGTGCGCCACCCTATTGGACTCCCAGTCACGGCTGGATATGATAGTGTTTAGAAATTCTATTCTTATTTACAATAAAAGTGACAAAAAAATGACACAATACATTATTTAACATTCATTTCTATTGGGCAAAATAATCCAAAACACAACCAAAAAAACAGCAATGCATCCAATGATAGGAGACACGAATATGAAAATAGTTTGTTTTATTTCTCTACCCAAAATAGAGTACGTCTGGAACATGATGGGGACGAAGCCCAAAACAAGCAGGCATATATATATATATTTATATATTTATGGCTGTAACCCAAACAAAGAGCTAGGGGTGCACTTGTTATTACGGGTCTTGTCCCGTGTATTTTTTATAGAGGTTTACACGCAAGCCGATACAACAGAGCACTGGTGCTCACAAGACCAACAGGCATGGAATAATAATCAACAAGGACAATGGGGAAAAGAGGGCACATATATAAACATACTAATCAGGGAGAATGGAAACCAGGTGTGCGCAATGAGACAAGACAGTCCCGGTTTGGTGGTAATGATCCAGTTCAGTGATGCCTAGAAGGCCATTGACTGTATGTAGCACATTATTTTATGCATGAGTGCATCCACTATCCACCCAAGCAAGCACATACTGGAGTCCATCCAGAGATGCTGTTGCATAATTGTGTTTTGGAACTGCATATTATATAGTATAGGGATGAACTGAACTTTTGACATGTCTAAACATACCGTTTGGAATGCAGCTACAGTCTACTTGGCATGTACAGTAAAGTGCATTGCAGTGCATATTATATGAGTATCGAGGGTTTAACTTTTCTCTAGTGTCTAGTGCAGGGACCCCCAGTAGTGCAGGGATCCCCAGTAGTACAGGGATCCCCAGTAGTACAGGGATCCCCAGTAGTGCAGGGACCCCCAGTAGTGCAGGGATCCCCAGTAGTACAGGGGCCATGGGACGAACCCTTTGAAGAACCCTTTTTGGTTCCAGGTAGAACCCTTTTTGGTTCCAGGTAGAACCCTTTTTGGTTCCAGGTAGAACCCTTTTTGGTTCCAGGTAGAACCCTTTTGGGTTCCATGTAGTACATGTAGCATATTACTACATTAAAGGGTTCTACACCTGGAACAAAAAGGGCTCTCCTATGGGGACAGCTGAATAACCCCTTTGGAACCCTTTTTTCCAAAAGTGTTGATTTACTGGTCATTTCCAGTTTATGTCCAACAACATAACTCATTTAAAATAATAACAAAACAGAAAACTTGGGGAGACCAACTTCGCCCGCGGGTGATTTTATTTGTCCCCCCAAGTTTTCTGAGCAGATTTTTATTTTAATAAGCCGCCTATTGGGGAACCCTGTTCTAGTGTGTAACTGCAGCACAGTTTGGAACGCAGCCACAGTCTTCTTGGCCTGTACAGGAAAGTCCATTAGGCAAGGTTGTCTATTCTGTGCAAGAGGGAATATGACCTCTATGTCTGTAGTGCAGCCCCAGTTATTAGGCAGACAAGGCCTCCTAGGACCATACACCACTCACCACTGCTGAGAGAGAGAGAGCGTGTGTAAGCAGACCAAGCGTTACACTGTGCCTGAGGGGTCCCTCATTACAGGGAGAAGAGATAAAGACAAAGGAGGACGTTTAATTCACATAAATATACCCCGGAGTAACCAGAATCAATACCAACCAACAAGCAGGACCTGATGAATCACTCACACACACACACACACGCACAAAGCCACAAACACAATTGGGTGCATGCGCACACACAGACGTATGCACAGTCACACACGTGTGCATACAGACATGCACGCACGCACACAGGCTGATTCACCTGAAAGATAGAGAAAGAGACAAGGAGAGTGAGGAAGCCAGATGGATGGCGAGAGAGAGAGTGAGAGAGAGTAACTTTCCAGGTTTGAAAAACCAATACTGTTTGTGTAGGAGGAGGAGGGGGGCGGCACGGTCAAGGGTGTGGGTGTGGCATCATGCCATAGCCTGAGGGGCAGTGAGGACCAAGTAGTCAAAAGCATTTCCTCATTCTATTCTCCTCTATTTGTTTTTCATCTGTGGGTCTTTGTATAAAATGCTATTTGCTTAATTTGTTGTCAATTCAATTTGTGATGGTTTTATCAAAGACTGCCAGGTTTGGGTGAGATGAGTTTAATTATCTCTTGCTTTGGCTATATTGTACATTACACAATCAGACTTTGAACTGCTTTGAATGGAATTGCTACTGGCAGACAGAAAAGAGAGAGAAAGAGTGAGAAGGAGAGGGAGAGGGAGGGAGGCAGATGCTTTGGTGTCTCTCTTCATGTAAAAGCTCTGTAAATTGTGTATGTGCACGTGGACACACACTTATGCCCAGGATGACTAAGCATATGAGCAGCTTAGCATTTATCTCTCCCCAGCCTGAATGAAAGGCCTTCAGTTTGATCCAGACCTGGTCTGGACCATTTAGAAACGTTTCCCAAACCAAAGGTCAGAACATCACTTCACATTTATTACTGACTATTTCTTTCTTTCTTTTTTATATTGTTTATTTGACCAGCTTTATTGAAGGCAAAAAGTTACACACACACACATGCATGCACCCACCTCACCTCACATAGACCCACCTCAGTTGGAAGGGAATGAGATGTGACAGGGCAGTCAAAAGTCCGGCAGGCCTAGACACAAACAGACAGGTTTGGAGTAGAGCTGTCCTTTCTTCAGCATCCACCATGTGATTCTTACACATTGCCTGTCAGCCCCCCTACACCCCTCTCAACTTCCATAACCTCCTTATCCAATCTCTATAACCTTCTCATAACCCCTCCATATACTGTAGAGTTTTCAGTAAATCTACCACCATTAAACTCTCTGCCATAGTCTGTCAGCACACATAAGGCCCCGATTAACAACCTACACCATCCATACACACATCATCTCTCTCTCACACACACACACACACACACACACACACACACACACACACACACACACACACACACACACACACATGAACACTGTACCGTATGAGTGTATGCCTTTGTAGCCAATGTGGAATGGTTACCTAGTTAGCTGTGTATGGGGAGAGGTCTGCCCGGCTCTAGTTTGATCTTATGACTGGACAATAATCAAGATATGGTCAAGTGCTGCAAAGAAAGACCTAGTTAAGCTGCAGCTGGCCCAGAACAGAGAGGCACATCTTGCTCTTCATTGTAATCAGAAGGCCTATATTAATACTATGCATGGCAGTCTATTTTGACTAAGAGTTGAGGAAAGACTGACTGTGTCACTTCTTGTTTTTATAAGAAACATTAATAGGTTGGAAATTCCAAGTTCTTTGCATAGTCAACTTGGACACATCACTGACACACACACTTACCCCACCAGACATGCCACCAGGGGTCTTTTCACAGTCCCCATGTCCAGAACAAATTCAAGGAATCGTACAGTATCATACAGAGCCACGAGTGCATGGAACTCCCTTCCATCTTATGTAGCGCAAGTGCACAGCAAACCTTGTATAAAAAAAACAAATAAAGCAACACCTCACCTCACTGCACAACGCCTCTCCCCATGTGACCAACTCGTGTGTATGTGTATGTACTGACATGTATGTGTAACTGACAGACACTCACTACATGCTAATGTTTTAAATTTGATGTAAATTGTCTGTAATGTATTTTTTGTTATCTGTCGAACCCCAGTAAGACTAGCTGTCACCATTGGCGTCAGCTAATGGGGGATCCTAATAAATCAAACCACCGGCTCACCCCCCCTCTTGCCCTCTGACCTCTGCACAGCAACCGCACCTGCTTTAAACTTTGGGTAAACTCAACTCCATGTGAATGTTGACATCTGACATGTCACATGTACAGAATATGCTGTGTATACTGTGTGCTTGGACAAATGCACAACTCAATACATTTCTTTTTTAGAACAGTGTAGTCCTCTAGTCATCCATACAGGACAATTTGATCACTATAAGGTTGATCACTGTATCTGCGTATCCCTATGCACTGAACGACATGATTAAAAAATGTAGGAAAATGTAAAAATATGTGCAATCTAGTTGCAAATGCAGTATGTATTGTGTAGATTGACCATTGTGAGGAGAGACAGTGGTGTGTAGCTTAGGCGCTAGACTAAATGGGAAGTCTCTGCTCGTCTCTTGTCTGTCAATAGCACCTGTTGTCTTACTGTTGCTGATTCTCTCTCTCTCTCTACTGACCCGCGTAAGTGTGCATAAACAACCACTCTGAGATCAATTATCCGTCAGCAGTCACAATAGCATTGATTTATTCTCTGTCCCTCCTCCCTTCCTTTTTCTCTTTTCCCCTCCCTTTCATCTAGTGGTCTTCATGGGTCCACCCGCAGACCTGACCCGGTACCCGAGCAGTCCAATATTCAAACTTTTCCCTCGGGTCTGGGTCAGGTCCTGTTTCACATGTTTTTTTGGTCACTCGGTCTGGTTGTCATCGGGTCTGATTGTTCTCTGGTCAGTTCACGTCCTGCCCCCCCCCCCCCCCTTTTTTTTTTTAAATGATCGGATTAATTTGCGTCCGTGCCGGATTTACCTCAGATCCATTCGGGTCCTGGTCCTTCTTGGACCCGAGAAGAGCTCAACTTATTCTCTCGGTCTCATCCCCTCTCTCCATCCCTTCCTCTCTATCTCTCTCTCTCTCCCTCACTCAATCTCCCCCTCTCAACAACTCCCCCTCCCTCCTTCCCTCCCTCCCCCCTTCCATCTCTATCACCATCACTGCAGTCCTCTCTTCTCTCCTGCAGACCTAGGGGGAAATCAGCCCCTCTTAGTACACTGAGGGCTCAATTGTGTTTGTGAAATGTTTAAGCCGCGTCCCAAAATGGGAGCTATTTAAGTGGTCTACTCCGTTTGTGTGTGTGTGTCCACGCAGGCTCCCAATAATCCACTCTCACCCATGGGGTTACCCACTGTATAGACAGCTATTATTCTTTGATCATTCTGCTTATTATGCGCCTCTTTCTCTTGCCTGGTGCCCCCCATCTCTCTCTCTGTCCAGTTATTTTTTGTATATGTCACTCTCTCTTTTCATGCACCCCTCTCTCTCTTTCTCTCCTTTTCTTCTCTCGCTCTCTTTTTCGCCTCTTTTTCTCCACTTTCTCTCCTCTCTTTCTCTCTCTCCTCTCTCTTTCGCTCTTATCTACCCATCTCTTGCAGTGGTTGGATGTTTGCAAAAGTGTAGCAGGGAGGGCTCCCCTGCTTCCACCCCTCTTCCCTCCCTCCATCCTGCTCTGAATCGAACACACAGCAGGTCCACAGGGAATTAAGAGAGTGCAGGGTTTTCCTCCTCTGCCATTCTGCTGTCGCATGATTTAGAAGCCGGTGCATATGCATCACTCACACACACACAATTACCGATTCATACACTTACTACTCACTCACTCACTCACTCACTCACTCACTCACTCACTCACTCACTCACACTCAGAGGAGAGATGGTGCGGTGCTCTCCCTGCACGCTGCATTGGTTTTCCCTCCATTATCCTGCGATTGGACAGTTAATGTTGCAGGAGGAGAGAAGAGATGAGAGAGCACCACTAAGATCTTCACTCCCCATTCATCACTCACACACACACAACCAGACAGGATTCCACACTACTGACACACACAGATAACACACAGACATGTACACAATCAAACACTTACGTCAGAAGGTTACATACACCTTAGCCAAATACATTTGAACTCAGTTTTTCACAATTCCTGACATTTTAATCCTAGTAAAAATTATCTGTCTTAGGTCAGTTAGGACCACCACTTTATTTTAAGAATGTGAAATGCCAGAATAATAGTAGAGAGAATGTTTTATTTCTTTCATCACATTCCCAGTGGGTCGGAAGTTTACATACACTCAATTAGTATTTGGTAGCATTGCCTTTAAATTGTTTAACTTGGGCCAAAGGCTTCGGGTAGCCTTCCACAAGCTTCCCACAATAAATTGGGTGAATTTTGGCCAATTCCTCCTGACAGAGCTGGCGTAACTGAGTCAGGTTTGTAGGCCTCCTTGCTCGCACATGCTTTTTCAGTTTTGCCCACGCATTTTCTATGGGATTGAGGTCAGGGCTTTGTGATGGCCACTATTGGCCACACTTTGTTGTCCTTAAGCCATTTTGCCACAAATTTGGAAGTATGCTTGGGGTCATTGTTCATTTGGAAGACCCATTTGCGACCAAGCTTTAACTTCCTGACTGATGTCTTGAGATGTTGCTTCATATATCCACATAATTTCCGTGCATCACGATGCAATTTATTTTGTGAAGTGCACCAGCCTCTCCTGCAGCAAAGCACCCCCACAACATGATGCTGCCAACCCCGTTCTTCACAATTGGGATGGTGTTCTTCGGCTTGTCCCCATGTGCAGTTGCAAACCGCAGTCTGGCTTTTTTATGGCGGATTTAAGCGGCCTTTCAGGTTATGTTGATATAGGACTCATTTTTACTGTGGATATAGAAAATGTTGTACTGGTTTCCTCCAGCATTTTCACAAGGTCCTTTGCTGTTGTTCTGGGAGTGCTTTGCACTTTTCGCACCAAAGTATGTTAATCTCTAGGAGACAGAACTCGTCACCTTCCTTAGCGGTCTGACGACTGCGTGGTCCCATGGTGAGTTTGAAGGTAGGCCTTGAAATACATCCACAGGTACACCTCCAATTGACTCAAATGATGTCAATTAGCCTATCAGAAGCTTTTAAAGTAAGGGCATCATTTTCTGGAATTTTCCAAGCTGTTTAAAGGCACAGTCAACTTAGTGTATGTGAACTTCTGACCCACTTGAATTGTGATACAGTGAATGATAAGTGAAATAATCTGTCTGTAAACAATTGTTGGAAAAATAACTTGTATCATGCACAAAGTAGATGTCCTAACCGAATTACCAAAACTATAGTTTGTTGACAATACATTTGGAGTAGTTGAAAAACAAGTTTTAATGACTCCAACCTAGGTGTATGTACACTTCCGACTTGAACTGTATATACAAGCACGCACACACAAGTTGTGGTCAGAGAGAAAGATTCCCATGGAGAGAAAGTATTTGTCTAAATATACTGTCTGAGGGATCTCTACCAGGGACATCACTTTCCTGAGAGGAACACACACACATACAGCGGCAAGAAAATGTATGTGAACCCTTCGGAATTACCTGGATTTCTGCATAAATTTGCCATCACATTTGATCTGATCACAACAATAACACACAAACAATTATACATTTTTCACGTCTTTATTGAACATTGTGTAAACATTCACAGTGCAGCGTGGGAAAAGTATGTGAACCCTTGGACCATTCCTCTTTACAAAACTCACCAATATTCTTGGGATATCTGGAGTGAACCACTCTCTTGAGGTCATGCCACATTATCTCAATTGGGTTGAGGTCAGGACTCTGGCTGGGCCACTCCAGAAGGTGTATTTTCTTCTGTTGAAGCCATTCTGTTCTGTGTTTTGGGTCGTTGTCCTGTTGCATCACCTAACTTCTGTTGACCTTCAATTGGCAGACAGCCTTACATTCTCCTGTAAAATGTCAGTTCTATTTTTGTTTCATCAGACCAGAGGACATTTCTCCAAAAAGTGCAGTTGCAAACCGTAGTCTGGCTTTTTTATGGCGGTTTTGGAGCAGTGGCATCTTCCTTACTGTGCGGCCTTTCAGGTTATGTTGATATAGGAATACAGTATATTTTTTTCCATCGATGATAGCAAGCTGTCCAGGTCCTAAAGCAGCCCCAAACCATGATGCTCCCTCCACCATACTTTACAGTTGGGATAAGTTTGATGTTGGTATCCTGTGCCTTTTTTGTTAGACATGCAGCAATGTTTTTTTGGACAGCAGTGTCTTATTCCGAGGTGTCCTCCCATGAACACCATTCATGTTTAGTGTTTTACGTATCGTAGACTCGTCAACAGAGATGTTAGCATGTTCCAGAGATTTCTGTAAGTCTTTAGCTGACACCCTAGTATTATTTTTAACCTCATTGAGCATTCTACACTATGTGTTCTTGCTTATTATTACTGCGCAACTATATCATCATTTTTTGTCTTTGTTTTTGTATTTATTAATGATCAAGGCAGCAGCTACTCTTCCTGAGGTCCAGCAACATTAAGGCAATTATATACAATAAAAAATATGACATGACATTACATTTCATAACCCTTTTCACAACATATTAAGTGTGTGTCCTCAGGCCACTACTATACTACCACATATCTACAATACAAAATCCATGTGTACGTGTGTGTAAGGAGTTAGCTTGTGTGTGTGTATGTGTGTGTGTTTCTTCAAAGTCCCCACTGTACTGTACATAAGGTAAATAAAACAGATACAAAAATACACATCTGATTCTACTGCTTGCATCACCAGGGCCTGTAGGACCTGCCTTGTTGATAGTGTTGTTAAGAAGGCAGAGCAGCGCTTTATTATGGACAGACTTCTCCTCATCTTGGCTACTGTTGCATCAACATGTTTTGACCATGACAGTTATCTAAACTTGCTCAATTCCCACATTATTCATTACAAGATTTAGTTGAGGTTTAGGGTATAGTGAATGATTTGTCTCAAATAAAATGCTTTACGTTTTTTAAATATTTAGGACTAAATTATTTCTTGCCACCCATTCTGAAACTGACTGCAGCTCTTGATTAAGTGTTGCAGTGATTTCACTCGCTGTAGTAGCTGACGTGTATAGTGTTGTGTCAACCGCATAGACACACTGGCAAAGTAAAGATTTAAAAAAAATAAGGGGCCTAGACAGCTGCCCTGGGGAATGCCTGATTCTAACTGGATTATGTTGGTGAGGCTCCCATTAAAGAACACCCTCTTGTGTTCTGTTAGACAGGTGACTCTTTTTCCACAATATAGCATGGGGTG
Source organism: Oncorhynchus clarkii lewisi (assembly GCF_045791955.1). Lineage (NCBI taxonomy): Eukaryota > Metazoa > Chordata > Actinopteri > Salmoniformes > Salmonidae > Oncorhynchus > Oncorhynchus clarkii. Next base: position 5,730,265 of record NC_092175.1, read on the forward strand.
TAAAGCCACAACACTTTCGTTTTTCCAGCAGCAGACTATGATCAATATTGTCAAAAGACAAATTGAAGTCTAACAAAACAGTTCCCAGTCTTTTTATCATCAAATTCTTTCAGTCAATCATCAGTCATGTGTGTAAGTGCCGTGCATGTTGAATGTACAGATCACTACAGATCACTCAGTCTATGATGTTGGAGTTTTTAGATAAACTGAAAGCTAACATTGCAACGAGATTTGAGGTTGGTGCAGTTTGTTATAGGGACCCGTTCTGTACTGATGCGGTGGGAGAGAAACTTCTTGTGATATTTAATTTGTTTTATTTTTATAAATTTGTTAAAAAATCAATAACCTGTTTTTGCTTTCTCATTAAGTACAAATGTGTTCCATTATTTGATGCACTGAATCAGGCGAATGTTAAAACACTTAACATTTTCTTTTGATCACATTTAATACATTTAAAAAAGTGCTTTATGACTATAATTGTGTTTGTGCATTGTTTTTTATACCGGTCTTAGGCAGAGTAGTCCCATGTAGAAAATGCCTGGCCCCCCTGTAAATAACCTTTTTCAAATCTGGCCCTGTAAGAATATACTGTAGTTAAATAGCCCTGACATATGGTGTGTAAGAGTGGATACAATTTCCTAGTCTCTTGGAGGTGCAGTGCAGCGTGGAATTATAGACATTGAAAGCTGCTTGGACCGCATGATCCCCAATCCCCCATGCACACACTCTCACACTCACATGTTCCTGGACTTCCTGTCTTCTTTTTGGCTCCATCTAACCATTACAGACCATCTGCTGCAGAACACACACATAATGCCTGCAGAGAGAGTCCGGTGCGCCAGAACTGTGCTGCGTTTTGCGACACTTTGGCAGAAAACAACCCTTTATTGGTCAGAGAATGACAGAAGAGAGAGGAGAGGAAAGAGGGAGACTGGGGGAGAGAGTGGGGGAGAGAGATGGAGAAGACGTTGAAAGATGCAAGTGTGAATAGAGCAACAGAGGAAGGGGTGAAGAGAGATGGAGAAAGTGAGCATAGAGTGACAGTTCAGAGGAAACAGAGCAACAGAGGAGAGGGGGATCATGGAGGATACGGAGGAGGAAAAGAGCAACCAAGAAGAGGGGGAAGAGGAGAGGTTCTGTGTTGGGTTGCCAGGCAACCAGGCATTGTGCGGTCTGAGGGGCAAGGGGGATGAATGTAGAAGATGGGGGAGGAGAGGAGAGAGGGATGTCATGTTTCCACTGTGAGAAGAGATGTCAGGGTGATCGAGGGACAGTGATACTGGCATCATTGCTACTTCCTCTTTATCTGTCGATGGAGAGTAGTGAACACACACAAATATAGAGAGACACATTTACACACACGCATACAGGCGCGCAAACTCATAGACATATTCAAAGATACACATACACGCTTCATTATTTTATTACCAAGAACACTAGACATCAACACCAAGGAGGAAGAGGAGGAATTACTATGGCTAATTTTCATTCTCATTGAGAGCAAGTCTAAGAAGTGGTAGATTTGTTCTATGTGCTCTATTTTTATGCTTCCCATTCTTAAATTTAGTTTTAGCGTGGCTTTTTTACTTTCAGTTTTGTACACCAGCTTCAAACAGCTGAAATTACGATTTTTGGTTATGGAAAAGATATTACATAGCAGTTTAGATGGTACAATGATTCTCTATACCAGGGTTTTCCAAACTCGGTTTTGGGGGGCCCCCCTGGGTGCACGTTTTAGTTCTGCCCTAGCACTACACAGTTGATTCAAATAACCAACTAGTCATCAACCTTTGGGGGGAGTGTCCATCTTTAAATGGCACATTGTCCACAAAGTGCAATCGGATTAAATTTCATCCATCGAGCATGCTTTTTAGTCCAGGACTAGGCTTAATCTGTGTCCCGGGAACTGGCCATGGAAAAGCATGCGTATTACTCATTAACTCATGATTAGTCTTTTTTTTGTCTGATAGTGTTTATTAATGTTGCCCCCTTAAAGAGGAAATCCAGAAATTGAAAAACAACAAGCGGTCACAACACAACTTGTTCGGTAATCTACTGAGGGATAGGGCTAGAGAGATATACTGTAGGCACTGCCCTATAAACCTGGATTTGTGTCAGAGCCCTTGCAGTAATCTCAAAGGTCAGTTAGCCTCTGTTCGCCTATGCTTTGCAGTTTCTCTTTAGCTAGCCGCTAGCTGCTATTGTTGGCAAATGTAAATCATATCTGTCATATGTTCCTCTTTACTGTTCTGCGTAATTTTATGGTCTCATGTTAATGTGTCTGACCTATTACTCCCTTCCTCTCTTTGTTTCTCTCTCCCTCTTTCTCTGTCCCTGTGGTATATGGAATGGGACATTGTGTGAGCTTTAAGTATTGCTTGCAGTGTTTTATTTGATAACTTTAGTTTGAATTCACTATACAGTACATTAGATGAATTGTGCCAATTAAGTTTAAAAAATATATATTTTTCTCTCTCTCTTGCTCTCTCTGCTCTTGCTCTCTCTCTCCATCTTTCTGTCTCTCGCTCAATTCAATTCAATTCAATTTGCTTTATTGGCATGACTTAACAATGTACATATTGCAAAGCTTGCTTTGGATATTTACAATATGAAAATAATAAGAATCAAAATTGTCAATGGGACAACAGTAACAACAATAACCAAGGGTCAAAATAACCATATATTGAACAATAACAATAAGCATACAGTAGAGGACATATCCAGGTTGAATGGTCTGTCAGACACTGTCCCTCATCTTATGGCAGGCAGCAATGTAGTGCGCTGCCAACCCACAGCTCTCTGCATCCTCCCCCAACAGGAAGGGTAGCCTACTCACACCAGAGAGGTCTTTGAAACCTTGAAAAAAGGTTTCAAATTTGTGGAAATGACACTCTCATTGTTTTATATTTTTGACATTTTGTCAGGAAATGTAGCTCTGTCTCGGGTTCTGGTGTTGTGCAGTGGTTGCACAGCCTTTCCTCGACAGGGATCCAGGTTTTCCTGTGTCTGCCCCTCTCAATGGCAAGGCTGTGCTCACTGAGCCTATACTTTGTTAAGGTTTTCTGAGGTTTTGATCAGTAACCATGATCAAATATTTAGCCACGGTGTACTGTCCATTTAGGGTCAGATAGCACTGCATTTTGCTTTGTGCTTTTGTTTCCCAATAGGTAATGTAGCTTTGTTTTGACTGTGTTGTAATGTGGTTTATTCTGATTGATTGGATGTTCTGGTCCTGAGGCTTCAGTGTGTTAGTAGAACAGGTTGGTGAACTCAGTCCCAGGAACAGCTGGATGAGGGGACTCTTTTCTTTGCTCAGCATTGCAGGGCTTGGTAATGATATGAGAGGGGGTCCCTGTATTTTAGATGTTTCCAAAACTTAATTGCTGTTTTTTTAGATGTATTTATTAGTGGATATTGGCCTAATTCTGCCCTGCATGCATCTCCCTCTCTGTCTCGCTGTCTCTCTCTGTGTCTCTCTCTCTGTGTCTCTCTCTGTCTATCTGTCTCTGTGTCTCTCTCCGTCTATCTGTCTCTCTGTCTATTTCTGTCTGTATCTCTCTCTGTCTGTCTGTCTCTCTCTCTCTGTCTGTCTCTGTCTGTCTATTTCTGTCTGTCTCTCTCTGTCTGTCTGTCTGTCTGTCTGTCTGTCTGTCTGTCTGTCTGTCTGTCTGTCTGTCTGTCTTTCTGTCTATTTCTCTTTCTGTCTCTTTCTCTCTCTCTGTCCCTGTCTTTCTGTCTCTCTCTCTGTATCTGTCTCTCTCTGTCTCTGTCTCTCCCTGTCACTCTCTGTCTCTCTCTCTCTCTCTGCCTCCTTCTGTCTATCTTTCTCTTTCTCTGTCTCTCTCTCTTTCTCCCTCCCTCCCTCCTTCCCCTCTAGCTGATCTCCAGTGATGCAGATGGAGCCATACAGAGAGCGGGCCGCTTTCGAGTGGAGAATGGCTCATCAGATGAGGTGAGGACCCCTACACACACACACGCACACACATACACAGGAACACACTTACACATTTGCGTTTGAGAAATCTATGGACATAAGTAAATGCATGGAGTTCTTTATTTTTAATTGTTATTTTATTTCACCTTTATTTAACCAGGTAGGCTAGTTGAGAACACCTTTATTTAACCAGGTAGGCTAGTTGAGAACACCTTTATTTAACCAGGTAGGCTAGTTGAGAACACCTTTATTTAACCAGGTAGGCTAGTTGAGAACACCTTTATTTAACCAGGTAGGCAAGTTGAGAACAAGTTCTCATTTACAATTGCGACCTGGCCAAGATAAAGCAAAGCAGTTCGACACATACAACGACACAGAGTTACACATGGAGTAAAACAAACATACAGTCAATAATACAGTATAAACAAGTCTATATACGATGTGAGCAAATGAGGTGAGATAAGGGAGGTAAAGGCAAAAAAAGGTCATGGTGGCAAAGTAAATACAATATAGCAAGTAAAACACTGGAATGGTAGATTTGCAATGGAAGAATGTGCAAAGTAGAAATAAAAATTATGGGGTGCAAAAGGAGCAAAATAAATAAATTAATTAAATACAGTAGGGAAAGAGGTAGTTGTTTGGGCTAAATTATAGGTGGGCTATGTATAGGTGCAGTAATCTGTGAGCTGCTCTGACAGTTGGTGCTTAAAGCTAGTGAGGGAGATAAGTGTTTCCAGTTTCAGAGATTTTTGTAGTCATTGGCAGCAGAGAACTGGAAGGAGAGGCGGCCAAAGAAAGAATTGGTTTTGGGGGTGACTAGAGAGATATACCTGCTGGAGCGTGTGCTACAGGTGGGAGATGCTATGGTGACCAGCGAGCTGAGATAAGGGGGGACTTTACCTAGCAGGGTCTTGTAGATGACATGGAACCAGTGGATTTGGCGACGAGTATGAAGCGAGGGCCAGCCAACGAGAGCGTACAGGTCGCAATGGTGGGTAGTAAATGGGGCTTTGGTGACAAAACGGATTGCACTGTGATAGACTGCATCCAATTTGTTGAGTAGGGTATTGGAGGCTATTTTGTAAATGACATCGCCAAAGTCGAGGATTGGTAGGATGGTCAGTTTTACAAGGGTATGTTTGGCAGCATGAGTGAAGGATGCTTTGTTGCGAAATAGGAAGCCAATTCTAGATTTAACTTTGGATTGGAGATGTTTGATATGGGTCTGGAAGGAGAGTTTACAGTCTAACCAGACACCTAAGTATTTGTAGTTGTCCACGTATTCTAAGTCAGAGCCGTCCAGAGTAGTGATGTTGGACAGGCGGGCAGGTGCAGGTACCGATCGGTTGAAGAGCATGCATTTAGTTTTACTTGTATTTAAGAGCAATTGGAGGCCACGGAAGGAGAGTTGTATGGCATTGAAGCTTGCCTGGAGGGTTGTTAACACAGTGTCCAAAGAAGGGCCAGAAGTATACAGAATGGTGTCTTCTGCGTAGAGGTGGATCAGAGACTCACCAGCAGCAAGAGCGACCTCATTGATGTATACAGAGAAGAGAGTCGGTCCAAGAATTGAACCCTGTGGCACCCCCATAGAGACTGCCAGAGGTCCGGACAGCAGACCCTCCGATTTGTCACACTGAACTCAGAGAGGTATCAGAGAAGTAGTTGGTGAACCAGGCGAGGCAATCATTTGAGAAACCAAGGCTGTCGAGTCTGCCGATGAGGATGTGGTGATTGACAGAGTCGAAAGCCTTGGCCAGATCAATGAATACGGCTGCACAGTAATGTTTCTTATCGATGGCGGTTAAGATATCGTTTAGGACCTTGAGCGTGGCTGAGGTGCACCCATGACCAGCTCTGAAACCAGATTGCATAGCAGAGAAGGTATGGTGAGTTTCGAAATGGTCGGTAATCTGTTTGTTTACTTGGCTTTCGAAGACCTTAGAAAGGCATGGTAGGATAGATATAGGTCTGTAGCAGTTTGGGTCAAGAGTGTCCCCCCCTTTGAAGAGGGGCATGACCGCAGCTGCTTTCCAATCTTTGGGAATCTCAGACGACACGAAAGAGAGGTTTAACAGGCTAGTAATAGGGCAGATCATTTTAGAAAGAAGGGGTCCAGATTGTCTAGCCCGGCTGATTTGTAGGGGTCCAGATTTTGCAGCTCTTTCAGAACATCAGCTGAACGGATTTGGGAGAAGGAGAAACGGGGAAGGCTTGGGCGAGTTGCTGTGGGGGGTGCAGTGCTGTTGACCGGGGTAGGAGTAGCCAGGTGGAAAGCATGGCCAGCCGTAGAAAAATTGTTATTGAAATTCTCAATTATGGTGGATTTATCAGTGGTGACAGTGTTTCCTATCTTCAGTGCAGTGGGCAGCTGGGAGGAGGTGTTCTTATTCTCCATGGACTTTACAGTGTCCCAGAACTTTTTTGAGTTAGTGTTGCAGGAAGCAAATTTCTGCTTGAAAAAGCTAGCCTTGGCTTTTCTAACTGCCTGTGTATAATGGTTTCTAGCTTCCCTGAACAGCTGCATATCACGGGGGCTGTTCGATGCTAATGCAGAACGCCATAGGATGTTTTTGTGTTGGTTAAGGGCAGTCAGGTCTGGGGAGAACCAAGGGCTATATCTGTTCCTGGTTCTACATTTCTTGAATGGGGCATGTTTATTTAAGATGGTTAGGAAGGCATTTAAAAAAAATATCCAGGCATCCTCTACTGACGGGATGAGATCAATATCCTTCCAGGATACCCCGGCCAGGTCGATTAGAAAGGCCTGCTCGCTGAAGTGTTTCAGGGAGCGTTTGACCGCTGACCCATTACGGATGCAGGCAATGAGGCAGTGATCGCTGAGATCTTGGTTGAAGACAGCAGAGGTGTATTTAGAGGGCAAGTTGTTTAGGATGATATCTATGAGGGTGCCCGTGTTTTAAGGCTTTGGGGAGGTACCTGGTAGGTTCATTGATAATTTGTGTGAGATTGAGGGCATCAAGTTTAGATTGTAGGATGGCTGGGGTGTTAAGCATGTTCCAGTTTAGGTCGCCTAGCAGCACGAGCTCTGAAGATAGATGGGGGGGCAATCAGTTCACATATGGTGTCCAGAGCACAGCTGGGGCCAGAGGGTGGTCTATAGCAGGCGGCAACGGTGAGAGACTTGTTTTTAGAGAGGTGGATTTTTAAAAGTAGAAGTTCAAATTGTTTGGGTACAGACCTGGATAGAAGGACAGAACTCTGCAGGCTATCTTTGCAGTAGATTGCAACACCGCCCCCTTTGGCAGTTCTATCTTGTCTGAAAATGTTGTAGTTTGGGATTAAAATTTCAGAATTTTTGGTGGTCTTGATAAGCCAGGATTCAGGCACAGCTAGAACATCCGGGTTGGCAGAGTGTGCTAAAGCAGCGAATAGAACAAACTTAGGGAGGAGGCTTCTAATGTTAACATGCATGAAACCAAGGCTATTACGGTTACAGAAGTCGTCAAAAGAGAGCACCTGGGGAAAAGGAGTGGAGCTAGGCACTGCAGGGCCTGGATTCACCTCTACATCGCCAGAGGAACAGAGGAGGAGTAGAATAAGGGTACGGCTAAAAGCAATAAGAATTGGTCGTCTAGAACGTCTGGAACAGAGAGCAATAGGAGGTTTCTGGGGGCGATAAAATAGCATCAAGGTATAATGTACAGACAAAGGTATGGTAGGATGTGAATACAGTGGAGGTAAACCTAGGTATTGAGTGATGAAGAGAGAGATATTGTCTCTAGAAACATCATTGAAACCAGGAGATGTGTGGGTGGTGGAACTAATAGGTTGGATAAGGTATAATGAGCAGGACTAGAGGCTCTACAGTGAAATAAGCCAATAAACACTAACCATAACAGCAATGGACAAGGCATATTGACATTAAGGAGAGGCATGCTTAGTCGAGTGATCAAAAGGGTCCAGTGAGTAGAGAGGTTGGTTGGGGGTCACGGCGATTTAGACAGCTAGCCAGGCCATCGGTAGCAAGCTAGCATAGGATGGAGGTCTGTTATTAGCCACCTCTTGCGTTCCGTCAGTAGATTAGTGGGGTTCCGTGTGGTAGAGGGGATTAATCCAAATCACAAAACAACAACAAAAAACAATAGATATAGTTATAGAGACCCAAGAAGAAGAAAAAAATAATAATAATAATAAAAGATACATAAATTGTCTATTTGTCCATTCAGATAGCAGCCGATAAGACAGCTAACGGTTAGCGGGCTGCAGATGGGCGTTCAGGTAACGTCGCGACGGAGGAGCCAGCCGGATAACTCCTTCGGGTAGATAACGTCGGCAGTCCAGTTGTGAAGGCCCGGTGGGGCTCCGCGTAGGCAGTAAAACGGGTCCGGATAGGTGATTGTAGCCCAGGAGTGATTGATGGAACTCTTCAGCTGGCTAGCTCCGGAATAATTGATGTTTGCTCCGGAATCGACGAAAGCCGATAGTCACACGGATAGCAGCTAGCTAGCTGTGAGATCCAGGTATGAATGTCCAGAGTTAGCGGTTGAAATCCAGGGACATGGAGAGAAAAATTGGTCCGGTATGTTCCGTTCCGAGCCGTGTTGCGCCGTACAAAACTGGCGATAGATTTTCGAGCTAAAGGATAGCTGATGACCACAAACCGTGGTTAGCTGAATACTAACAATTGGCCAGTAAAGAAGCTAACTAGCTTCTGATTAGCTTCTGATTAGCTTCTGGATTAGCTTCTGGCTAGCTTCTGGCTAGCTCCTGGCTAGCTTCCGGCTAGTTTCTGGCTAGCTTCTTGGAGGATTACAGATTTGAGGTAAATAATACTTTTTTAATAAATATAAATTGGTGAGGCGGGTTGCAGGAGAGTGTTTTGAAGATGAGTTTATGGAAAATTAAAAAATATATATAAAAAGGTATGTGAAAAAAGTTGTAAATATATATATATACGGGACACGACAAGACGAGGACAAAAGACGTCTGAACTGCTATGCCATCTTGGAATCAATCATTTGGATTCTCAATGACCCAAACAGTAAATGACGCATGGAATGACACTTACACACACACGCACACAGTCATGGGACATATGGCTGGGCCCAGTGGGGACATGATGATCACAGTGTGTGTGTTTGTACATCTGTTACTCAGTGCTCTGATGAATCACCAGAAGGGGATTTCAACCACAGTGGAAATAAGGAACTTACAGTGCCTTGCGAAAGTATTCGGCCCCCTTGAACTTTGCGACCTTTTGCCACATTTCAGGCTTCAAACATAAAGATATAAAACTGTATTTTTTTGTGAAGAATCAACAACAAGTGGGACACAATCATGAAGTGGAACGACATTTATTGGATATTTCAAACTTTTTTAACAAATCAAAAACTGAAAAATTGGGCGTGCAAAATTATTCAGCCCCCTTAAGTTAATACTTTGTAGCGCCACCTTTTGCTGCGATTACAGCTGTAAGTCGCTTGGGGTATGTCTCTATCAGTTTTGCACATCGAGAGACTGACATTTTTTCCCATTCCTCCTTGCAAAACAGCTCGAGCTCAGTGAGGTTGGATGGAGAGCATTTGTGAACAGCAGTTTTCAGTTCTTTCCACAGATTCTCGATTGGATTCAGGTCTGGACTTTGACTTGGCCATTCTAACACCTGGATATGTTTATTTTTGATCCATTCCATTGTAGATTTTGCTTTATGTTTTGGATCATTGTCTTGTTGGAAGACAAATCTCCGTCCCAGTCTCAGGTCTTTTGCAGACTCCATCAGGTTTTCTTCCAGAATGGTCCTGTATTTGGCTCCATCCATCTTCCCATCAATTTTAACCATCTTCCCTGTCCCTGCTGAAGAAAAGCAGGCCCAAACCATGATGCTGCCACCACCATGTTTGACAGTGGGGATGGTGTGTTCAGCAGTGTTGCTTTTACGCCAAACATAACGTTTTGCATTGTTGCCAAAAAGTTCAATTTTGGTTTCATCTGACCAGAGCACCTTCTTCCACATGTTTGGTGTGTCTCCCAGGTGGCTTGTGGCAAACTTTAAACGACACTTTTTATGGATATCTTTAAGAAATGGCTTTCTTCTTGCCACTCTTCCATAAAGGCCAGATTTGTGCAATATACGACTGATTGTTGTCCTATGGACAGAGTCTCCCACCTCAGCTGTAGATCTCTGCAGTTCATCCAGAGTGATCATGGGCCTCTTGGCTGCATCTCTGATCAGTCTTCTCCTTGTATGAGCTGAAAGTTTAGAGGGACGGCCAGGTCTTGGTAGATTTGCAGTGGTCTGATACTCCTTCCATTTCAATATTATCGCTTGCACAGTGCTCCTTGGGATGTTTAAAGCTTGGGAAATCTTTTTGTATCCAAATCCGGCTTTAAACTTCTTCACAACAGTATCTCGGACCTGCCTGGTGTGTTCCTTGTTCTTCATGATGCTCTCTGCGCTTTTAACGGACCTCTGAGACTATCACAGTGCAGGTGCATTTATACGGAGACTTGATTACACACAGGTGGATTGTATTTATCATCATTAGTCATTTAGGTCAACATTGGATCATTCAGAGATCCTCACTGAACTTCTGGAGAGAGTTTGCTGCACTGAAAGTAAAGGGGCTGAATAATTTTGCACGCCCAATTTTTCAGTTTTTGATTTGTTAAAAAAGTTTGAAATATCCAATAAATGTCGTTCCACTTCATGATTGTGTCCCACTTGTTGTTGATTCTTCACAAAAAAATACAGTTTTACATCTTTATGTTTGAAGCCTGAAATGTGGCAAAAGGTCGCAAAGTTCAAGGGGGCCGAATACTTTCGCAAGGCACTGTATCTATTCAAACTCTTTTAATACAGTCAGACACAGACAGTGCTCATCCCATAGAAAGATACTTTCAGTCATATAGTGTATTTGGACAACAGCTCATCTAAAATCTAATGGGCATTAATACAGAGTTGGTCCCCCCTTTGCTGCTATGACAGCCTCCACTCTTCTGAGAAGGCTTTCTACTAGATGTTGGAACATTGCTGCGGGGACTTGCTTCCATTCAGCCACAAGAGCATTTGTGAGGTCGGGCACTGATGTTGGACGATTAGACCTGGCTCACAGTCAGTGTTCCAGTTCATCCCAAAGGTATTCGATGGGGTTGAGATCAGGGCTCTCTGCAGGACAGTCAAGTTCTTCCACACCAATCTTGACAAACCATTTCTGTATGGACCTCGCTTTGTGCACAGGGACATTGTCATGCTGAAACAGAAAAGGGCCTTCCCCAAACTGTTGCCACAAAGTTGGAAACACAGAATTGTCTAGAATGTCATTGAATGCTGTAGTGGTATGATTTCCCTTCACTGGAACCAAGGGGCTTAGCCCGAACCATGAGAAACAGCCCCAGACCATTATTCCTCCTCCACCAAACTTTATAGTTGGCATGATGGTGAAGCGTGAGTCATCACTCCAGAGAACGCATTTCCACTGCTCCAGTGTCCAATGGCAGCGAGCTTTACACCCCTACAGCCGACTCTTGGCATTCCACATGGTGATCTTAGGCTTGCTCGGCCATGGAAACCCATTTCAGGAAGCTCCCGACTAACAGTTCTTGTGCTGATGTTGCTTCCAGAGGCAGTTTGGAACTCTTCAGCACTCGGCGGTCCCATTCTGTCAGGTTCCGTAGCCGACCACTTCGTGCTGAGCCGTTGTTGCTCCTAGACATTTCCACTTCACAATAACAGCACTTACAGTTGACCAGGGCAGCTCTAGCAGGGCAGACATTTGACTAACTCACTTCTTGGAAGGTGGCATTCTATGACGGTGCCACGTTGAAAGTCACTTAGCTCTTCAGTAAGGCCATTCTACCGCCAATGTTTGTCTATGGCGATTGCATGGCTGTGTGCTCTACAGTGGGGCAAAAAAGTATTTAGTCAGCCACCAATTGTGCAAGTTCTCCCACTTAAAAAGATGAGAGAGGCCTGTAATTTTTTTGAAGGTACACTTCAACTATGACAGACAAAATTAGAAAAAAAATCCAGAAAATCACATTGTAGGATGGATTTTTAATACATTTATTTGCAATTATCGTGGAAAATAAGTATTTGGTCAATAACAACATTTTATCTCAATACTTTGTAATATATACTTTGTTGGCAATGACAGAAGTCTTCACAAGGTTTTCACACACTGTTTCTGGTATTTTGGCCCATTCCTCCATGCAGATCTCCTCTAGAGCAGTGATGTTTTGGGGCTGTTGCTGGGCAACACGGACTTTCAACTCCCTCCAAAGATTTTCTATGGGGTTGAGATCTGGAGACTGGCTAGGCCACTCCAGGACCTTGAAATGCTTCTTACGAAGCCACTCCTTCATTGCCCGGGCGGTGTGTTTGGGATAATTGTCATGCTGAAAGACCCAGACACGTTTAATCTTCAATGCCCTTGCTGATGGAAGGAGGTTTTCACTCAAAATCTCACGATACATGGCCCCATTCATGATTTCCTTTACACAAATCAGTCGTCCTGGTCCCTTTGCAGAAAAACAGCCCCAAAGCATGATGTTTCCAACCCAAGCTTCATAGTAGGTATGGTGTTCTTTGGATGCAACTCAGCATTCTTTGTCCTCCAAACACGACGTGTTGAGTTTTTACCAAAAAGTTATATTTTGGTTTCATCTGACCATATGACATTCTCCCAATCTTCTTCTGGATCATCCAAATGGTCTCTAGCAAACTTCATACGTGCCTGGACATGTACTGGCTTAAGCAGGGGGACACAAGTATCCGAAAACACTAATTTGATTTATACTTTTGTATATATAGTGTAGATATACAGTATAGTCCCATGTGGCTCAGGTAGTAGAGCATGGTGTTTGCAACGCCAGGGTTGTGGTTTTGATTCCCATGGAGCACCAGTACTGTGGTCATATGACAGGAAAATAGAGGTATTTGGCCATGCACACCAACGGTGGTTTTGACATCCTGAAATAAAGGTAGATATCTTTATTAATCAAATCAAATGTATTTATAAAGCCCTTCTTACATCTACTGATATCTCAAAGTGCTGTACAGAAACCCAGCCTAAAACCCCAAACAGCAAGTAATGCAGGTGTAGAAGCACCGTCTGGTATTATAAATAATACTATATTTCCCTTGATGGAGTGATGCTGAATGTAAAAAACCTCTTTCCCCTAGTATAAAATAATATAATTTGTATATATTTTTTAGCATACAATATAGGTCACTATTTGTATTATTTACTTTATACAGTCTTTTTTTTGCTAATCTTTACCAAGGGATCCAATAATTCCGGACTCTTGGGCATGGACTCAACAAGGTGTCGAAAGCATTTCATGGAGATGCTGGCCCATGTTGACTCCAATGCTTCCAGTTGGCTGGATGTCCTTTGTGTGGTGGACCATTCTTGATGACTATGGGAAACTGTTGAATGGGAAAAACCCGCTGTGTTGCAGTTCTTGACACACACAAACCTGGCACCTACTACCTCCCCTCCTTCAAAGGCACTTAAATATTTTGTCTTGTCCATTCACCCTCTGTATGGCACACATACACAAACACATTTAAAATCCTTCTTTAACCTGTCTCCTTCCCTTCAGCTACACTGATTGAAGTGGATGTAATAGGTCAAATCAATAAGTAATCAAAGCGTTCACCTGGATCCACCTGGTCAGTCCATGTCATGGAAAAAGTAGTGTTCATACATTCAGTGTAGTCTGGTGTTTTGGGCAAGATGTTTATAAACAACCTAGTAGAATTGGGATTTCACTGTGCTCTTTTATCTGGGGTTCAAATCAAATGTTATTTGTCACTTGTGCCGAATACAACAGGTGTTACAGTGAAATGCTTACTTACAAGCCCTCAACCAACAATTCAGTTTTAAAATAATAAGAGATAAAAGTAACAAATAATTAAAGAGCAGCAGTACAATAACAATAGCGAGGCTGTTGTTAGGGTTCGTTTCCTTGTTCCTTGTCAATCATTGGTGAAATTAGCATTATGATAAGATATTTCATTAAATCATTCAAAAACCTTTATTAATGCAATTGCAGACAGAAGTTGACAATCAGGAACATAGCACGCATGTTTCCGAGTAAGTTCTGCATCAAAGAAAAGGTCTCAAGTTGTTTTGTTAAACCCTAAGTCCAGCCCTGGTGATGTCACTACCTACGTCATTACCTTTTTACTCCTGAGACCAAAACCATGCCTATCAAGCTATATAAACAAGGCTTTTAGTGTTATCTAAAAACTTAGCAGTACATGTCCACTCCACAAATTAGATTTATTGTGGAATATTTGACTAGTCTTGTCTCCTACACTCCCCTGCAGAGTTCTGTCTCAGTCACACATTTCTCAGAGGGGTCTCTTTATAAGAGAGAGAGAGAGAGAACTAGAAAACAACTGTGGAACAATTCTAAACCTATATAATGAATATATATATTGTTAATCTGTTGTCTAGGACCCTATAAATGTAAGGAGGGTCTTATAACCCCTCCCCTTCTATTAATACAACATAAGCATAATCAATTATTCTAAATCATCAAACATTTTGCTACAGCCCTTATCATGACCCCTAGGTGAACCCGACACTATATACAGGGGGTACCGGTACAGAGTCAATGTGTGGCGGCACCGGTTAGTCGAGGGAATTGAAATAATATGTATATGTAGGTAGAGGTATTAAAGTGACTATGCATAGATAATAACAGAGAGTAGCAACAGTGTAAAATAGACGGGGGGGGGGGGGGGTAATGCAAATAGTCTGGGTAGCCATTTGATTAGATGTTTAGGAGTCTTATGCCTTGGTGGTGGAAGCTATTTAGAAGCCTCTTGATCCCAGACTTAGCGCTCGGGCACCGCTTCCCATGCGGTAGCAGTGAGAACAGTCTATGACTAGGGTGGCTGGAGTCTTTGACAATTTTTAGGGCCTTCCTCTGACACCGCCTGGTATAGAGGTCCTGGATGACAGGAAGCTTGGCCCCAGTGGTGTACTGGGACATACGCACTATCCTCTGTAGTGCCTTTCGGTCGGAGGCCGAGCATTTGCCATACCAGGCAGTGATGTAACCAGTCAGGATGCTCTCGATGGTGCAGCTGTAGAACGTTTTAAGGATCTGAGGACCCATGCCAAAACGTGAAGCTCTCAACCTACTCCACTACAGCCCCGTCGAAGAGAATGGTGGCATGCTCTGTCCTCCTTTTCCTGTGGTCCACAATCATCTCCTTTGTCTTGATCACGTTGAGGAGACATTGTTGTCCCGGCACCACACGGCCAGGTCTCTGACCTCCTCCCTATAGGCTGTCTCGTCGTTGTCGATGATCAGGCCTACGTGTCATTGGCAAACTTAATGGTGGTGTTGGAGTCGTGCCTGGCCTGCAGTCATGAGTGTACAGGGAGTACAGGAGGGGACTGAGCACGCACCCCTGAGGGGCCCCTGTGTTGATGAACAGCACGGCGGATGTGTTGTTACCTACCCTTACCACCTACGGGCGGCCTGTCAGGAAGTTCAGGATCCAGTTGCAGAGGGAGGTTTTTAGTTTAGTGTTTAGTGATGAGCTTTGAGGGCACTGTGGTGTTGAACGCTGAGCTGTAGTCAACGAATAGCATTCTCACATAGTGTAACGCTCTGGGCGTAGTGGGTGCGAAGTCAGGCGCAGGAAGCAGAGAGAACAGGGTAGTGCTATTTATTGCACACACGGCGAACATAAGCCACCCCACGAAACACAGGGCGCACACAAAATAAATGCCCCAAACACGGGGACTCAACCAGTCCGGAGAAAATCCCACGAATGAAACACGCCCACATCAAACGTGCTCAGAGCAACACAAAACAATCCCGCACAAAGAGCAGGCGGGCCTACTGGCTAACATAGCCCGACTAATCAGCCTACACACAAAACAGGTGACACCAATGAACAGAAAGGGGGAAAAGGGATCAATGGCAGCTAGTAGGCCGGTGACAACAACCGCCGAGCGTCACCCGAACAGGAAGGGGAGCCACCTTCGGTAGGAGACGTGACACATAAGTGTTCCTTTTGTCCAGGTGGGAAAGGGCAGTGTTGAGGGCAATAGAGATTGCATCGTCTCTGGATCTGTTGGGGCGGTATGCAAATTGGAGTGGGTCTAGGGTTTCTGGGATAATGGTGTTGATGTGAGCCATGACTAACCTTTCAAAGCACATAAATGGCTACAGACGTGAGTGCTACGGGTCGGTAGTCATTTAGACAGGTTATCTTAGTGTTCTTGGACACATGGACTATGGTGGTCTGCTTGAAACATTTTGGTATTACAGACTCAGATAGGGAGAGGTTGAAAATGTCAGTGAAGCCACTTGACAGTTGGTCAATGATGTGTGTGTGTGTGTGTGTGTGTGTGTAGTGTGCTTTTGTGTACATACGTGTGTGTGGTCTGTGGGTGTCTGTGAGGCTTAGCTTCAATAGGATGAATCCACAATGGGACAGCCACTCAATGAGGAGGAGGTGCATCGATCAGGGGGCAGAGGGCTTAATGTTAATATTGATGACAGGGGGATCTACTGATGACAAAGGAACTCTTCTTCTGTGGCCAGACTTAACAATGATGTGTGTGTGTTTTGAAGGTCAGTCTGTAGATCAATGTATGTGTTTATTGGCGTAAATCAGTGTGTGTGACCCCTGGTTACAGAGACCATAATGAGTCATTCTGTGACCATTTATGCTGGCTGACGTGTGGTGAAATATGCGTACGTGCATGTGTGTGCGTTTCACTAACCCAGAGTGTGTCTCTGTGTGGGTGTGCGTACATTTGTGTGTTTGCGCGTATGTGTGTGTGTAGCCAATGGACTACACCCCGGGAATCTGGAGAAGAACCGATGTCCATTTGGAGAACCCAGAATACCACACCAGATGGTTCTTCAAATACTTCCTGGGAAAAGGTCCGTTCTGCTCCACAACTCTCTGTCTCACACACACACGCCTAACCTAATTCTAACCCTTACCCCTAAGCCTAAAATATTTTTTACCCCTAAGCCTAAATTAATTTTTTTCCTTGTGCCCCCACTTTCCTTTTTTACTATCCTTGTGTGGACTTGTGGTCCCCACAAGGATTGTAAAACCAAAAACACAAAAGCACACACACACACACACACACACACACACACACACACACACACATGCAGGGGGATAACAACATTAACATCTGACTGGCTCCATAGTCAACATGAGCGGCCAGCAGCCTCCGGAGAGCCTAGTCGTGAGGTCGTTAAAAATGCGTTACCCTCCTCCTCCTTCCATCTTCCTTCTTCAGAGCCCTCGCTTCTTCGGACAGGTGTGTGCGTGTGCGTGCGTGTGTGCGTACGTGCATGTATGCGGGTTATTCAAGCACAAGAAAACAAGACCTCAGGCCTAAGTGAACTGTTTCAAATTAGGATGAATACCATAGAGGGACTGAAGGAAAGAAAGGGACGGAGAGAGAGGAGAGTGAGCGAGAGGAAGATAAAGGGAAATGGATAGAGTCAAGGAGAGAGAGAAACAAATAAAGGGATGGAGAGAGAGAAAAAGAGATGGAGAGCAGAGTTCTTGTTTTTAATTAGGTTTGTTGGGTCTGGTCAGTGTTATGTCTGAATATGGTGCCGTGTCAACCGGACAGAGAGGGAGCTGAATGCCGATTGGTGTTGTCTAAGGGTTTTGTTATGTCTGTCTCACACACGCACAAAAACACACATACATGTACACACTCACACACATACAGTGCCTTGCGAAAGTATTCGGCCCCCTTGAACTTTGCAACCTTTTGCCACATTTCAGGCTTCAAACATAAAGATATAAAACTGTATATTTTTGTGAAGAATCAACAACAAGTGGGACACAATCATGAAGTGGAACGACATTTATTGGATATTTCAAACTTTTTTAACAAATCAAAAACTGAAAAATTGGACGTGCAAAATTATTCAGCCCCCTTAAGTTAATACTTTGTAGCGCCACCTTTTGCTGCGATTACAGCTGTAAGTCGCTTGGGGTATGTCTCTATCAGTTTTGCACATCGAGAGACTGAAATTTTTTCCCATTCCTCCTTGCAAAACAGCTCGAGCTCAGTGAGGTTGGATGGAGAGCATTTGTGAACAGCAGTTTTCAGTTCTTTCCACAGATTCTCAATTGGATTCAGGTCTGGACTTTGACTTGGCCATTCTAACACCTGGATATGTTTATTTTTTAACCATTCCATTGTAGATTTAGCTTTATGTTTTGGATCATTGTCTTGTTGGAAGACAAATCTCCATCCCAGTCTCAGGTCTTTTGCAGACTGCATCAGGTTTTCTTCCAGAATGGTCCTGTATTTGGCTCCATCCATCTTCCCATCAATTTTAACCATCTTCCCTGTCCCTGCTGAAGAAAAGCAGGCCCAAACCATGATGCTGCCACCACCATGTTTGACAGTGGGGATGGTGTGTTCAGCTGTGTTGCTTTTACGCCAAACATAACGTTTTGCATTGTTGCCAAAAACTTCAATTTTGGTTTCATCTGACCAGAGCACCTTCTTCCACATGTTTGGTGTGTCTCCCAGGTGGCTTGTGGCAAACTTTAAACAACACTTTTTATGGATATCTTTAAGAAATGGCTTTCTTCTTGCCACTCTTCCATAAAGGCCAGATTTGTGCAATATACGACTGATTGTTGTCCTATGGACAGAGTCTCCCACCTCAGCTGTAGATCTCTGCAGTTCATTCAGAGTGATCATGGGCCTCTTGGCTGCATCTCTGTATCTCATTCACAACAGTATCTCGGACCTGCCTGGTGTGTTCCTTGTTCTTCATGATGCTCTCTGCGCTTTTAACGGACCTCTGAGACTATCACAGTGCAGGTGCATTTATACGGAGACTTGATTACACACAGGTGGATTGTATTTATCATCATTAGTCATTTAGGTCAACATTGGATCATTCAGAGATCCTCACTGAACTTCTGGAGAGAGTTTGCTGCATTGAAAGTAAAGGGGCTGAATAATTTTGCACGCCCAATTTTTCAGTTTTTGTTTTGTTAAAAAAGTTTGAAATATCCAATAAATGTCGTTCCACTTCATGATTGTGTCCCACTTGTTGTTGATTCTTCACAAAAAAATACAGTTTTATATCTTTATGTTTGAAGCCTGAAATGTGGCAAAAGGTCGCAAAGTTCAAGGGGGCCGAATACTTTCGCAAGGCACTGTATATTCAAGCAGAACACACGCAAGCAAACACACCCTACTCAACATTCCATATAGGAAACACCAGGCCTCACTGTGGTGGCAACAACTAATTCCTGCCAGAAATTAACAGACACTGTAATGAACTCTTATGACCACACAACAAAGGACAAAGTCAACAATTGAAGAGTTTTGTTCCAAAACTCTATATCCACCAATTTTTCACAACTGGCTCGATTCGGTCTTATGTAGCAAAATTAGAAATTGTGTTTTTTTAAATTGAATATAAGTAGAGACTCAGAACTAGAAAATGGTATATCATACACTACAGTTGAGGAACAGTGGGAAAGTAATTCTGCTTTGAAAGTTGATAAACTTGTAACCTCACTTTTTGAGAAAATGGACCTTGAATGTTTTGGTACACCTGCTGGAGAGCTCTTCTTTGTCTACACCCATTCAACATCGTTCACACCCTCTTAAGCCCCACCCATCTCTTTAATGATTCACATAAGGCCATATACTAAACAACCAAAGATGTCAAGACTTAAGGCTGGTGTATACTACCGGTGTGTTCGTAAATTTAATCTGGAGTGCTCTGGGCATTAGTGAACTCAGAGCTTTGTCAGATTCAGAGCGTTTAGTTTTCAGAGCGTTCAGAGCGCACACTGGATGCTCTGGCTGAGGAGTAGGGTTGATTCGAGCGTTCTGTCCTAACAACAGCAGTCAAGCACCCAAGCTAACTGGCTAACATTGGCTAGCTTGCTAGCTACTTCCAGACACAAATGAGAGAACAGCTTACTTACATTTTACTCGCGCTAACAGAGCTGGTTAAGCTGTTTCCTGTTATCCAGAGCGTTGGTGAAGAACTGTGCTGCTGGCATCGATTTATTTTCTTTTTTTTGCCGACGTTTATTGACAACGGCCATATTCAACGGGTGTTGAGCGTTTGTAAATTCATCAGTTATTCTGCGCTCTGGCACACTCAGACGAGAGTGCTCTGAAATCGGAGTAGATAGCCAGAGCGAAATTACCAGCTACATCTATCAACAGTTGTTGCAGTGACATCATAACATTCTATTGAAATGGTTACTTCCATAGTGGAGTACAATTATTATTCTTATTTAATTTTTTTGCCCTTTTTCTCTACAATTTTCGTGATATCCAATTGGAAATTAGTGTTGTCCCATCGCTGCAACTCCCGTATGGACTTGGCAGAGGCAAAGGTCGAGAGCCATGCGTCCTCCGAAACATGACCCTGCCAAGCTGCACTGCTTCTTGACACACTGCTTGCTCAACCCGGAAGCCAGCCGCACCAATGTGTCGGAGGGAACATTGTCCTACTAGCGACCGTGTCAGCGTGCAGAAGCTGACAGACCAATGGCAGACCAATTCGAACTCATCCATCCAGCATTATCTCAGCCAATCATGGCTAGCGGGAAGGTGACTTACTCTGTGACTAAACCAACTACACTCACAATTTAACAATTGTATTCATTTTTCCAAATTGCACACAAGTTTGATATTAAGGCACATAAAAGTGTGTATGTTCCAGAAGACATTTCTGCCAAAACATTATGCATATATTTTTTAAGTTTACGCTCAAATGGCTCTCTTGTAAAGTAGTAATGTGCGACATATGCCTAGTTTCCTGAAACGAGTCACATATGTGGTTGTCTCACCTAGCTATCTGAAGATGAATGCGCTACCTGTAAGTTACTCTGGATAAGAGCATCTGCTAAATGACTAATATGTCAAATATGCTTATTTAAATACAGATATCTCATTACTGTATTGCAAGTCTTAACAGCAGTCACTGTGAAGTCTAAAAAGGGAGAGGAAAAAAAGTACCTGCCGGTAACTTGCAAATTGAAGCATACAGGTGTTACGATGCGTCACGTGATCGGAGAGCACACTGTTGCGAAAAGTAAAAAGTTGTGCAACAGAACAATAAACCAAAAATTGTCTTATTGGACAAGTTTGGATAATGCGTCCTCGTTTCACTCCGATTCGGAACGTTTTCTTCCTTTTCATGCCTAGTGAACACTACCGAAGGGTCCTACACAGCAGAGTGTCTGGCGGTGTGTGACAGTGTGTGTGTGTTTTCTCCCCCCAGTCCACCAGAATTATATTGGTACGGATGCAGAGAAGAACCCCTTCTACCTGTCTGTGGTTCTGTCTGACCAGAACAACCAACGGGTCCCTCAGTATAGAGCCATCCTCTGGAGGAAGACAGTAAGTCACTGACTTTATGCACAGATCTAGGATCAGCTCACCCTTACAAAATCCTAACCTTAAAAATTGGTATCTGTGCAAGTTGGCTTTAGAAACAGATCTGGGATCTGCTCAACCTTTCCCAATGCCAAACCTTGATCATTAAGGTGAAAAATGCATATCATGCAGATACTGTATAGATCTTAGATCAGTGTCGATGGGCAACTTTATCCATGAGTCATAGCTTCTGTGTGCGGGGTGGGGGAGTTAGGGGGTTCAGATGTGAGGTGCGTGTGTGTGTCTCGCTTGGCAGCGAGATAGAGGGGTGTGAGTCATTCAGAAGAGTTAACTAGCTTCCTCACTGAGCTCCTGTTTCAGATTCAAGCACCACACCACACCTGATTAGGATGGCCCTCTGCCTTCTGTTCAGATAGATGATGAATACTTTCTCTCCTCATCCGGTCCTGAGATAATTGCATCTCTTCTCTTCTATCTCCCCCAGGGAACTCTGAAGATCAGTCTGCCATACAGCCCCACTAAAACACTATCAGTCAAGTCCATCTTAAGGTAAGCAAGCACTGCTCAGGATGTTATTCAATAACTGCTGATCCTCAACACAGGGGTGCGTGCTAAGTCCCCTCCTGTACTCCCTGTTCACTCATGACTGCACGGCCAGGCATGTCTCCAACACCATCATTAAGTTCGCTGATGACCCAACAGTGGTAGGCCTGATCACCGACAACAACGAGACAGCCTATAGGGAGGTCAGAGACCTGGCCGTGTGGTGACAGGACAACAACCTCTCCCTCAACGTGATCAAGACAAAGGAGATGAATGTGGACTACAGGAAAAGGATGACCGAGCACGCCCCCATTCTCATCGACGGGGCTGTAGTGGAGCAGGTTGAGAGCTTCAAGTTCCTTGGTGTCCACATCACCAACAAACTATCAATGTCCAAGCACACCAAGACAGTCGTGAAGAGGGCACGACAGAACCTTTTCCCCCTCAGGAGACTGAAAAGATTTGGCATGGGTCCTCAGATCCTCAAAAAGTTCTACAGCTGCACCATCGACAGCATCCTGACTAGTTGCATCATTGCCTAGTATGGCAACTGCTCAGATTCCAACCGCAAGGCACTACAGAGGGTATTGCGTACGTCTCAGTACATCACTGGGTCCAAGCTTCCTGCCATCCAAGACCTCTATACCAGGCGGTGTCAGAGGAAGGCCCTAAAAATTGTCATAGAATCCAGCCACCCTAGTCATAGACTGTTCTCTCTGCTACCGCACGGCAAGCGGTACCGGAGCACCAAGTCTCGGTCCAAGAGGCTTCTAAAACAGCTTCTACCCCCAAGCCATAAGACTCCTAAACAGCTAATCAAAGGGCTACCCAGACTATTTGCATTGCCCCCCCCTGCCCTCTTTTACGCCGCTGCTACTCTGTTATCATCTATGCATAGTCACTTTAATAACTCTACCGACATGTACATATTACCTCAATCACTAACCGGTGCCTCTTATTTTACTGCTGCACTTTAACTACTTTAACTACCCTACTGGTTAGGGGCTTGTAAGTAAGCATTTCTCTGTAAGGTTGTACCTGTTGTATTGGGCGCATTGACTAATACAATTTGATTTGATGTCGTTCTTTAAATGTTGCACACATGAAATTGTAGAACTTTATCTGCAACGTTATAATCCATTTTGGTTGAGTTGCGCTGTTTTCTCCACGCAGCTGTGCAGGCCGAGCGTGTCCCTATAGTACATGGACACAGCCTGTGCAGCACAGCTAGTAGAAGAAACATCTTGGTTCGCACAAAAGGGAACATAACATTGCGGATAAAGTTGGGAATGACACATTTTCATGTGTACAACATCTAAAGACCTCCATAACTATACTGAGTGTGTCCGTTTCTAAAACAACGTGTTTGTTTATTTTTGGAGCTTTTGGTCAAGTCTTTTGCATGCCCTGTTACTGCTCAATGAGCAATGAGGAAGTTATTCGGGGTAAGTTTCTCAAAAACAATCCGAATAGATATTTACTTCAGAAACAGGAACATTCTGCTTTAAGATAAGAATGGATTGAAACATGTTACTGCATGTAAACTTGACTTTTTAGCCCCTCTCCCTCCCTTTCCTCCTCTCCTCCCTCCCTCTTCTCCCTCTCTCCCCTCCTTTCCCTCCCTCCCTCTCCCACCCCTCCTCCTCTCCTCTCCTCCAGTGCGATGAACCTGGACAGGTTTGAGAAGGGCCCGAGGGAGATTCTCAACCCAGAGATACAGAAGGTGAGATTACGCTGTATCAGCCACAGAGATATAAGCAATAAGGCCCGAGGAGGTGTTGTATAAGGCCAATATGCCACGGCATAGGCACAACACAGAGTGCTTGCATACAGCCCTTCACCTTGGTATATTGGCCATATACCACAAACCCAGAGGTGCCTTATTGCTATTATAAACTGGTTAACAACATAATTAGAACAGTAAACAAGTACTTTTGCATCATACCGGTGATATATTGTCTGATATACCACAGCTTTCAGCCAATCAGCATCCAGGACCCAAACTACCCGCATTATAATGATATATAATAGTCATGTTCTAATTCTATTTCTATGGTATCAGCCCCATACTTTAAGCAACATTTCCTTTCTTAGGATAGCCAGAGGCTTTGTAATTCATATTCATGAGATACGTCGGATAATTTTTTTAAAATTATGTTTTAATTATAAATGTATTTTATTCATAATACAAAAATCTATTTACATTGCTACATCAAACATGTCTAGCAAACTAAACACAGGTATTAACAATGCTCAAACATACAAAAAATTTAAATAAAAATAAAATACAAAAAATAAACAATTTAAGTGCAATTATATTCACTCTGAAAATATCTTATTATAATGATTCAAGAAGATGTTATTCTTGTTGTTATTCACTAAGGTTAGTGTTTCAATAAGATAATTAAATTAAATCAGAAAAATTGGTAATTTTGGTATAGAATTTTGGAGTTTTTGTTTGTTTATAAAGTATTTGGCAACAAGAATAAAAAAATTAACAATCATTTCAGTGGTTTTGTTATCATTGCAATGGTAACATATTATATATTTTATGTTAAAATTATAGGCAGTGTTCATAATGGGAAATAAGTACTTTGAAAGGTTTTCCCAAAATTCTGACACAAATTTACATTCAAAGAACAAGTGAGACAGATTCTCACCTACTTTTTCACAGAAAACGCAGAAATCATCAATAGCCACAAATTTGGAAATCATAGAATTACATGGATATATCTTGTGTAAAATGTTGAAGTGCACTTCCTTAACTTTGTTTAGTATACAGTATTTGTAAGGTCTTAACCATGCATTTTTCCAGACAATGTCAGGAATAAGCATGTTCCATAAAAACTTTCCTCTCGTGGAAGTTGGTTTTGTGAATGAAGAATTTGTCTTATATAGTATATTTATTACAACAAGATTTCTCAAGTAAGCCCACGCCTTCCAATCTGAGTTCTGGATAAACTTTGTGATCGTTCCCAAAATTAAGATGACTTTTCACAAGTGTAGTTAGACCACTGGGAACGGCTTTGATCACAGAAATAAACTCTCTGAAAGGTATTGCAAACTCTTTCAATGTTATAAATTGTTCATATGTGAGAATATTACCCCTGTTGTTGAAAATATCAAGGACAAAGTCAATATTCCTCTCATGCCAGCTGGGATAGAACAATGACATATTCCTTACAGTTATGTCTGAATTATTCCACAAAATAGCTTTATGTGGGGATAAAATGTGCAGGAAACATATTTTCTAGGCCAGTAAAGCTTGTTGGTGAAATTTAGCGGGTAATCTTTCAGGAATATAATTACATTTCAGTAAAAATGGAAGACCTCCCAATTTATTAAACACATTATTTGGAATGAAATACCATATTGAATCAGTATCGAGCAAACATTTTTTCAACCAGTTTATCTTGAAAGTGTTATTTATGTCATCAAAATCCAACACTTCTAGGTCGCCTTCAGCTCCACAACCAAAATGAATAAAAATGGCGAAATTGGGCATCCCTGTCGTACACTTCTGTTGATACTAAATATTTTGGAAGTATTAAGGTTTAGTAGCACATAACTATTTATATCTTTGTAAAACATGCAAATTATTTTAATAAAATGTTCACCAAATCAAAAAAGTTTAAGAGACCTAAAGAGAAATTCATGTTCAATTGTGTCAAAGGCTTTACAGAAGTCCAGAAATAGGACAACCGCATTTGAGTCAATTGCATCTGAATAATCTATAAGGTCCAAGACTAAACGAATGTTAGAGTTTATGTGACGGCCCTTCATAAATCCTGTTTGAGTCTCATTTATAATGGTATCTATTCCTTTCTTTAATATTTTGGCATAAACCAGAGCAATCAATTTGTAATCAACATTCAATAAAGTAATTGGTCTCCAATTGTCAATGAGAGAAGGGTCTTTATCAGGATTCAAAAAAAAAACAAGCTACTAAAAAATCTAAAGGTACTCGAGGATATTGGAAATTAAACAATACACTTCTTAAAGATACTGATCTCATTGAAAATATCAAATCATTAGCTACAGATATTTTTGCTAGAAAAGACTTGGGTCATGGAAGTAGATGGGAATTTTTCAAATATAAAGTCAGAGTGGTAGCCATTAAACGCGCCAAAAAGCTGATGCAATTAAAGAACCATCGAGAAAAGGAGATGATGAGCAAACTTGACAGTTTTCTAAAGAAAGATAATCTATCTGAAGAAGAGGAGTCTGTGTTCAGGTCTTTACAACTAGAATTAGAACAGACTTACACTGATCTGGCAAGGGGTGCCTTTGTAAGGTCAAGAGCAAAATGGATTGAAGAGCGGGAAAAAAACACGAGTTACTTTTTTGCACTTGAAAAGAGAAACTACCAAAGAAAATCTATAACTGCACTCAAAATTAACGATGTTTTATGCAAAGATCCCATTACAATATCATCATTTCTCAATTCCTTTTATGAAAACCTTTACAACTCTCAATTTCAGGAAGATGGTTGTGAAAGTTACATTTGCCACATTCAGAATTGTGTCCCTGGAATTGAGGATGATTTCCACTCAGTTTGCGATTCACATGTGTCAATTGGAGAAATTAGAGAGGCTCTGAATTCAATGAAAAAAGGGAAATCACCTGGCCCTGATGGTCTGTCAGTAGAATTCTATAGACAGTTATGGGAGTTGCTAGAAGACCCGATTTTCAATATGTTTCAAGATTGCATTAAAAATGGGGAAATGGTCTCCACTATGAAACAGGGCTTTATTTCATTGATTCAGATATGTCGGATCGTTGTTTGAGCATTCGTGAATATGTGACGTCACACAGATGCGCTAAAGAGCCATCTGTTTAGCTTGCTCGTCGGCATGAGCAGTATAAGCATCGAACAATTTGGGAAACCCAGCTTCAGCTTAGTTAATTGGGAAATAAATAAAAGCCTAACCAGATACTTACCAATCGATTTTAGTCTCACTGTCTGATAATTCATGAAACAATTTGTTTTTTTTTTTTTTACCTTTCCACAAACTGTCTGTCGCTTGATAAGAGTAAGTTAACCTTATCAAAGAATAGGTCATCCACGACTGGTCGGCTAGTGAGCTAACTACATTTCAGTAATTTAGCTATCCTAAATGTGGTGGTCAGTGGATAATCTAACTGTGAGTTAAACATATTTAACTGACAACTAGTTTGTTTACAGACATTTTGCACATGGTGTTATCATGTCTAACCAGTTAACCATGTGCTGACGATCTCCCGAGTCTAGCTAGCTGCATTGTTTGGCGTCCATAATTAGCTGTTAGCTAGCTAGTTGGCTACTGCCTGACCAGTGTGAACCAGCAATGCAGAATGCTAGCTAGCTACATTTCAGTCAGTAGCTGTCCTTCTAAATGCTGTGGTCACTGGATAAACTATGAGTTTAACATATTTGTCGGAAAATGAGCAAGTAGCCAGTTGTTGTTATGGTGGAATCAAGGCCTGAACGCGTTCAAACGTTTAAACCTGTCTTCCTCTATCTAACCAGCTGAATGAAGCATATGTGCCCATGACTTCCTGAGTCTAGACACAGCCTAGCCAATGTTAGCTAGCTAGCGTCGCTGGCAGAGGTGACTCAAACCCTGTAGCTAGCTACTGTTATTGGGGTGCAGGAATATTAGACGTCTTTCAATTTTAAGATAACGCTCATTGAAGTTGGTGGTTACTGCTGGTTTCAGATCCGAGGCGAGAGAAATTATCCCCCATGTTTTGGTAAGGACTCGGAGTGACGTCACACACCCAAGAAGGCTCAATAAGTCGCCTGACAGATAATGACTTTGCCTCCGGCTATCTCTACGAAAGGAAATGTTGCATACTGTAACAGATCTGTGAGTCATTGGCGAGGCAAACTGATGTTAACTGTGCGTTGTGTTCTACCCACAGGACCTACTGGTGTTGGAGGAGCAAGAGGTACAGTATTTATTTATTCTGTCATAAATGTCACTCTTTCAAGTGAATACTATAGGTACTCTAGTCTTACTATAGATTTCCCTCTGCTCTACTAAGGTTGCTTGTCTGGTATTGGCAGATAATGAAAGTGACCTTTTAAACTGTATTTTCTTAGGGTTCTGTTAACTTCAAGTTCGGTGTCCTGTATGCCAAAGATGGACAGCTCACAGATGATGAGATGTTTAGCAACGGTAAGTCACTAATATTGTGGGTAGTAAGCATCACATACACAATTTGAAGTATCCATGTCCTGTGAATAGTACTTTCAACCCTGCTCTTTCTTCTGTTTCTTCAGAAACAGGAAGTGAGAGCTTTGATAAGTTCATCAACCTGCTAGGGGACACAATCTCTCTGCAGGGCTGGGCGGGTTACCGCGGTGGACTGGATACCAAAAGTAAGATCTGGTCACCAAACACATACAAGCGCGCACACACCATAGGTTCTGCAATTAATTATTGTTTTTCCATTATATTGCAGACTATGGAGACATTCTTTTTTTGATCTTTCTCTCCCTCTTTCTATTTAAAAAAATACATATTTTCCCTTTTGCCTACACACTCCTCCCCCTCCCCCATCCTTTTAAACTCCCACTGCTCTATCCCTTCTCTCTCTCTCTCTCTCTCTCTCTCTCTCTCTCTCTCTCCAGATGACACTACAGGAATGAACTCCATCTACACAGTGTACCAGGGCCATGAGCTGATGTTCCACATCTCCACCATGCTACCCTATTCCAAAGAGAACAAGCAGCAGGTGTGTGTGTGTGTGTGTGTGTGTGTGTGTGTGTGTGTGTGTGTGTGTGTGTGTGTGTGTGTGTGTGTGTGTGTGTGTGTGTGTGTGTGTGTGTGTGTGTGTGTGTGTGTGTGTGTGTGTGTGTGTGTGTGTGTGTGTGTGTGTGTGTGTGTGTGTGTGTGTGTGTGAGAGAGAGAGAGAGTGAATGTGCCTGCTTTGTTATGTTGACAGCACCCCCGTCTCTATCTCTACATCTCAGACCTCCAGAGCCGGTCAGTTGTGTATAAATCTTTATTCTCTCTCAATTCAATTCAAATGACTTTATTGGCATGGAAAACATATGTTTACATTGCCAAAGCAAGTGAAATAGATAATCAACAAAAGTAAAATAAACAATCAAAAATGAACAATAAACATTACTCACAAACGTTTCAAAGGAATAGAGACATTTCAAATGTCATATTATGACTATGTTATAACGATGTGCAAATAGTTAAAATACTACAAAAGGGTAATACATATACATAAATAGGGGTTGTATTTACAATGGTGTTTATTCTTCACTGGTTGCCCTTATCTTGTGGCAACAGGTCACAAATCTTGCTGCTGTGATGGCACACTGGTATTTCACCCAATAGATATGGGAGTTCATCAAAATGTGATTTGTTTTTGGCAACTGGACCTTTTTTTGGAAAACCATTATTTTTGTTTTACTGAGATTTACTGTCAGGGCCCAGGTCTGACAGAATCTGTCCAGAACATCTAGGTGCTGCTATAGGCCCCCCTTGGTTGCAGACAGAAGCACCAGATCATCAGCAAACAGTAGACATTTGACTTCTGATTCTAGTACGGTGAGGCTGGGTGCTGAAGTCTGTTCTAGTGCCAATGCCACTCTCTTTTCTGTCGCTCGTTCCCCTTAACCCATCCCTCTCTCCCCCATATAACCCTTTCACCCTGTCCCATCTTTCTCTCCCTGACTCTTTATTTCTGTCATTTCCTTCTCTCGCTGTCTCTCTCATTGCTAACCTCTAGTCAATCTGACTAACTATGACCACACTGAATGCTTTACAGTAATTTCAGAGACACAACAGCCAGTTAGTCTTTTATCTGTTCAATGTCAGAGTTGTTGAGATGCCAGGGAAATGTGAAATACTCCCAAGTCCTTGATCTTTCAATCTCCATTCACTCACACTAGAGAAAACACACACATTCATGTACGCGAACACACACACCTAAACACCACTGAGTCAGTCAAACCTTTATTGAAACATTACAAAACCAAAAACGAAGTATTGACATTCTACACCACAACATTTGTACCTTATGACCTACTGTTAAAAGCCCCCTAGTTTCAGACTGTGTGTGTGTGTGTGTGACTGGAGTGTGTGTGTGTTTTATGGCTGGTGTATGTGTATGGCTGGTGTATGTGTATGGCTGGAGTGTGTGTGTGCGTGACTGGGAGAAAAAAGGCAGAAGAGAACAAAGACAGTTTGACGTTAGTGTGAACCCACTCAGGAAAAGCCAATATCTGTGGGCGAGATATGAAAGGAGATAGAGGCTGAATGAGAGGGTTACATTCATAATTGGATTTGATCTAAAACAGATTCCGAAGTTGCTAATGAATACAAACACATTTTCTTTGCAGGCCTGTGTGCATCAAGAGTGTTTGGGTGTGCTCGGCTATGAAAGCCAACTGACATTTACTCCTGAGCTACCGACTTGTTGCACCCTCTTTAACCTCGGTGATTATTATTTGACCCTGTTGGTCATCTATGAACGTTTGAACATCTTGAAGAACGATCGAACATCTTGAAGAATGATCTGGCCTTAATGGCCATGTATTCTTATTATCTCTGCCTGGCACAGAAAGATGACCGGTTCCCCTCAGAGCCTGGATCCTCTCCAGGTTTCTTCCTAGGTTCCTGCTTTCTAGGGAGTTTTTCCTTGCCACCGTGCTTCTAGATCTGCATTGCTTGCTTTCTGGGGTTTTAGTCTGGGTTTCTGTATAAGCAATTTGTGACAACTGCTGATATAAAAAGGGCTTTATAATAACATTTGATTTATTTTTGTGTGTGTGTGTGTGTGTGTGTGTGTGTGTGTGTGTGTGTGTGTGTGTGTGTGTGTGTGTGTGTGTGTGTGTGTGTGTGTGTGTGTGTGTGTGTGTGTTCTCTGCCTGCTTCAGAGTCACTTTATTCACAAAGTACATTTACACATTCCTGGAAAATAGGACTTTAGTGAATAGGGGCTGCCAGCAAAAGACAATGTACAAAGATATGATTATAATAATTAATGGGAGCTCTGCAATTCTATTTTAGATGCTCATAAAAGAGGCATTCATGCTTTAGGCCAGAGATTGATGCATGAACTCTAAATCAATAAGATATGAGTTATTTCACTTGTTTGTTCCAAGTATTTTTATTGTATGACTTTTCTCATTGTCTCTCTCTCTCTGTCTCTTGTCCAACAGGTGGAGAGGAAAAGACACATTGGGAATGACATTGTCACCATAGTGTTCCAGTTCCAGGAGGGGGAGGACACATCTCCGTCATTTAAACCCTCCATGATCAGATCACATTTCACACGTATCCTTTTCTTATGGCGAAACAAAGACCGGTGGGAAATATCTCTGACATTGTACACATTTCTACAAGTGACCTTGAGCAGCCAGAATCGTAGGCCCTTTCCAGAAACATTGCCTAGCCTGTACTCTCTGGCCAATTTAATGTAAATCTGAAAGAATTGAATAGGTATAAGCAATATGATAGTAGCACCATAGGCAGCTAGGTTGGCATTTTCATCATATTGCTTATTGTGTACCTAAGTATTTAACATTGCGTATCTTCACAAGTGCCTACGGGGTAGAGGATAGGGTAAGTGTCTAGGGGGTAGGGGGCTGTTTTTGGACAAAGCCATACACATCACTGCTAGCTTCATAGATTGTATGTGTTCAGGCTATTTCCTTCATTTTCTCTGCAAGATATCTTTGCATTAGTTAGATACAACAGTCAAAACGACAGTTACAGGTATGTGGAGGTGCTTTTTCATTGGTATTTTTCAGGTACATGACACGTCGTTGGTGTGTGTATGTGTGTTTGTGCATGTATGTGTATGCATGCATACAGATGTAGGATCTTAATTTGATGACTCTTTTGTTTATGAGAATTTTCCTGCACAGCAGAAAATGCTAACTTAGTGTATTCAAGGTTTAAAAATGCTTGAAGTTTGTAATTTCCACTTTAAAATGTAAGACATGATTTGCCCTAACGTAAAATACAGTATAACAACCCCACAAAAAATATATATTAATATTGATGAATTATAATCCACATAATAGTTCACATTTCCTGTTGCTGTAGGATTATTTTCCGGCTGTAGCACACTGTGTTTGTGTTAAATATAACAGTGCTTTGTGTGTTCCAGATTGAAGATTTTCTCTGAGGAGAGTGTGCCACTGTTCGGACCGCCCCTTCCCTCACCACCAGTGTTTACAGACCACCAAGAATTCAGGGACTTTTTGTTAGTCAAGCGTAAGATCAGTGACTTACTCTCACACACTATTTAGTTTACAGACAGTTACAGCTAAACTGTGTGCAATGAGCTATGAGCTGCAGTGACTAATCGATCACAAATGTCACATTTAAAGGCCCTTTCCTCGTGCTTTGCCACTTGCGGCATAACCATAGTAGGACATGAATTATTAGTAAAACATCTACAGAATGTAGACATTATAAAGGCTTTATGGAGACATTCATTAAGCATTTACAAGATAGTTTAAATGTGACCAAAGAAAGTTTGAGTTGGAATTTTTGAAGCTTT
Organism: Oncorhynchus clarkii lewisi; assembly: GCF_045791955.1. Classification (NCBI taxonomy): domain Eukaryota; kingdom Metazoa; phylum Chordata; class Actinopteri; order Salmoniformes; family Salmonidae; genus Oncorhynchus; species Oncorhynchus clarkii. The sequence continues at coordinate 5,762,617 of NC_092175.1, forward strand.
GTATTGTCTTTTTATGGTGATCATATAAGTGTGTACGTACATGTGGGTATGTTCTCCTAATGAACCCCTCTCTCTGTCCTGCAGTAATCAATGGAGAAAAGGCCACCCTGGAGACGCCCACGTTTGCCCAGAAGCGCCAGCGGACTCTGGACATGCTGATCCGTTCCCTCTACCAGGACCTCATCCCTGACCTCCACAAGGTACAGCTCTCCCACACACTAACTAACCCAGCCTGGTCTATCCATACCCTTTTCACACTACTGAGCCAAACCGAGCTGAGCTAAACTGAGTTGTCCTCCACTGGCTTGGTTATGCATCCAACCATTATAGTTGCAGGAACTGTGGTGACAATGAGTAAAATAAAATATATGTGCCAGCGTGGTTCAGGTTGAAACGATGGTGTGAAAAGGGTATGGGGCTCTCCTTTCCTCTGGTTCTGCTCCTGCTTCTAAAAACAAGGTATTTTTCTATAGTCCTCCAACTTCCATAGTCCACAAGTTTGCTCTTTAATTCATGCGTCTTGATTGGAATATGAGGTAGTGACAGTACACTATACATCAAATGTACTGTATTTATATAGCCCTTCGTACATCAGCTGATATCTCAAAGTGCTGTACAGAAACCCAGCCTAAAACCCCAAACAGCAAGCAATGCAGGTGTAGAAGCATGGTGGCTAGGAAAAACTCCCTAGAAAGGCCAAAACCTAGGAAAAAACCAAGAGAGTAACCAGGCTATGAGTGGTGGCCAGTACTCTTCTGGCTGTGCCGGGTGGAGATTACATGGCTAAGATGTTCAAATGTTCATAAATTACCAGCATGGTCAAATAATAATAATCACAGGCAGAACAGTTGAAACTGGAGCAGCAGCACTGCCAGGTGGACTGGGGACAGCAAGGAGTCATCATGCCAGGTAGTCCTGAGGCATGGTCCTAGGGCTCAGGTCCTCCGAGAGAGAGAGAAAAAGAAAGAGAGAATTAGAGAGAGCATACTTAAATTCACACAGGACACCGGATAAGACAGGAGAAGTACTCCAGATATAACAAACTGACCCTAGCCTGCCGACACATAAACTACTGCAGCATAAATACTGGAGGCTGAGACAGGAGGGGTCAGGAGACACTGTGGCCCCATCCGATGATACCCCCGGAGAGGGCCAAACAGGAAGGATATAACCCCACCCACTTTTCCAAAGCACAGCCCACACACCACTAGAGGGATATTTTGTGTCTCTCACATGGATAGGCAGACCATTCCATAAAAATGGAGCTCTATAAGAGAAAGCCCTGCCTCCAGCTGTTTGCTTAGAAATTCTACGTACAATTAGGAGGCCTGCGTCTTGTGACCGTAGCGTACATGTAGGTATGTACGGCAGGACCAAATCAGAGAGATAGGTAGTAGCAAGCCCATGTAATGCTTTGTAGGTTAGCAGTAAAACCTTGAAATCAGCCTGTGCCTTGACAGGAAGCCAGTGTAGGGAGGCTAGCACTGGAGTAATATCATCAATTTTTTGCGTTCTACTCAGGATTCCAGCAGCCGTATTTAGCACTAACTGAAGTTTATTTTGTGCTTTATCCGGGTAGCGGGAGGGTAGAGCATTGCAGTAGTCTAACCTAGAAGTAACAAAAGCATGGATACATTTTTCTGCATCATTTTTGGACAGAAAGTTTCTGATTTTTGCAATGTTACTTAGATGGAAAAAAGCTGTCCTTGAAACAGTCTTGATATGTTCGTCAAAAGAGAGATCAGGGTCCAGAGTAACGCCGAGGTTTAACATTTCCCTTTGCACCAGCTTCTGACCACTGATCTGATCTAGGCTCTCTGGTCACGGTTTGTACCACAGCCAGTTAAGCTACCTACTGTTCTGAACCACTGCAGCCCTGTCTATCTCTCTCGGCTCTAACCACTGCAGACTGCATAACACTGGGACTACTGGATACTACTACAATGCTCCCATTTTGTGGGTGGACTCTCCTCCCTCTCTCTGTACCCCATCCCACTTTCTTTGTCTATTGTTTCTCATATGACTCAGTTCTATGCTATGCTGCTATGCTGCTGTATTTCCCACTATCTCTGAAGCCCACTTCACTATCTCTCTTTCTGTGTGTGTGTGCGCATGTGGTGGTGCGTGCATGCGTGTGCCCGTGTGTGTGTGTGTGTGTGTGTTCGTGTGTGTGTGTGCACTTGTGTCCCATGTGCAGGTTCCCTTCTCTCCCCAGAACATGCTCAACAGACGCTCGTTCAGTGACGTGCTTCCAGAGTCGCCCAAGTCCGCCCGCAAGAAGGAGGAGGCACGACAGGCCGAGTTCGTCAGGATAGGACAGGTGACACACACAGGGACAGACAACATACAGAGTAGCACAGTCACACTCTTTATCTCATGCACGCACCACACACTCTCATGCTCTCTCTCTGTTGTCCAGGCTCTAAAGCTCAAGACCATCGTCAGAGGAGATGCCCCCACCAGTCTGGTCACTACGGGCCTGTGTAGAAAAGAGGTGAGAAGACCAACAGACACACACATACACACACTCAGCCCCATGCACTAGAGGTTGACACAGGAGTGAAAATAAATTCCTTTCCAGTCCTGATCCTGCATCAGTTCTATAACCCTGAAACTTTCCTGTCCCTTCCTGATAAAAAGTACTCCCGTCCAGTGCTCATTTTTATGTGCAGAAATATGTAGGCTATTGTGTTAGTTCAGTAATGCAATTTGCGACTGTGAAATGAGATTGTCTTACCTATTTTAGTTAAATGCACTGACTGTAGGCCTATTCTAAATGACCTAAATGTAGATAGATTAAGCTGGAGGATGAGGACAGAGACCCCAGCAGGATGGTCGGCTCAGCACAGCACCGGCTTAGAGCTGAGCACTGCCACATTTTAACATTTACAACACATTAACATTTGTATTTGTATTTATTATGGATCCCCATTAGCTTCCTGGGGTCCAGCAAAATGAAGGCATTTATACCATTTTAAAACAGTACAATACATTCACAGATTTCACAACACACTGTGTGCCCTCAGGCCCCTACTCCACCACAACCACATCTCTACAGTACTAAATCCATGTTTATGTATAGTGCGGATGTTATCGTGTATGTTTGTGTTGCTTCACCCCGCTGTGTGTTTTTTAATCAGTTTTTTAAATCTAATTTTACTGCATCAGTTACTTGATGTGGAATAGAGTTCCATGTAGTCATGGCTCTATGTGGTACTGTGTGCCTCCCATAGTCTGTTCTGGACTTGGGGACTGTGAAGAGACCTCTTGTGGCCTGTCTTGTGGGGTATGCATGGGTGTCCGAGCTGTGTGCCAGTAGTTTAGACAGACAGCTCAGTGCCTGTAAAACCTGCCTTGTTGATAATGTTAAGAAGGCAGAGCATCTCTTTATTATAGACAGACTTCTCCCCATCTTCGCTACTACAGCATCAATATGTTTTGACCGTGACAGTTTACAATCTAGTGTTACTCTAAGCAGTCATCTCAACTTGCTCAATTTCCACATGATTTATTACAATATTTGGTTGAGGTTTAGGGTTTAGTGAGTGTTTTGTTCCAAATACAATGCTTTTAGTGTTAGAAATATTTAGGGCTAACTTATTCCTTGCCACCCACTCTGAAACTAACTGCAGCTCTTTGTTAAGTGTTGCAGTCATTTCAGTCGCTGTAGTAGCTGACGTGTATAGTGTTGAGTCATCCACATACATAGAAACTCTGGCTTTACTCAGTCAGTGGCATGTTAGTAAAAATTGACAAAGCAAGGGGCCTAAACAGCGACCCTTGGGAATTCCTGATTCTAACTTGATTATACAGGCTTCCATTAAAGGACACACGCTGTGTCCTGTTAGACAAGTTTACTCTTTATCCACATTATAGCAGGGGGTGTAAAACCATAACACATGTTTTTCCAGCAGCAGACTATGATCAGTAATGTCAAAAGCTTCACTGAAGTCTAACAAGACAGCCCCCACAATCATTTTATCATCAATTCCTCTCAGCCAATCATCAGTCATTTGTGTAAGTGCTGTGCTTGTTGCGTGTCCTTCCCTCTAAGCGTGCTGAAATTCTGTTGTCGATTTGTTTACTGTGAAATAGTATTGTATCTGGTCAAACCCAATTTTTTCCAGAAGTTTACTAAGGGTTGGCAACAGGCTGTTTGGTCGGCTATTTGAGCTAGTAAAGGAGGCTGAGGGCACTGAAGGCACCCTGAGGGCACCCGTTCTCTAGTAGGCTTAAATTGAAGATTTGGTAAATAGGAGTGGCAATATCCAATTGTTAGTAGTTACTATCTTGTCTCAACGCTACAACTCCCGAACGGGCTTGGGAGAGACGAAGGTCGAGAGCCATGCGTCCTCCGAAACACAACCCAACCAAGCCGCACTGCTTCTTAGCACAGGGCGCAACCAATCCGGAAGACAGCCACACCAATGTGAACCTAGCGACCTGGTCAGCGTGCACTGCGCCCGGCCCGCTCCGTTAGCATTTCTGTCTTTTCGGTAGATGTTATAACCATGTATTGCAAAGGTATTATCTAAGTGAGTTTCATAGAAATGAATGTCAGAATATGTTACAAAGTTATTGACTTCATGGACCTTGTTTGGACCTTGTTTCTTAGGCTTAATATAGGCAATTTTTTAGCAATTTTCTGATTTGCTTGGTTGTTTTTGATGCTTTACTGGGAAGCTCATCAGAGGTAGATTTACTCATGTTATTTACATTGGAGCGCAGGGTGAGCTGCATAAAGCGGTCTTCCTACTATTGCACACCGCCTCAGTGTAACTCTGGTTTATAGGCTCATGATTACTGCTTATATTAGCTGTAGGATAAACAGATGTATTTGGTGCAATTAGGGGTACATACAGTGCCTTGCGAAAGTATTCGGCCCCCTTGAACTTTGCGACCTTTTGCCACATTTCAGGCTTCAAACATAAAGATATAAAACTGTATTTTTTTGTGAAGAATCAACAACAAGTGGGACACAATCATGAAGTGGAACGACATTTATTGGATATTTCAAACTTTTTTAACAAATCAAAAACTGAAAAATTGGGCGTGCAAAATTATTCAGCCCCCTTTAAAACTTCTTGCTCCTACTTGAGACGCAGATGTCTCAAGTAGACACCTGGAAATGCAAATGCGCTACGCTAAATGCTAAATGTACTCATTAAAACTCAAACCTTAATCAAAATTCACATGCAGGGTATTGAATTAAAGCTACACTCGTTGTGAACCTAGCCAACAAGTCAGATTTTTAAAATGCTTTTCGGCGAAAGCATGAGAAGCTATTATCTGATAGCATGCAACACCCCAAAATGCCTGAATGCAATGTAAACAAAGATATAGCTTAGCCGGCGCTACACAAAACGCAGAAATAAAATATAAAACATTCATTACCTTTGACGAGCTTCTTTCTTGGCACTCCTATATGCCCCATAAACATCACTATTGGGTCTTTTTTTCGTTTAAATCGGTCCATATATACCCAAAATAGCTTTCTATGGAAGCTGTGTCATTCAGAAAAAAACATTGTTTTTAAACGCTGCGTCATTTTTTAAAATTAAAAAAGTCGACGATAAACTTTCACAAAACACTTCGAAATACTTTTGTAATCCAACTTTAGGTATTAGTAAACGTTTATAATCTATCAAAATGATTACAGGGCGATGTATATTCAATAGCTCCTCGTTTTCAAATCAATGGCTGCCAATGTGCACATTCAAAACATCCTGGTGGAGACCGGAAGAAACGGAATCCAGTTAGTTGGATTTACCAAGAAAAAACTCCATTGAAAATTACGACAATTGCGACATCGTGTGGAATCTGTAGGAATTGCATGCAGGTTGATAATACATTTTGTGCCCTTTTAACAACCCATGAAAGTGACGCATGGAAATAATTTTTAGCTTTCAGAGAGCAGTTTTTCTTGCGCTTTTCAATGAAACACACAATCTGTTATAGTCACAGCCGTGATTTAACCAGTTTTAGAAACTTCAGGGTGTTTTCTATCTACACATACTAATCATATGCATATACTATATTCCTGGCATGAGTAGCAGGACGCTGAAAAGTTGCACGATTTTTAACAGAATGTTCGAAAAAGGAGGGGGTAGACTTAACAGGTTTTAGTTAATACTTTGTAGTGCCACCTTTTGCTGCGATTACAGCTGTAAGTCGCTTGGGGTATGTCTCTATCAGTTTTGCACATCGAGAGACTGACATTTTTTCCCATTCCTCCTTGCAAAACAGCTCGAGCTCAGTGAGGTTGGATGGAGAGCATTTGTGAACAGCAGTTTTCAGTTCTTTCCACAGATTCTCGATTGGATTCAGGTCTGGACTTTGACTTGGCAATTCTAACACCTGGATATGTTTATTTTGGAACCATTCCATTGTAGATTTTGCTTTATGTTTTGGATCATTGTCTTGTTGGAAGACAAATCTCCGTCCCAATCTCAGGTCTTTTGCAGACTCCATCAGGTTTTCTTCCAGAATGGTCCTGTATTTGGCTCCATCCATCTTCCCATCAATTTTAACCATCTTCCCTGTCCCTGCTGAAGAAAAGCAGGCCCAAACCATGATGCTGCCACCACCATGTTTGACAGTGGGGATGGTGTGTTCAGGGTGATGAGCTGTGTTGCTTTTACGCCAAACATAACGTTTTGCATTGTTGCCAAAAACTTCAATTTTGGTTTCATCTGACCAGAGCACCTTCTTCCACATGTTTGGTGTGTCTCCCAGGTGGCTTGTGGCAAACTTTAAACAACACTTTTTATGGATATCTTTAAGAAATGGCTTTCTTCTTGCCACTCTTCCATAAAGGCCAGATTTGTGCAATATACGACTGATTGTTGTCCTATGGACAGAGTCTCCCACCTCAGCTGTAGATCTCTGCAGTTCATCCAGAGTGATCATGGGCCTCTTGGCTGCATCTCTGATCAGTCTTGTCCTTGTATGAGCTGAAAGTTTAGAGGGACGGCCAGGTTTTGGTAGATTTGCAGTGGTCTGATACTCCTTCCATTTCAATATTATCGCTTGCACAGTGCTCCTTGGGATGTTTAAAGCTTGGGAAATCTTTTTGTATCCAAATCCAGCTTTAAACTTCTTCACAACAGTATCTCGGACCTGCCTGGTGTGTTCCTTGTTCTTCATGATGCTCTCTGCGCTTTTAACAGACCTCTGAGACTATCACAGTGCAGGTGCATTTATACGGAGACTTGATTACACACAGGTGGATTGTATTTATCATCATTAGTCATTTAGGTCAACATTGGATCATTCAGAGATCCTCACTGAACTTCTGGAGAGAGTTTGCTGCACTGAAAGTAAAGGGGCTGAATAATTTTGCACGCCCAATTTTTCAGTTTTTGATTTGTTAAAAAAGTTTGAAATATCCAATAAATGTCGTTCCACTTCATGATTGTGTCCCACTTGTTGTTGAATCTTCACAAAAAAATACAGTTTTATATCTTTATGTTTGAAGCCTGAAATGTGGCAAAAGGTCGCAAAGTTCAAGGGGGCCGAATACTTTCGCAAGGCACTGTACATTTAATGACTTACATTGTGTTTGCCAATAGCCCTAAGATCATTGTCACAATGCTACGGATTAACTGAGCTCTTGGATCATTAACAACATGAACATAAAAAAAAAATTGTACAACAGTAGGCTACTGCATAAGTCAATCTATTTTTATTTCATTCTTCACCGCAGGTTTAGTTGAAATCGTGAACAATTGGGCTTGACCGTAAAGTTTTTGGGAGTAGAGCAGCTATGTCGCTTCAGCCCGCTTTTCCCGCTCTCCGGATGGTAGCCTATTTGTTTAAACCGCACAATTTTTTTACAAGCTGTGTACTCGGTTCCTACGTTTTCAAAGACAACTCCATAAAATGTTTCTAAAACACCGCTCTTTCCTTGGCTTTAATGTTAGTGATGGGTCCTTGGCTGCAACAAGACATTGCAATTCATCTATTGGAGGCTTCATCATTTAGCCTACTGACGTAGAAAAGTATGTGAACACACCATCAAATTAGTGGATTTGGCTATTTCAGCTACACCCGTTGTATAAAATTGAGCACACAGCCATGCAATCTCCATAGACAAACGTTGGCAGTAGAATGGCCTTACTGAAGAGCTCAGTCACTTTCAACGTTGCACCATCATAGGATGCCACCTTTCCAAGAAGTCTGTTTGTCAAATTTCTGCCCTGCTAGAGCTAACCCAGTCAACTGTAAGTGCTGTTATTGTGAAGTGGAAATGTCTATGAGCAACAACGACTCAGCCACGAAATGGTAGGCCACACAAGCTCACAGAACGGGACAGCCGAGTGCTGAAGCACGAAACCCATGTCCTCATTTGCAACACTCATTACAGGGTTACAAACTGCCTCTGGAAGCAACGTCAGCCGCACACAAGCCTAAGATCACCATGCGCAATGCCAAGCATCGGCTGGAGTGGTGTAAAGCTCGCCGCCATTGGACTCAGGAGCAGTGGAAATGCGTTCTCTGGAGTGATAAATCACGCTTCACCATCGTGCCAACTGTAAAGTTTGGTGGTGGAGGAATAGTGGTCTGGGGCTGTTTGGTTTGGGCTAGGCCCCTTAGCTCCAGTGAAGGGAAATCGTAACACTACAGCATACAATAACATTATAGATTATTCTGTGCTTCCAACTTTGTGGCAACAGTTTGTTTCAGCATGACACTGTCCCCGTGCACATAGCGAGGTCCACATACTTTTGGTCATGTAGTGTATATTAGGCCTAACCTACACAGTTGTTGATTTTATGAAATGCTGTACAAGTGACACACTTCCACCAAAAAAAACTATGTTTTGAACTATTCCTGTACTGCCCGTTCCTGTGGACTGTTGATCCTGTCCCGATCTTAACTCCCATTCCTACCATAAACCGAGCCCTGTTTCCTTGTCAACCTTTACCATGCACTACTTTTTTCTCACTGAGGCCTAGTGGATCACCATGCCATAATAACAGATTTACTAACTGTGTGACACATTCTGTTGTAGCATGCATTGTAACATAATGTAGACGCCAGTTGATATACTTGTAACTATGTGTTTGTGGTTATGCTGTGATGTCCTTTTTGTGTGTGTTTGTGTGCTGCAGCCTTGGGAGTCCCAGTCGTTCTGCAGTACGTTTTCCTATGAGACGGTGTGTGCTGACTCCTGGGGTCAGTCTCTGTTGGTCGCCACGGAAGCAGCAGGGGTCATGATGATAGATGGTGAGGTCATCACACACATATACACACACACTGAGGTTATAGAATGAAATGCGCTTTATAATTAGTGGACTATTTTATTATAACTGTCATATGCATTATTCAATTATCACTTGAATGTCAATGATTCAGTCAGCATTGATGTCATCATAAAATGAATCTCTTAACATTATACTTTCCCTATATTTCAGCTGTTGATCCACTTCTTTCAAACCCAGGTGAGTGTAACACGGTCAATTCTCCCCATTCAGTGCTACAACTTCTTAGTGTTCAATAAACTGAAATCATTTAATTCAGCCTACTATTTCAGGCAATGTTTTTATTATTGCAGCAACGACATCAGTCAGTGTTTTTCATCAATAGTTAGTAAGATCCTGAGCGAGGCATAGGGAATGACCAATAGACCAATGTGTTGTGTTGGTAGACGCCCAGGTCCTGCCCCCAGTGCAGGTGTTTGATAAGACCATGGTGGTGAAGCAGATGCATGTTCTAGAGCCTCAGGATCTCCTCATCACCAGGACTGACAAAGGTGTGTGATGGTCTCTTTGTCTCTCTTCATCTGACTCTCTTTCAGTCTCTTATTCTCTCTCTCTCCCCTCTCCCTCATTCCCTAACCTATTTTCTCATTCTCATTTTTTGCTTCCTCCCACTCCCTCCTCTCTCTCTCTCTCACTCTCTCTCCCTTCTTCCATCCCTCTTTTTCTGAGTATTTTAGGCTCTTTATTTTAGGCAAACACATTGATCTTCCTCTCTGGGCTGAGGAGGCTGACCTACACACATCCACTCTCTGTAGACTGCTGTTTGTGTGTTTGTGTGTATCCTGCAGGAACAGGTTCTGGGTTGACCTACTGAGATACACTTACACTTCCCACTGTTGCACCTACTGAGATACACTTACACTTCCCACTGTTGCACCTACTGAGATACACTTACACTTCCCACTGTTGCACCTACTGAGATACACTTACACTTCCCACTGTTGCACCTACTGAGATACACTTACACTTCCCACTGTTGCACCTACTGAGATACACTTACACTTCCCGCTGTTACCACTCTTCAGATAAGGAGAGAGACTGAGAGAATGAAACAGAGAATGAACAAGGGGGGGGGGAAACCTTTATTTTTGATTTATTTAACCTTTGTTTAACTTGGCAAGTTGGTTAAGAACAAATTCTTATTTCCAATGACGTCCTACACCAGCCAAACACGGACGACGCTGAGCCAATTGTGTGCCGCCCTATGGGACTCCCAATTACAGACGCTTGTGATACAGCCTCGATTCGAACCAGGGTGTCTGTAGTGACGCCTCTAGCACTGAGATGCAATGCCTTAGATCACTGTGCCACTCGGGAGGAAGGGAGTGAGGGAGAGACACAGTCAGACAGAACAGAATAAATGCTCATCCAAATAATGCTTGTTTTTATTTCAATGTAATGTAAAGAGAACATTCCAGGTTATGTCTATTATATAGTTGTTTTAGCACCAATCACAAAAGCCAGTCTTGTATTTCCATACACTGTAATGTATTCATCATAACATTGACAGACCTCACTAAATTGTGACATATGTCAGAGCATCCCCTAGATTAGCTTCTACAAGTGATAGGATTCCATAGTGATTTAATTAAGCCTATTTTAACCTCAAATCAAGTGTTATTTGTCACGTGCTTCATAAACAGGTGCATGTATACTAACAGTGAAATACTTACGGGCCCTTCCCAACAATGCAGAGAAAAAAAAAGAGAAATAGTAACACAAGGAATAAATACACAATGAGTAATGAAAACTCAGGAAGCAGCTGCAGTCGGTGAGTTTAATAGGAACGAACAAAGTGAACACAAAACCAGGAATAGCGTCTAAAGATGAAAAATACTACCTAATGGGTGATACAACGGAGCCCTGGATAAAGGGGAAGTAATCAGGGTGTGATGAAGTCCAGGTGTGTCATGATGGGTTACCAGGACCGGTGGTTAGTAGACCGGCGACGTCTAGGAGACATGGATACAATGTAATTGAGGTAGATATCTACATATAGGTAGGGATTAAGTGACTAGGCAACAGGATAGATAATAAACAGTAACAGCAGCATATGTGATGAGTCAAAATAGTTTGTTCAAAAATGTCAATGCAGATACTCTGGGTAGCTATTGGTTAACTATTTAGCAGTCTTATTGCTTGGGGGTAGAAGCTGTTTAGGGTCCTGTTGGTTCCAGACTTAGTGCAACGGTATCGCTTGCCGTTCGGTAGTAGAGAGAACAGTCTATGACTTGGGTGGCTGGAGTCTTTAACAATTTTTAAGGGACTTCCTCTGACCCCGCTTGATATAGAGGTCCTGGATGGCAGGGAGCTCGGCCCCAGTGATGTATTGGGTTGTACACACTACCCCTTGTAGCACCTTGCGGTCGGATGCCAAGCAGTTGCCATACCAAGCGGTGTTGCAGCCAGTCAAGATGCTCTCAATGGTGCAGCTGTAGAACTTTCTGAGGATCTTATGGCCCACGCCCAATCTTTTCAGCCTCCTCAGGAGGAAAACATGTTGTCGTGCCATCTTCGTGACTGTTGGTGTGTGTGATCTAGAGGTCAACAGATTAATCGGCATGGCCGATTTACAGTGCCTTGCGAAAGTATTCGGCCCCCTTGAACTTTGCGACCATTTGCCACATTTCAGGCTTCAAACATAAAGATATAAAACTGTATTTTTTTGTGAAGAATCAACAACAAGTGGGACACAATCATGAAGTGGAACGACATTTATTGGATATTTCAAACTTTCTTAACAAATCAAAAACTGAAAAATTGGGCGTGCAAAATTATTCAGCCCCTTTACTTTCAGTGCAGCAAACTCTCTCCAGAAGTTCAGTGAGGATCTCTGAATGATCCAATGTTGACCTAAATGACTAATGATGATAAATACAATCCACCTGTGTGTAATCAAGTCTCCGTATAAATGCACCTGCACTGTGATAGTCTCAGAGGTCCGTCAAAAGCGCAGAGAGCATCATGAAGAACAAGGAACACACCAGGCAGGTCCGAGATACTGTTGTGAAGAAGTTTAAAGCCGGATTTGGAAACAAAAATATTTCCCAAGCTTTAAACATCCCAAGGAGCACTGTGCAAGCGATAATATTGAAATGGAAGGAGTATCAGACCACTGCAAATTTACCAAGACCTGGCCGTCCCTATAAACTTTCAGCTCATACAAGGAGAAGACTGATCAGAGATGCAGCCAAGAGGCCCATGATCACTCTGGATGAACTGCAGAGATCTACAGCTGAGGTGGGAGACTCTGTCCATAGGACAACAATCAGTCGTATATTGCACAAATCTGGCCTTTATGGAAGAGTGGCAAGAAGAAAGCCATTTCTTAAAGATATCCATAAAAAGTGTTGTTTAAAGTTTGCCACAAGCCACCTGGGAGACACACCAAGCATGTGGAAGAAGGTGCTCTGGTCAGATGAAACCAAAATTGAAGTTTTTGGCAACAATGCAAAACGTTATGTTTGGCGTAAAAGCAACACAGCTCATCACCCTGAACACAACATCCCCACTGTCAAACATGGTGGTGGCAGCATCATGGTTTGGGCCTGCTTTTCTTCAGCAGGGACAGGGAAGATGGTTAAAATTGATGGGAAGATGGATGGAGCCAAATACAGGACCATTCTGGAAGAAAACCTGATGGAGTCTGCAAAAGACCTGAGATTGGGACGGAGATTTGTCTTCCAACAAGACAATGATCCAAAACATAAAGCAAAATCTACAATGGAATGGTTCAAAAATAAACATATCCAGGTGTTAGAATGGCCAAGTCAAAGTCCAGACCTGAATCCAATCGAGAATCTGTGGAAAGAACTGAAAACTGCTGTTCACAAATGCTCTCCATCCAACCTCACTGAGCTCGAGCTGTTTTGCAAGGAGGAATGGGAAAAAATGTCAGTCTCTCAATGTGCAAAACTGATAGAGACATACCCCAAGCGACTTACAGCTGTAATCGCAGCAAAAGGTGGCACTACAAAGTATTAACTTAAGGGGGATGAATAATTTTGCACGCCCAATTTTTCAGTTTTTGATTTGTTAAAAAAGTTTAAAATATCCAATAAATGTAGTTCCACTTCATGATTGTGTCCAACTTGTTGTTGATTCTTCATAAAAATATACAGTTTTATATCTTTATGTTTGAAGCCTGAAATGTGGCAAAAGGTCGCAAAGTTCAAGGGGGCCGAATACTTTCGCAAGGCACTGTAATTAGGGCCAATTTCAAGTTTTCATAACAATTGGCCGGTTACATTGCACTCCACGAGGAGACTGCGTGGCAGGCTGACCACCTGACCACGAGTGCAGCAGGGAGGCACGGTAAGTTGCTAGCTAGTATTAAACTTTTCTTAGAAAAAACAATCAATCTTAACATAATCACTAGTTATTTCACCTTTATTTAACCAGGTAGGCAAGTTGAAAACAAGTTCTCATTTACAATTGCAACCTGGCCAAGATAAAGCAAAGCAGTTCGACAAGAACACAGAGTTACACGTGGAGTAAAACAAACATACAGTCAATACTACAGTAGAAAAATGAGCCTATATACAATGTGAGCAAATGAGGTGAGATAGGGGAGGTAAAGGCAAAAAAAAGTAAAAAAATTATAAAAAATAAAGACTGGAATGGTAGATTTGCAGTGGAAGAATGTGCAAAGTAGAGATAGAAATAATGGGGGTGCAAAGGAGCAACATAAATGCAGCGGTAGTTGTTTGCGCTAAATTATAGATGGGCTATGTACAGGTGCAGTAATCTGTGAGCTGCTCTGACAGCTGGTGCTTAAAGCTAGTGAGGGGGATCATCAACCATGTGTAGTTATTACTAGTTTGTCTAGCTTGTCCTGCGTTGCTTATAATAAATGCAGTGCCTGTTAATTTATCACCGAATCACGACCTACTTTGCAAAACGGGTGATAATTTAACAAGTGCATTCGAGAAAAAAGCACTGTCATTGCGTGCCAATGTGTACCTAACCATAAACATCAATGCCTTTCTTAAAATCAATCAAATTTAAGTATGGGCCGCCTGGCTCGTTGCAAACTGTGTGAAGACCATTTCTTCCTAACAAAGACCGTAATTAATTTGCCAGAATTATACATAATTATGACATAAGATTGCACAATGTAACAGCAATATTTTGACTTATGCCACCCGTTAGATAAAATACGGAACGGTTGCGAATTTTACTGAAATAATTAATGTTTTGTTTTCTAAATTATTGTTTCCTTATTTGACCATTTTAATGACTTAAGGCTCGTATTTCTGTGTTTATTATATTATAATTAAGTCTATGATTTGATATTTGATAGACCAGTCTGACTGAGCGGTGTTAGGCAGCAGCTGGCTGTTAAGCATTCATTCAAACAGCACATTCCTGCGTTTGCCAGCAGCTCTTAGCTGTGCTTCAAGCATTGCACTGTTTATGACTTCAAGCCTATCAACTCCCTAGATTAGGCTGGCAATACTATAGTGCCTATAAGAACATCCAATAGTCAAAGGTATATGAAAAACAAATGGTATAGAGAGAAATGGTCCTATAATAACTACAACCTAAAACTTCTTAATAACCAATATTGAAGATTTATGATAAACCACCAGCTTTCATATCTCTTTTTTTATTTTATTTTTATTTTTTACCTTTATTTAACTAGGCAAGTCAGTTAATACCTTTTGTGATTAGGGGGCAGTATTTTTATTTTTGAAAAAAAAACATATATTTTTTTCAGGACAAGATATTTTGTCAGGACAAGATGCTAGAATATGCATATAATTGACAGCTTGGGATAGAAAGCACTCTAAAGTTTCCAAAACTGTAAAAATATTGTCTGTGAGTATAACAGAACTGATGTTGCAGGCTCATGTTTTGAAAGCGCTGCGTTCCAATGTGTCCCTACTGAGCAGTGAATGGGCTATCAACCAGATTACTCTTTCTCCGTATTCCCGAAGGTTTCTACAGCATTGTGACGTAGTTTTACGCATTTACGTTGAAGAATACCCGTAGGCGGCTACATTGCGCAACTGGTCACCTGATGTTCCCAGAGAGATTCTTGCGTAAAATACAGAGGTAGCCATTACTCCAATCGGTCCTACTGCAAAACTAATTGTCCCGATGGATATATTATCGAATAGATATTTGAAAAACACCTTGAAGATTGATTATAAACAACGTTTGCCATGTTTATGTCGATGTTATGGAGCTAATTTCCGTTTTCGTGACTGCAATTTGGCAAACTTTGCCAAAGCACAGCCCCCATGCCACTAGAGGGATATCAACAGACTACCAACTTACTACCTTGAGACAATGCTGAGAATAGCCCACGAAGATCTCCTCCACCGCACAAGCCAGAGGGGGTGCTAAACTAGACAAGAAGATCACGTCAGTCGAGTGTATCAAAAGCCTGGCACGACGTGACGCACCCCTCCTTGGGATTGCATGGGAGAGCACTAGTAAGCCAGGTATTCAGCCCCCCTAATAGAGTCATAGGCACAGTGGAGAGAGGGGAACTTGCCAGGCAGATACAGCAAGGGCGATTCGATTCTTCACTCCAGTGCCTATGCACCCCTGGTCGAGACCGTATGTCTGAAACACAGGCTTCCAGGGTAGGCCATTTTGGGGCTTAAGCATGTTTCATCGAAATGTACAGCTAGCTGTGTCTCGTCCGCAGAGCAGTGAAAATTGACATTGTGTTTCCGAATGACATCACCAAGAGGTAGAATATATAGTGAAAACAATAGTGGTCCTAAAACAGAACCTTGAGGATCACCTGAACTTACCATTTAACTTACCACCAAACCATCCACCTAGATGAACTGATATCTTTCTGACAGTTAAGATCTAAACCAGGCAAGACCAATTAGGGTTTCCAATCCCTCCAAAATAATGTGGTGATTGATTGTGTCAAAAGCAGCATAAGGTCTAGGAGCACAAGGACAGATGCAGCCTTGGTTTGATGCGATTAAAAGGTCATTTACCACCTTCAAAAGTGTGGTGTCAGTACTAGGATGGGGTCTGACTTGTGCGTTTCGCATGCATTATTTGTCTTCAGGAAGGCAGTGAGTTGCTGCACAACAGCTTTAAAAAAATGTATATTGAGAAAAATGGAGGATTCGATATAAGCCAACTTTTTTTCTATTTTTTTTCGATTGAAGGTTAGGCTTTTTCAGGAGAGGCTTTGTTACTTTATTTGGTACACATCCGGAGGATAGGGAGCAGTTACTATGGTCAACATAGGGCCAAGAACAGGAAGGAGAACTGGGGAATAGGGTCCAGTAGGCAGCTGGAAGGTTTAGAGGCCATGACTATAAAACTTGGCCACTTAAAGAAGATCAGTCTTTACGTGGCTAAAAGAAAATAAATATAACATATACTGTTTAAAGTTGTGTGGATAAAGGAATGGGGTGGTGAAATAATTTTCTGTCATGGACAAAGGAACTCAAAAGGTGTGATTTAATTAACAAACATTTTGATTTGAATGTGCAAATAGTCAGGAATTACTTTTTGAATATGAAAGTGGATTAAAAATAGATTAATCTATGTGGTCCAGATCAGGATGATACATACTTCTTTGAAAATATTTATACCAATTTATTGAACTTGCAGGCAACAAATGTTCAAATCATTTAGGTAGGAGACTATAACATAAGTACCTCAATGGACCGTAAAGGAAGTCACTCTACAAACTATCATAACCGTGCCCTTAAGAAAATCACAAATATTTTGGACACATTAGAAATAGTGGATATTTGGAGACTAAAAACCCCAACCTAGTGAGATATACATGGAGGAGACTTAATCAAGCTAGTCGTCTTGAATCCTTGTCTCTTTCTCTCTTGCATCAAAGGATAAAATCGTTTTAATAGGAGACAGAATGCGATCGGATCATCATCTAATTGGCCTTCACATAACTCTCATAGAATTTTCACGTGGACGGGGATATTGGAAATTGTATCAAAGTTTACTGGAGGACAACTTATTTTTAACCAAGACAAAATAACTAAAATATTGTTTGGAATACCTTTAAATGTACCTTCAGGAGGTCATTTAATTCAATATTCATCAATAATTAAAAAGCAGTTTCTAGCTAAAGAGACAAGACTAACAAGGGAAATACATTAACTAATAGTACAGGTAGATAGCAATAAAAATTTTACTACAGAGATACAAAATAAGTTAGAGGAAAAACAAAAAGAACTTGAACTTATTCAATGTAATCTATTACAAAAATAAAGCAAACTGGATGAAATATGGAGAAAAATGCACAATTATTCCTGAATCTCCGATATGCTATCAGATGTTCTCTTTTCTGTATCATCCTCTCCCACTGAATGAACATTATGATAAGGAATTATTTCAAAATAAAAAATAAAAGGAACATTAACAAATGTACAGAAAGGTCCATGTGAAGGCCAAATTACAGAGGATTAACTTCTTGAGGCTATTAAATCATTTTGGTCTGGAAAAACCCCAGGGCTTGATGGCATACCAGTAGAGGTATATCAAGCATTTTTGATAAACTAAAAGCTCCATTGTTAGATTGTTTTAACAACTCCTATAGAAATGGTAGTCTGTCAGGTACTCAGCAGGAAGGTCTGATTTCTCTATTATTAAAACAAGACCCAGATGGCAAATATAAAGATCCAGTCTATCTAAAAAAAAACTGGAGGCCTCTTACACTTCAATGTTCTCTAAGAAGCCAGGCCTGGTATTTATAGCGGATTTTGAAAAGGCATTTGATAAAGTAAGACTGGATTTTATTTATAAATGCCTGGATTTTTTCAATTACGTGATTCTCTAATAAAATGGGTAAAAATAATGTATAGCAACCCAGGTAAAATAGTAAATAACAGCTACTTCTCAGAGTTTTGAATTGTCAAGAGAAATTCATCAAGGGCGTATGCCGTCGTCATATCTATTCATTATGGCCATCGAAATGCTAGCTATTAAAATCAGATCCAATAACAACATTAGAGGACTAGAAATCCAAGGCTTAAAAACAAAGGTGTCCATGTGTGCCGATGACTCAAGTTTTATATTATGTCCACAAGCTAGATCCCTGTAATGTCTCATTGAAGATCTAGATCACTTTTCTGTACTCTGGACTAAAACCTCATTATGATACGTGTACAATATTATGTATTGCATCTTTAAAAAATACAACTTTTACATTACCCTGACATACTTAGTATTCATATCACAAAATATATGAATAAGTTCTCCACAATGAATTTCAATAGAAAATCCTGCAACCATGGAAATCCTGCAACCATGGAGAGGTCTATTTATGGAAAAATTGCCCTGATTAACTCCTTAGTCATATCTCGGTTTACTCACTTACTTATGGTGCTGCTTACTCCTGATTATTTGTTTTTCAAATCAAATGAGCAAAAAATATTTAGCTTTATCTGCTAAACCAGACAAAATAAAGCGTGCCTATCTATATAATGAATATGAATTGGCAGGGTTGAGATGATTAAATATAAAAGCACTAAACCTCTCTCTAAGCTTCACTTATTCAAAAGTTTTACTTGAACCCTAAATGTCTCAAGTAACACATTATACTTTTTTCGAAGTATGTCTCTTTTTCAAACAAGCATTGCAGATCTGGCTACAATTTCAATTTCATCCCCCTGAAAGAGAATAAATATTACAACAAATATTAAAGTCAAAATAAAACATAAAAAGTAACTTTGAGGGGCAGTGTTTTTACAGCTAATGCAGGTTTTGCCTGAGGCTGATGCCGTGCAGGTGTTTGTACACATGCATATACACACACACTCTCATTCAAATACACGCATACACGGACACACACATGTAATAGTGCCAGACATGCACTCAAACATAGACAGTTGGCATTGCTGTTATGATTTCAGTTGTCCTTGATGTCCTTTTTTTTTTTGTATTTTTTATATTGTTGTTTTCTTTTTTCTCTTTTGTTAATTTTCTTGGATGAGGTGTTCTTGGGGGTGGGGAATGGAATTAATTGTATGCATTTTTTTATATTGGAGGGGGACTGTGGGAGTGGTCTCGGATGGTTGAGGGATAGCTATTGGGGAACTGTGGGGGGGATCTTGGAGGGTTTGGGTTCACGTTTTTTGGCCTGGTGGTAGATCGGTCAACATGCCCCCTTGAGCAGGGCGTTGACCCTGGATGCTTCTGTGTGTCGCTCTGAATGGGAGTCTGTTGGATGACTGGTCTGGTGTAATATTTGAGCGGCTTCACTGCAAGTATATTGTATGTTTCGGGATATTAAAAAAAAAATGTATATATATATATACACTGCTCAAAAAAATAAAGGGAACACTTAAACAACACAATGTAACTCCAAGTCAATCACACTTCTGTGAAATCAAACTGTCCACTTAGGAAGCAACACTGATTGACAATACATTTCACATGCTGTTGTGCAAATGGAATAGACAACAGGTGGAAATTATAGGCATTTAGCAAGAAACCCCCAATCAAGGAGTGGTTCTGCAAGTGGGAACCACAGACCACTTCTTAGTTCCTATGCTTCCTGGCTGATGTTTTGGTCACTTTTGAATGCTGGCGGTGCTTTCACTCTAGTGGTAGCATGAGACGGAGTCTACAACCCACACAAGTGGCTCAGCTCATCCAGGATGGCACATCAATGCGAGATGTGGCAAGAAGGTTTGCTGTGTCTGTCAGCGTAGTGTCCAGAGCATGGAGGCGCTACCAGGAGACAGGCCAGTACATCAGGAGACGTGGAGGAGGCCATAGGAGGGCAACAACCTAGCAGCAGGACCGCTACCTCCGCCTTTGTACAAGGAGGAGCACTGCCAGAGCCCTGCAAAATGACCTCCAGCAGGCCACAAATGTGCATGTGTCTGCTCAAACTTTCAGAAACAGACTCCATGAGGGTGGTATGAGGGCCCAACGTCCACAGGTGGGGGTTGTGCTTACAGCCCAACACCGTGCAGGACGTTCGGCATTTGCCAGAGAACACCAAGATTGGCAAATTCGCCACTGGTGCCCTGTGCTCTTCACAGATGAAAGCAGGTTCACACTGAGCACATGTGACAGACGTGACAGTCTGGAGATGGCGTGGAGAACGTTCTGCTGCCTGCAACATCCTCCAGCATGACCGGTTTGGCGGTGGGTCAGTCATGGTGTGGGGTGGCATTTCTTTGGGGGGCCTCCATGTGCTCGCCAGAGGTAGCCTGACTGCCATTGGATACTGAGATGTGATCCTCAGACCCCTTGTGAGACCATATGCTGGTGTGTTTGGCCCTGGGTTCCTCCTAATGCAAGACAATGCTAGACCTCATGTGGCTGGAGTGTGTCAGCAGTTCCTGCAAGACGAAGGCATTGATGCTATGGACTGACCCGCCCGTTCCCCAGACCTGAATCCAATTGAGCACATCTGGGACATCATGTCTCGCTCCATCCACCAACGCCACGTTGCACCACAGACTGTCCAGGAGTTTGTGGATGCTTTAGTCCAGGTCTGGTAGGAGATCCCTCAGGAGACCATCCGCCACCTCATCAGGAGCATGCCCAGGCGTTGTAGGGAGGTCATACAGGCATGTGGAGGCCACACACACTACTGAGCCTCATTTTGACTTGTTTTAAGGACATTACATCAAAGTTGGATCAGCCTGTAGTTTGGTTTTCCACTTTAATTTTGAGTTTGACTCTAAATCCAGACCTCCGTGGGTTGATAAATTTGATTTCCATTGATAATTTTTGTGTGATTTTGTTGTCAGCACATTCAACTATGTAAAGAAAAAAGTATTTAATAAGAATATTTCATTCATTCAGATCTAGGATGTGTTATTTTAGTGTTCCCTTTATTTTTCGGAGCAGTATATATATATATATATATATATATATATATATATATATATATATATATATATATATAAATTGAGTGTCTCCATTGATCCTAGGTCCTGGCAGTTCTGTGCAGATTCAGGACAACTGAGTTGTGGAGAAATATGCATATTCAAAGAGGAGTCCATAATTTGCCTTCTAATGATCAAGATGTTTTTCTTTGAAGAAGTTCATGAATTCATCACTGCTGAAGTGAAGGCCATCCTCACTTGGGGAATGCTGCTTTTTAGTGCGTTTTGTGACAGTATCAAAAATACATTTTCGATTGTTTTTATTCTCCTCAATCAGATTGGAAAAGTAGGATGATTGAGCAGCAGTGAGAGCTCTTTGATATTGCACGGTACTGTCTTTCCAAGCTAGTTGGACTTCCGTTACAATTTCTGAAAGCTTACTTCAGGGCTCAGGTATTTTCTGTGCACCAGGGAGCAATTTTTTGTGTCAAATGTGTTTTGTTTTTAGAGGTGCGACTGCAAGGTTAGGTTTAGATCCTAGGTGGTTAACTGATTTTTGTATTCCAACATCCTTGGGTAGGTGGAAGGAGTCTGGAATGTTGTCCAAGAAGTTATAGCGCAGCTTTTGATAATCCTTGGTTAGGGTCTGAGCAGATTATTTGTGGCGATTGCAAATTTAATAATACGGTGGTCCGATAGTCCAGGATTATGAGAAAAAAACATTTAGATCCCCAATATTTCTTCCGTGGGACAAAACAAGTTCCAGGGTATGATTGTGGCAATGCGTAGGTTATTTTTTTATTTTATTTTTTTATTTCACCTTTATTTAACCAGGTAGGCTAGTTGAGAACACCTTTATTTAACCAGGTAGGCTAGTTGAGAACACCTTTATTTAACCAGGTAGTCTAGTTGAGAACACCTTTATTTAACCAGGTAGGCTAGTTGAGAACACCTTTATTTAACCAGGTAGTCTAGTTGAG
Organism: Oncorhynchus clarkii lewisi; assembly: GCF_045791955.1. NCBI lineage: Eukaryota > Metazoa > Chordata > Actinopteri > Salmoniformes > Salmonidae > Oncorhynchus > Oncorhynchus clarkii. The sequence goes on from NC_092175.1 coordinate 5,784,655, forward strand.
AACACCTTTATTTAACCAGGTAGGCTAGTTGAGAACACCTTTATTTAACCAGGTAGTCTAGTTGAGAACACCTTTATTTAACCAGGTAGGCTAGTTGAGAACACCTTTATTTAACCAGGTAGGCTAGTTGAGAACACCTTTATTTAACCAGGTAAGCTAGTTGAGAACACCTTTATTTAACCAGGTAGGCTAGTTGAGAACACCTTTATTTAACCAGGTAGGCTAGTTGAGAACAAGTTTATTTAACCAGGTAGGCTAGTTGAGAACACCTTTATTTAACCAGGTAGGCTAGTTGAGAACACCTTTATTTAACCAGGTAGTCTAGTTGAGAACACCTTTATTTAACCAGGTAGGCTAGTTGAGAACAAGTTTATTTAACCAGGTAGGCTAGTTGAGAACACCTTTATTTAACCAGGTAAGCTAGTTGAGAACACCTTTATTTAACCAGGTAGGCTAGTTGAGAACACCTTTATTTAACCAGGTAGGCTAGTTGAGAACACCTTTATTTAACCAGGTAAGCTAGTTGAGAACACCTTTATTTAACCAGGTAGGCTAGTTGAGAACACCTTTATTTAACCAGGTAGGCTAGTTGAGAACAAGTTTATTTAACCAGGTAGGCTAGTTGAGAACACCTTTATTTAACCAGGTAGGCTAGTTGAGAACACCTTTATTTAACCAGGTAGGCTAGTTGAGAACAAGTTTATTTAACCAGGTAGGCTAGTTGAGAACACCTTTATTTAACCAGGTAGGCTAGTTGAGAACACCTTTATTTAACCAGGTAGGCTAGTTGAGAACACCTTTATTTAACCAGGTAGGCTAGTTGAGAACACCTTTATTTAACCAGGTAGGCTAGTTGAGAACAAGTTTATTTAACCAGGTAGGCTAGTTGAGAACACCTTTATTTAACCAGGTAGGCTAGTTGAGAACACCTTTATTTAACCAGGTAGGCTAGTTGAGAACACCTTTATTTAACCAGGTAGGCTAGTTGAGAACACCTTTATTTAACCAGGTAGGCTAGTTGAGAACACCTTTATTTAACCAGGTAGGCTAGTTGAGAACACCTTTATTTAACCAGGTAGGCTAGTTGAGAACACCTTTATTTAACCAGGTAGGCTAGTTGAGAACACCTTTATTTAACCAGGTAGACTAGTTGAGAACAAGTTCTCATTTGCAACTGCGACCTGGCCAAGATAAAACATAGCAGTGTGAACAGACAACACAGAGTTACACATGGAGTAAACAATTAACAAGTCAATAACACAGTAGAAAAAAAAGGGGAGTCTATATACATTGTGTGCAAAAGGCATGAGGAGGTAGGCGAATAATTACAATTTTGCAGATTAACACTGGAGTGATAAATGATCAGATGGACATGTACCGGTAGAGATATTGGTGTGCAAAAGAGCAGAAAAGTAAATAAATAAAAACAGTATGGGGATGGATGAGGTAGGTGAAAATGGGTGGGCTATTTACCAATAGACTATATAACATAGTCTATTGGTAAATAGCCCACCCATTTTCAACATAACGTTGGACATAACCCACTAAGTCGATGTAGAGTAAAGTTTTTTGCAGTTGTTCTGTGGACTACTGTGGAATACTACTATAGAATCACAGATTTTTTAAAATATATAAATTGGTCTTTGAAGATGTGTTGTTTTCCAGGGAAGGATGCGCGTCTCTATGTGTTCAGACTAAGCATGCTCAAGAGAGGCCTGGAGGAGAGGCAGCTGGTTCGCACCAAGTGTGACAGCCGAGAAAACAAACTGGAGAAGACCAAAGGTACACACACACGCAGGCATACGCACGCATGCACACACACACATATTTGTTTTACTATCCTTGTGGGGACCAAACAAATCATTCCCATTCAAAATCCTATTTTCCCTAACCCTAACCTTAACCCCTAACCCTAATTGTAACCCTAAACCTAACACCTAAGACTAAAATAGCCTTTTTCCTTGTGGAGTACTGGCAAAATGTCCCCACTTAAATTTTCCTTGTTTTAAAACTAAAATCACTCACACTCACACCCATTCCCAGGCAGTGTGCCAGTTCAGTGAGGTGTAGTAGAGTTCGGCCCCGGGTGTAGTAGAGTCCGGCCCCGGGCGCTGTGGAACAGTCCCTGAGGAGATTCACAACTCCCCCTACTACACACTGTATGGCCTCTCCAAAACAACCACAGTACATGGGTGTGTGTGGGATGTGGGCTTTGGAGGGGGAGGAACGGTAAGCATGAGTGTGTGTGTCTCAGAAAAGAGATTAGAGGAATAGAACCTGCTGCATTTCTATATGTAAGGACCAGACCAGATCCAATATGCCGCTCAGGTAGGGGAAGCACTTCTTAGACAATGAATGGGAAAGAGACAGAGAGGGAAAACTCTCTCTCTCGCTCACCCCTATCCCCCCCTTCTGTCTCCCCATCACCCTCCCCCTCTCTCCTTCACTCCCTTACTGCCCCTACCCCAGGGTGTCACCTGTACTCTATCAACACCCACCACGGGTCAGAGTTGAGGATCGTGGCAGCCATCAGAAACAAGCTCCTCCTCATCACCAGGAAACAGCCCCGTCCCAATGGCATGGGCACCCTCGCCGCCACAACCGACTCGCCCGTGGACCAGTTCCAATACATACGGGTAGGATCATTTTTAGACACAAGCGGACACACACACACGGTTTACACAGAAACATACAGACTACACTTTCCACCATTGTGCACAGTAGTTCTTTACCATAACCATTTTGAATGACTGAATGAGTTCAACTTAACAATCAGTGTTTTAGAGTAAAATGTAATTGTGGAACAGGGAGGGTATGTCACCACAGCTAAACCTAATAAGGAATGGGGCTAGTGGATGAGGAGAGGCGCATAGCCAAAAATACATGCACGCTGACTGTGTGAGACCTGTGAGAGCCCCATCCTCGTGATCAGTCCCCCTCCGTTACAATTTAGTCATTCAGCAGACGCTTTTATCCAGAGTGCCTTGCTCAAGGGCACATCAACACATTTTTCACCTAGTCAGCTCAGGGAATTCAACTAGCAACCTTTTGGTTACTGGCTCAACGCTCTTAACCGCTAGGCTACCTGCCACCCTGTCCTCTAGGAAATCTGTCTGTGTGAAACTCCGGTGGTGATGGCTTTGGTGGATGGTCCTACAGGGGAGAATGACAACATGATCTGTGTGGCCTACAAACACCAGTTTGACCTGATCAACGAGAGCACCGGGGACGCATACAGGCTACACCACGTAGACGCCAACCGAGTGAGACCTCCAACCAACATTGTTTATGTTGTTATTTACCTTCCATTTATCTTCAGTGTACCTGGTTGGTTAACTGAGAACAGAGCTCAACAATGGAAGAGTTACAGTTTAGGGGAGACGAGTTGAAGAATGATAATTGAATAGAATAAATTAAGTATGTATTTTCTTCATAATTGAATAAAATAAATTCAAGACAGTGTTCTTCTCTGCCATGTGCACACAGGTCAACTTTGTGGCAGCCATCGATGTGTACGAGGATGGGGAGGCTGGTCTTTTGTTGTGTTACAATTGTGAGTCTCTATTTATCCCTTATTTTACATCAAAGTATAAATATTTATCTGGGGTGTTTCTACATTTTAATATACACTGACTATACAAGACATTAAGAACACTCTTCATCACAGACCAGGTGAATCCTGGTGGAAGCTATGATCCATTATTGATGTCAATTGTTAAATACACTTCAATCAATGTAGATGAAAGGGAGGAGACAGGATAAAGAAGGACTTTTAAGCCTTGAGACATGGAATGTGTATGTGTGCCATTCAGAGTGTGAATGGGCAAGATAAAATATTTAAGTGCCTTTGAACAGGGTATGGTAGTAGGTGCCAGACGCATTGGTTTGGGTCAAGAACCACAATGATGCTAGGGGTTTCACGCTCAACAGTTTCCCATGTGTATCAAGAATGGTCCTTTCTTGATATGGTGCAACTCAATATTAGGAAGGTGTTCCTAATGTTTGGTATACTCCATGTCTATTATCCATTGTCGTCAACCCACAAATATCTGTTCGTATAAGCTTACTTTACAAATACGTATACAAATACAAATGATACCCCATTCCCTTTATAGTATCCTGTGGTCTCTGGTCAAAAGTAGTGCACCGTAAAGGGAATAGGGTGCCATTTCGGACATAGACATGGTTTAACGACTGAAATTACAGTAGATGTCTTATCTCTGTCTGCTGTACAGATATCTGCTCCTATAAGAAGGTGTGTCCGTTCAACGGCTCCACCCCCATGATCCAGTCCAACGCGTCTGACTTCCACTTCAGCTGGAACCAGATGCCCAATGCCATCGGTGAGTGGTACTGGTAACCATAGCAACCAGCAGTCCCTCCCCACACCTCGCTCCCGCGGTCAGCCCAGCCTCCGGCCCTGGCCTAAGCCCTGTCACCATGGTAACATGCAGCGGGTGGCTACTGAGGCTAGGTCGTTGAGTGTGTTCGTCTGTGTCTGTGCTTCTGTGTGTTTGTTTCTGATGACTAATGAAAGCAGAGAATGGCCGACTAAAGAGACATTACTTTTTGATTTAAATAAATATGACATAAACTACAGTTTCTCTTCTACATGTTTGTGTGTGTATGTTTGTACTGGGATGCTGCCTTGACAAACCAATTGTCCCCTTGGGATTAATTAAGAAACTATTGTCTATTATCTATCACATATCCCAACCATTTATATCAACTTCATTTAGCCTGGTGTCTGTCTTCTGAATGTTGATGCTGTGCTTTTTATCATAATTACTTAATTGTCATGAACTCCGTGTTACCTTTGGTTGTCCGTTCTGCCTGTAACTTGACTTGTTCTTATGCTGCTGTGCAGAGCATATTATGAATGTAAATGCAGATTGGTTGTCCTGTCCATTGTAAAACCATAGCAGGAAGTTGTTGTTTTTGTTGTTGTGTTGCAGTTTGTTCATCCTTTATCAACCAAATATCTGGAAGTTGTTGTGTTACAGTGTGTGCGTTCCCCTACATCCTGGCTTTTACCACTGACTCCATTGAGATCCGGCTGGTTGTCAACGGTAACCTGGTCTATACAGCTGTGGTACCAGAGCTGCAGCTGACTGCCTCGAGGGTGAGTCTGATTGACAGATGGAAGTGTCCAATCATGATAATGATTGTAATGAAAATGTGTGCACAATTGTGTATATTTTTTCATGTACACTCTGTGGCTAGTTTATTAGGTAGAACCATCTAGTACCACCCTTTTGCTTCCAGAACTGCCTGAATTATTTGGGGCATGGATTCTACAAGTCGGAAACGTTCCACAGGAATGTTGGTCAATGCTGACTCGACGGCATCACGTAGTTGCTGCAGATTGGACGGCAGTACACCAGCCTGTACACTCTTTGAAAAAAAGGTGCTAAGTAAAACCATACTGAGTTCTTTGGTTTGCCCCATAGAGGAACCCTTTTTGGTGCTGTGTAGCTGTGTAGCTGTGTAAGGGTTGAGGAAAAGATGAACGGAGCAAAGTACAGAGAGATCCTTGATGAAAACCTGCTACAAGAGCGCTCAGGACCTCAGACTGGGGCGAAGGTTCACCTTCCAACAGGACATTGACCCTAAGTACAGCCAAGACAATGCAGGAGTGGCTTCGGGACAAGTCTCTGAATGTCCTTGAGTGGCCCAGCCAGAGTCCGAACTGGAACCCGATCGAACATCTCTGGAGAGACATGAAAATAGCTGTGCAGCAACGCTCCCCATCCAACCTGACAGAGCTTGACAGGATCTGCAGAGAAGAATGAGAGAAACTCCCTGAATACAGGTGTGCCAAGCTTGTAGCGTAATACCCAAGAAGACTCGAGACTGTAATCGCTGCCATAGGTGTTTCAACAAAGAACTGAGTAAATGGTCTTAATACTTACGTAAATGTGATATTTCAGTTTTTTATTTTTAATACATTCTAAACCTATTTTTGCTTCGTCATTATGGGGTATTGTGTTTAGATTAATGAGGATAAAAAAAATATGTTTTAATCCATTTCAGAATAAGGCTGTAACGTAACATAATGTGGAAAAAGTCAAGGGTTCTGAATATGTTTTGGAACCTTTTATTCTAAGAGTGTACCGTTGACACCATGCAGGATGGGTCCATGCTGCTTATGCCAAAACTCTGCCATCAGCATGATGCAACAAGAACCGGGATTCATTGGACTAGGTGATGTTTTTCCACTCCTCAATTGTCCAGTGTTGGTGATCCCATGCGCACTGGAGCTGCTTTTTCTTGTTTTTAGCTGATAGGAGTGGAACGGAATGGTCATCTGCTGCAATAGCCCATCCTTGACATGGATCAACAAGTTGTGCGTTCCAAGATGCCATTCTGCACACCACTGTTGTACTGTGCCGTTATTTGTCTGTTTGTAGCCCGCCTGTTAGTTTGCACAATTCTTTCCATTCTCTTTCAATGAGCTTTTTTCACTTACAGGACTGCCGCTGACTGGATGTCTTTTGTTTGTCGCACCATTCTCGGTAAACCCCAGACACTGTCATGCTTATTGCCCAGGAAGGCAGAGTTTTCTGAGATTCTGAATCTGGCCTGCCTGGGACCGACGATCATATCACGCTCAAAGTTGTTAGCAATCAAACGAACAATAACTGGATGCCTGTCATCCTGCTTTATATAGCAAGCCACGGCCACCTGACTTTCTTTCTGTAGGAGCGATCGATTTTCGTGAACGGGGTGGTGTACTTAAATAAACTGTCAGGTGAGTGTATATGCATGTGTGCGCATCTGTTCATGAGCAAATGTGTTTTGCAAGCAGGGACAATAAACTGTATAAAAACAATCAAACACACACAACTCTTACACAGCAGAGGGATATACAGTGCACAGACTAGTGTACCATTTAGCAATATGAAATACAACATCATCATGTTGCGTTAGCAGGTGTTGGTTAGGGAAATAATGCCATCACCTCTCATACTTTCTCTTGATCTCCCTCTCATTTTTTCTCAATCTCTATTTCTCTCTGTCTACCTCTATTAATCTTTCCCCGTATCCACTTTTTCTCCCCCTCTCCATTTCATTCAATCCGACCCCATCCCATGCTCACGCAGTCGGACATCTACTTTGTGTCGTCCGCTCCGGTCAACTCGGCTTCCAACTGCAGCTCCCGGGACACCAGTTCCCAGAGTTCGCCACAGACGCCCACAGGCTACGAAATGCCTGTGTTCCCCTCACCGCTCGGAGACGGTAAGCCTCACATAGCAACCAAACACGTTATAGAATGACACAAAGTACAATTGGAAATGCATACTTTGTTGACTAAGAGTTTTTGACTATGTTTCATTTTTTCTTTGCTATTTATTTGTTATTTTTTGGTGGGGGGGTGTTACGCACGCCTCTATGAAGAGGGAACGCAACACCCTGCTACAATTAAACTCTCCGTGAAGTGAAAAAGGTATGGACTGTAGGTGCGAGTAAGGATGACAACAGGCAGAATGTGGTACCGTTTACAAGGACTTTATTCCTTTACACGGTAATATGGGGAAAAGGGTCTGGACGGAACCAAAGCAAAGAAAGTAAATCTCAAAGCCCCCCCCCTCTCCTATCTTACCTGCCTAACCACTTTTACCTAATTTAGCACCACCTGGTGCCCTAACCAAAATACAGGGGGTGGTCCGCCCAGGTCTTACCTAGTGTGCCTAGACAGTGAATATACTACGGGTATATGTATGCCCGCGGGCCTCTTGCCTAAACACACCCCTTCCCCCCTGGGAACAAATGAAACAGAATATTAAACAATTTCACAAACAAACTAAGAAACAAAGGACATCAAAAAAGCTCTACCTGAGCAACAAACTCACAGAACATACCAGCTCTCAGCAATGAACTCCCAGCAAAATCACTCAGTAATCCCTACCTCCAAAATCTCTCTCTCCTGAACAGAACACTGGCTTTTATATAGCTTCAGAATGAATGTAACTGGAGACAGCTGTGTCTTGACGAGGGGGCGGGGTCAGCTCTCCAATTAGCCCTGGAGTCGACCAATCAGCTGCTTGAGGGATTTCAGGAAGCCATTTCCTGAAATAAAACACATGCAAATACACAAACTACAACACATAAACTGGGGAACGTAACACGCCCACCACAAAAATTGCAAACCTAGTTTTGCAATAACAAAAGCCATCGCTTCCCCAGTTAGTAAACCCGTGATAGAGCGTCAGCAACCACATTCGCCGAGCCCTTCACATAAGCTATCTGTACATTATATCCTTGTACAATCAGAGCCCACCGCATAAGGCGGCGGTTCTGGTTGTACATTTGCTTCAAGAACACCAATGAATTATGGTCCGTGAAGACCATAACAGGCAAGGCACTGGAGCCCACATATACCTCAAAGAACTGTAAGGCAAGCAATAAAGCCAGCGTCTCTTGTTCAATTGTAGAGTATCTTGACTGACACGAGTTGAACTTGAAAGGAAAAGGAAAGGAAAACTTGAAGAAACTGACGGGCCGATCCACTCCGTCTTCATCTTCCTGTAAGAGAACTGCACCCACCCCCACTATACTAGCATCTACCTCCAACTTAAAAGGTTTGTCAAAGTTGGGGGCGGCAAGCACTGGGGCACTACAAAGTAGCGCTTTAGCGGACTCAAAAGCGTAGTTACAGTCCTTGGACCACTTGAATGGTACCTTGGGACTAAGCAGAGATGAAAGGGGAGCTACTAGCGTTGAGAAATTCTTACAGAAGGTACGATAGTACCCTACCATCCCCAGGAATCTGCGCAACTGGCGGCGAGTCGTGGGAGCAGGAAAAGCAACAATTGCTTCCACTTTGCCAGTTACTGGGCGCACTTGACCTCGTCCCACTTGTTTACCTAAGTAAGTCACTGTAGCTTTCCCAAACTCACACTTGGCCAAATTGAGGGTTAAAGAAGCATTCTCCAACCGCTGAAACACACTTTTCAAAGTGGAGAGATGATCAGACCAAGTAGACGAATGAATCACCACATCGTCAAGGTAAGCAGTACAATTTGGCAGATCTGCAAACACAATGTTAATAACTAGCCGCTGAAAAGTAGCAGGTGCATTACACATGCCAAAGGGCATCACAGTGTATTGTACGAAGTTATCTGGCGTAACAAAAGCCGATATGTCAGAAGCTCGAGAGGTCAGAGGCACCTGCCAATAACCTTTTAGCAAATCTAACTTACTAACGTAAGCAGCAGAGCCAATTCTATCAATACAGCCATCTAAGCGAGGTAGAGGAAAAGAATCAGACTTTGTAACTGCATTTACGCGACGATAGTCCGTACATAAGCGGGATGTACCGTCAGGCTTAGGAACAAGAATACATGGGGAACTCCAAGAGCTGTTACTGGGTTTTGTCATGTCATTCTGTAATAAATAAGCTACCTCACTTTTCATTACCTCCCTTTTCTTAGCATTAACTCGGTACGGATGCTGACGTATAGGAACAGCGTTCCCCACATCCACGTCATGTTCCAAGATGGATGTGCGACTTGGAATGTCCTGAAACACACTGAGAAAACTGTTTATCAATAGGATAAGATCCTTAGTTTGATCATTATCCAAATGTTCCATTTGAGAGGGTAACTTCTTCAGCATCTCTGAATTACATAGGCGTTCACCTTGCTGTAACGTATGGCGTAACTCCAACCCGTCCTCCTTATCCTCATCTAGGTCCCAGCCAGGCTTCAGCACCACCGCAGCCACACTGGAGACGGCGGGCTGGACCGGCTTACTTGAGGAGCTGTCGGGAGAATTACGCACATAATATGTTTTCAGCATGTTAACATGACACACACGGGAAGAACGCCTTCGATCTGGTGTCTTTCTCACATAATTGGTGTCATTGAGTTTCTTTTCCACCAGATATGGTCCAGAAAAACGTGCTGACAGAGATGAGCCAGGGATTGGCAACAAAACTAAAACTTGATCCCCTGGTGCAAATGAACGGCCAACAGCCTTTTTGTCATAATGCAACTTCATGCGTTTTTGAGACGAGGAGAGAGACTTTTGGGCTAACGCACATGCGGCGTGCAGTCTCTCCCTCATCTTACTGACATATTCCAACACATTTTTAGGGGCGCTACTGGGTGTAGGAGATAAGATATGCTCCTTCAAAACTTTAAGCGGACCCCGTGGGGTGTGTCCAAACACAAGGTCAGCAGGGCTGAACCCTAAGGACTCTTGTATCGTTTCCCTTATAGCAAATAGGACAAAGGGCACCCCCTCATCCCAATCAGTACTGGTATCCATACAATACTTGCGTAGCATTGCCTTCAGCGTCTGATGCCAGCGTTCTAGAGCCCCTTGACTCGCTGGATGATACGGACTAGAGACCTGATGGGAAATACACAATGTCTTTAACACATTTGAAAACAGTTTAGACATGAAGTTGGATCCCTGATCAATTTGGATTACTTTAGGGAGTCCAAATGTAGAGAAGAACTATAGTACGGAGAGGAATAGCCTCTGGGTATCGAGTAGCACTGCACATTATTGTTAGTAGGAACTGGTTACCTGACCTTGTTTTCGGCAATGGACCTACACAATCAATTATCACTCTTTCAAACGGTTCCCCCACCACAGGAATCGGGCAGAGTGGCGCTCGTGGAACTGTTTGATTCACTTTCCCAGTGAGTTGACATATGTGACATGTTTTACAAAATTGGACCACGTCAGACTTCAAACCTGGCCAGAAGAAATGACGAAGGACCCGGTTATAAGTCTTTGTGATCCCCAAGTGTCCAGACCATGCCTGGTCATGGGCGAGTGACAGCACCTGCTGTCAGAACGGTGTAGGAACAACCACTTGACACACTTCACTCCAGTCATTAATGGTGTCATGAGATGCCCATTTACGCATCAAAACTCCTGCTTCCATAAAGTAGGCGGTCTCTCTAGTTTTAGCTTCCTCAATGGAAATTACCAAAGCAAACACATGCGAAGACTGGTGTCTTCTTTTTGACATTCAATCACCTTCTCAGGGGTGACAGACAAAAGAATGTCATGTGATTGGGGCACAATTTCGTTTTCCCCTGCCTTAGTTTTTACGGGGGTAAAAACTGTCGGCATTGCAGAAGGCATACCCTGTGCATTGTCTTCTACCTTAACATTCTCAAAAATGGAACTTGCCAAATCCACCACATCTCCTAGCTTGCGAGATTGTGCCCTCGTTAACACACAAGCAGGAAAAACATGTGGAAATGCTTGAACCAATTTCTCATCTGTAGTTCTGATTTCTGGATTGTCTACTACCTCTAACACAGGAATGACATTACCACCACCATTACCACCTATCATTCCCTATTAGCAATGTGACTCCTTTTACTGGCAGTGTAGACACTACACCAACACGGAAACGTCCTGATACCAAGTCTGACACTAAGTGGACCCAGTGTAATGGTACAGGTACGGTTTTTGTCTCTATCCCCTGTAATATAACATGTGAGCCACAATATGTTTCAGGAGACCAGGGTAAAGCATCAGTAATGATTACTGACTGCGCCGCCCCAGTGTCTCGTAGGATTTGGATAGGCTTTTGATCAGCTTGTTCTCCTGTTAAGGAAACATAACCGGCAGAGATAAACGGAGCATAGACAGGATCCGGTTTCTCAAATGCTGAATCAACAACTCGATCCAATGGACGAGCCAAAGACTTGACTAAACCCAAACTTTTCATTTTTGGGGACGGTGACTGGGACTGTTTCGGTTTATTTTTCAAAACTGGGCAGTCCGCAATCACGTGACCCTTTTGGTGACAGTAAAAACATTCACGGATTTCATGAAAAGGCTTAGGGTTGTCAGAGGAAAAGCGACCTGAACGAGGCACTGATGACGTAATCGTCCGGCCTTCAAAACGTGGTGCACCAAAGACAGTCTTGTGTGTCAAAGCGTACTCATCTGCCAACACTGCTGCTTGGGCCAATGTCGCCACTTTCTGTTCATTTAAATGAACGTAACAGGGGGGCAGAGTATGATTTATAACATAAACAACCTTATAAAAAAAAAACTTGCCTGGCCCAAAGAGAACTAAATCAACCCACACACTGTGAAACCCTTGCAAGGGTAATTTATTTACTGAATCTTGGTTGGAACATTCCCAGTGAAATGTGATATCATTCACACAAACACATACTGTATGAACACACACACACACACACACACACACACACAGTGGGAGAGAACAGCAGCCAATGTGCATGAACCTGTGACCCTACCCAGCCACCAGCAGTCACCCAGTCTCTGTGACCCCAACTAAAACTCACAAGATGAAGACAGGGTTTCCCCTCAAGGACAGAGGGATCTCAATATCACCTTCTCTTTTTTGCTCGCTCGCTCTCCTCTCTCTTTCTCTCTCCCTTCCTCCTGTCCTTCCACTCCTTCTACACTACCCATCTCCCTCCTAAACCCCCATCCACCCTTCCACTGTCTTTCCATTGAAGGTACTCCTCTCTCAATCCTTTTAAATTTATATTGCTGTCGTCTGCAATGGAACATATTTATGATGCACTGTGTGTCCAGGAGGGACAGTTTTTAATGATACACAAGGATGTAATTTATTGTGATTACAGAGAGGGGGAGAGAGAGGGATAGAGAGGTGACGACAGCTTTGCGTTTATTACAGAATGTATTTTATCTCTAAGGACGAGACGTGCAGTAATCATCAGACATAGATGCTAAATCTAATGACCACTGATGTCCATAGACTCATAAGTGGGGTGGAAACACACAGTCCTTCAAATGGGTACGAACACAGGCACGCGCACACACACACACATTCACGTTAGTCCGAGTGTGTCTTTTCGGGTCACCTCACCTCTATTCCTCTGGGAACTGCAGTAGCTAGTATGCATGCGCACCCTCATACGAACATGCACACTCATACTAATACTACAGAGTGCTGATGTATTATTTTGGGCAGAGAGTTTGGCATTGGACCTGTACTGGGCTTTAGGGTGAAGGGTCACATTTGGGAGAGCGGTGGGGTACGATGATACCATTTTTGTCAACTCTAGTCTTGGACCACAGCTACAACCAATCACATCCCTGTGACAGTGATTGTTTCAGCTCTGGAGGTGGTGGTGGTGCTACTACTAAATGTGTGTGTTCTGTCATACCGGTTTGAGTGTGTGTGTGTTACATAACCTTATTCTTCATCCCTGGTTCAGATTCTATACGGATCCCCTATGGTACCAAGCTTTCCCTGTACATGTCTAAGGATGCCGAAGGTACTTCAAGTAGTCTTCCACTACTTCTCGGGTATGTCCCAAATGGCACCTTTTTCCCTTATAGACTGCACTTTTTTCTCCCAAAGCCTTGTGGGCCTTCGTCAAAAGTGGTGCGCGATAAAGGGAAAAGGGTGCCATTTGGGATGCATCCCTCCCTCTTCAGTTTTTGCATCTAGCTGCACATGCTACCCTACTAACATGCACGGAAAAAAACTTATTTTTAGATTTTTTTATATATATGAAGTGGCATGTTTTATTGACCCTCAGTTGAATGTTAAGTGAACATTATTTGTCTTCCCCATCCCCCTTGCTCTATTGTCATTCTGAGGAGAGAGATTGTAAGAATGAGTGAGTCAGTTTAAAAGAAAAACATTTAATGGAGATGAAGAGAGTATGAGAGGGATGCAGATTCAGAAAGGTATGTGTGTGAGAGGTGAGAATGAGCGAGGGAGACTGAAGAGAGAGAGAGAGAGAGAGGGGGAATGAAAGAGAGAGAGAGGAGAGGGAGACTGAAGAGAGAGAGAGAGAGAGAGAGGGGGAATGAAGAGAGAGAGAGGAGAGGGAGACTGAAGAGAGAGAGAGAGAGAGAGCGAGAGGGGAAATAAAGAGAGAGAGGAGAGGGAGACTGAAGAGAGAGAGAGAGAGAGAGGGGGAATAGAGAGAGAGAGGAGAGGGAGACTGAAGAGAGAGAGAGAGAGAGAGGGGGAAGAAGAGAGAGAGAGGAGAGGGAGACTGAAGAGAGAGAGAGAGAGAGAGAGAGGGGGAAGAAGAGAGAGAGAGGAGAGGGAGACTGGAGAGAGAGAGGGGGAATGAAGAGAGAGAGAGGAGAGGGAGACTGAAGAGAGAGAGAGAGAGAGAGAGGGGGAATGAAGAGAGAGAGAGGAGAGGGAGACTGAAGAGAGAGAGAGAGAGAGAGAGAGGGGGAATGAAGAGAGAGAGAGGAGAGGGAGACTGAAGAGAGAGAGAGAGAGAGAGAGAGAGAGAGAGAGGGGGAATGAAGAGAGAGAGAGGAGAGGGAGACTGAAGAGAGAGAGAGAGAGAGAGGGGGAATGAAGAGAGAGAGAGGAGAGGGAGACTGAAGAAAGAGAGAGAGAGAGGGGGAATGAGAGAGAGAGAGAGAGAGGGAGACTGAAGATAGAGAGAGAGAGAGAGGGGGAATGAAGAGAGAGAGAGGAGAGGGAGACTGAGAGAGAGAGAGAGAGAGAGAGAGGGGGAATGAAGAGAGAGAGAGAGAGAGAGGGAGACTGAAGAGAGAGAGAGAGAGAGAGGGAGACTGAGAGAGAGAGAGAGAGAGAGGGGGAATGAAGAGAGAGAGAGAGAGAGAGGGAGACTGAAGAGAGAGAGAGAGAGAGAGGGGGGGAATGAAAGAGAGAGAGAGGAGAGAAGACACGTCTACCGTAGCATGATTTACAGATTTCACTGTCTCCATGGAAACTTTTGTCAAAGCCCCCTCTCCCATCCAGAGTGGTGGGCCAAATAGAGGTGCCACAATCTGGGGGGTGGAGGGATGAGGGGAGGGGAGGGAAGATGGGGCGCTGACAAAAAATACCATCCTTTAATCAACCGCCTATGCCTGTGTAGCAGTACTCTTCTTGCGTTGTGTACAATCAGTCATCGACACGGAACTCCAACATGTAGCACCAGTCATGTAGCTTTATTCTGTTAGGAACGGCACAAAATTGCACGTCATGCAATGCACGTCTCACCATCCAACTCTGCACTCACGCACTGTACAAAATATATGAACCCCCCCCCCCCCCCCCCCACCAGACACAGTAAGTTGCTAGCTAGTACTGGCAGGAATTCTCTACAACAAAATGCACAACAAATATTCTCCAAAAACCGCTGCATCTTATGTGTGATGTTCGAATAACATTTACAAACAATTTGATATAAATTGTACATTTAAATCATCACTTGAGAGTATAAAAATCACTTTTGATGTACAGTGCTTTGCAACCAACAACTTACCGCTGGTTTGGTGCTTGTTCACTGGGACGATTCTAACTGGAACATCCCCCCTCGTAAGCAAGCTACGCAAACCAGCCAATAAGATGCCATGTTGAGTAGGTGAAGGCAAGACAAACTCAAACCAAAAACCCATTGGCTTAACAATAAAGTGGCAAGGGGAATCACCAATATAACCCTGTTACACCTGCCGTTTCTGCTCTATGGGGACAGGTGATTTTTCATTGGTGGAGAATTTACTCAGTTTGAGATCACATTTGTTGACATCAGGTAAGACGTGAATAGAGGATGCTGAGACTGTGTTGACTGGACTGTCAAACTACATTCTGGTAGTATTCGACCAATCCTGAACCATGTTAAATCATGGAACCATATCCAATTCTGATCGGACGGTTAGAAGCATAACAATTCAAATATTCAATATTGTCAGTACAACATTTGATTTAAATCTCATCTTCGTATTTTTTATTTTTTTTGGTTATGTACCCTAGTGCAGAAACAAATGTGGGATATATAGATCCATGTGATTATGGTCGCATGCTTGTTTTGATATAATTATTTTACATCTATTTAGTTTATTATTAACATTTCCGTGTGTCTGGTATTGTTCCTGGAGAGAAGTGCCGGTAAAGCGTTGACAGTGAGTGAGTCGGTGAACCTGTAATAATAATATAAGTGACCCCATCTCCCAGAATGCTGCTTTCTTCACTTCTGACCCTGTGACATTTCAGAACGGCAGTCTGTTTGGTGCAGTGCAGCCTCCCATTGATTCAGACAGTCACATAGCTGCCTGTGTGTGCTAGTATTGCCATCCTGTCCTGCTCAAGAGGAACGCTACACTAGAAAATGACCCTTCACTTCCACCTGGTGGTTACATTTGTCAATGCAAAACAATACAGATGGGTCATGTCCATTAGGGCTAAACGTAACAAAACATGTTGCAACGGAAATCAAATAACTATAGTTCTTGTTGGCCAAATCCAAGCTGTCCATCCTGGATTCAGTCTGTAAATTTGGTGCCTAATGAACCCATCCCTGTTGTATCTCTGACTAGATTACAGCAGACTAGAGGCGGAATGCAGTGCTGTTATAAAGATGTTAAGCATTCAATTAATTTGACTTAAACAGTTTCATTATTTATTCCAAATGATGAATAAATAATATATAGCTGTAAATGGCTGTAATTTAGTGGTCATATTATATTACAAGAGTGTTGATATGGCGACACACTGTGCCACTGAATATAGTGTTATTAATCCGTTTAGATACAGGAGGCTTAATTTTGACATGATCATGTTTTTCATGTTCACGTGTTCTTCTAATGTGTGCGTGCATGTGTGTGGTAAACTAACCAGTCTAAGCATGTCTCATGTCTCATTCATTGCCTGAAGTTGCCTGGTGTTTAAATGATGTGTCTCTCTCTTACTGCAATACCTCACTCTGTATCTCTCCATCCATCCTCACCCTCCCTGTGCCTCTTGCTTCTTGTCTCCCCCTCTCTCTGTTCCTCTTATTTGATCACTGCCACCTGTTCTTCCTCTACCTTTCTCTCTATCGCCCCTGTCTCGCTCTCTCCCCCATTCTTTTCTTGTTCTCCATTTCATGCCACCTCTCCCCCCCCCCCTATCTTACCCGTCTCCCTCTCCCAGGTGAGGCACAGTGTAAGCATATCTTCAAGATCCCCCTGAGTAACCTGGTGGGCCGCAGCATCGAGAGGCCCCTCAAGTCCCCGCTGGTCAACAAGGTGGTGACGGGCTTGACAGCACAGGTCCCTAGCATGTGTGTGGCCCCAGCGGGGCCCCTGTTGCAGGGGGCTTCACACACCCTGTCACTGTCCCGCATGGAGATCAAAGAGATTGCCAGCCGCACCCGCAAAGAGCTGCTAGGTGAGACACCAAGACTGGAATATACATACACACCTCTGACTACATACACACACCTGACAGGGCATTCAGAAAGTGGACTGAATAATATGAGTCACCCCCTCTTTCCCATCAGTGTTCATGGTCATTTAGCTATTTGATACACTTGTTGTCTAATACACCTACAGGTGACAACGAGATATACAGTTTACGCTGAGTGTAAAAAACATTAAGGACACCTTCCTAATATTTGCCCACAGAACAGCCTGAATTAGTCAGCGCATGGACTCTACAAGGTGCTTGAAGCATTCCTCAGGGATGCTGGCACATGTTGACTCCAATGCTTCCCACAGTTGTGTCAAGTTAGCTGGATGTCCTTTAAGTGGTGGAACATTCTGAATACACACGGGAAACTGTTGAGCGGTGCACCTGCTACCATACCCTGCTCAAAGGCACTTAAATATGTTGTCTTGCCCATTCACCCTCTGAACTGAACACACACACATTCCATGTCTCAATTGTGTCAAGGCTTTAAAAGCCTTCTTTAACCTGTCTCCTCCCCTTCATCTACAGTGATTTAAGTGGATTTAACAGGTGACATCAATAAGGAATCAAATCAAAGTTTATTTGTCATGTGCACCAAATACAACAGTGAAATGCTTACTTACCAACCAACAGTGCAATGTTTAAGTAAAACATAGGTATTAGGTGAACAATAGATGATAAGTAATGAAATAGAAAAAAACAGTAAAAAGACAGTGAATAATAACAGTAGCGAGGCTATATACAGGCACCGGTTAGTCGGGCTAATTGAGGTAGTATGTACATGTAGATATGGTTGAAGTGACTATGAATATATGATAAACAGAGAATAGCAGTAGCGTAAAAGAGGGGTGGGCTAGTGGTGGGTGGCGGGACATAATGCAGGTAGTCCAGCTAGCCTATGTGCTGGGGCAACGGTTAGTCGGGCTAATTGAGGTAGTATGTACATGAATGTATAATTAAAGTGACTATGCATATATGATAAACAGAGAGTAGCAGCAGCGTACAATAGGGGTTTGGGGGGGACAGTGCAAATCATCTGGGTAGCCATTTGATTACCTGTTCCAAGACTTGGTGCTCCGGTACCGCTTGCCATGCGGTAGTAGAGAGAACAGTCTATGACTGGTGTGGGTGGAGTCTTTGACAATTTTTTGGGCCTTCCTCTGACACGGCCTGGTATAGAGGTCTTGGATGGCAGGCAGCTTAGCCCCAGTGATGTACTGGGCCGTACGCACTTCCCTCTGTAGTGCCTTGCGGTCAGAGGTCGAGCAGTTGCCATACCAGGCAGTGTTGCAGCTGTAGAACCTTTTGAGAATCTGAGGACCCATGTCAAATCTTTTTAGTTTCCTGAGGGGGAATATAATTTGTTGTGCCCTCTTTACGACTGTCTTGGTGTGTTTGGACCATTCTAGTTTGTTGGTTATTGTGCACACCAAGGAACTTGAAGCTCTCAACCTGCTCCACTAAAGCCCCGTCGATGAGAATGGGGGCGTGCTTCGTCCTCCTTTTCCTGTAGTCCACAATCATCTCCTAAGTCTTGTTTACATTGAGGGATAGGTTGTTATTAGGGCACCACCTGGCCAGGTCTCTGACCTCCTCCCTATAGGCTGTCTCGTCGTTGTCGGTGATCAGGCCTACCACTGTTGTGTCGTCTTGCAAAATTAATGATGTTGTTGTAGTCGTAACTGGCCACGCAGTCGTGGGTGAACAGGGAGTACAGGAGGGGTCTTTGCACGCACCCCTGAGGGGCTCCAGTGTTGAGGATGAGCATGGCATATGTGTTGCTACCTACCCTCACCACCTGGGGGTGGCCCGTCAGGAAGTCCAGGATCCAGTTGCAGAGGGAGGTGTTTCATCCTAGAAACCTTAGCTTAGTGATGAGCTTTGAGGGTACTATGGTGTTGAACGGTGAGCTGTAGTCAATGAATAGCATTCTCATGTAGGTGTTCCTTTTGTCCAGTTGGAAAAGGGCAATGTGGAGTGCAATAGAGATTGCATCATCTATGGTTCTGTTTGGGCGATATGCAAATTGGAGTGGGTCTAGGGTTTCTGGAAAAATTGTGTTGATGTGAGCCATTACCAGTCTTTCAAAGCACTTCATGGCTACGGACGTGAGTGCTACGGGTCTGTAGTCATTTAGGCAGGTTGCTTTGTTGTTGTTGGGCAGAGGGACTACGGTGGTCTGCTTGAAACATGTTGGTATTACATACTCAATCACGGACATGTTGAAAATGTCAGTGAAGATACCTGCCAGTTGGTCAGCACATGCCCGGAGCACACGTCCTGGTAATACATCTGGCCCCGCGGCCTTGTGAATGTTGATCTGTTTAAAGGTCTTACTCACGTCGGCTATGGAGAGCGGGATCACACAGTTGTCCGGAACAGCTGATGCTCTCATGCATGCCTCAGTGTTGCCTGCCTCGAAGCGAGCATAGAAGTGATTTAGCTCATCTGGTAGGCTTGTGTCACTGGGCAGCTCGCGGCTGTGCTTCCCTTTGTAGTCTGTAATAGTTTGCAAGCCCTGCCACATAAGACGAGCGTCGGAGCTGGTGTAGTACAATTCAATCTTAGCCCTGTATTGGTGCTTTGCCTGTTTGATGGTTCGTCAGAGGGCATAGCAGGATTTCTTATAAGCTTCCGGGTTAGAGTCCCGTACTTTGAAAGAAGCAGCTCTACCCTTTAGCTCAGTGCGAATGTTGCCTGTAATCCATGGCTTCTGGTTGGGGTATGTACGTACAGTTACTGTAGGGACAATGTCCTCGATGCACTTATTGATCAAGCGAGTGGCTGATGTGGTGTATTCCTCAATGCAATCGGAAGAATCCTGGGAACATGTTCCAGTCTGTGATAGCAAATCAGTCCTGTAGTTTAGCATCTACTTCTTCTGACCACTTTTTTATAAACTGAGTCACTGGTGCTTTCTGCTTAAATGTTTTGCTTGTAAGCAGGAATCAGGAAGATAGAATTGTGGTCAGATTTAGCAAATGGAGGGAGAGCTTTGTACGCGTCTCTGTGTGTGGAGTACAGTTGATCTAGAATGTTTTTTCCATCTGGTTGCGCGTTTAACATGTTGATGGAAATTTGGTAGAACTGATTTAAGTTTCCCTGCATTAAAGTATCCGACCGCTAGGAGCGCTGCCTCTGGGTGAGTGATTTCCTGTTTGCTTATTTCCTTATCCAGCTGACTGAGTGCAGTCTTAGTGCCAGCGTCCGTCTGTGGTAGTAAATAAACAGACACGAAAAGTATAGATGAGAACTCTTAGTGTGGTCTACAGTTTATCATAAGATACTCTACTTCAGGTGAGCAAAATCTAGAGACTTCCTTAGATTTCGTGCACCAGCTGCTGTTCACAAATATACACAGACCGCCCCCTGTCGTCTTACCACAGTGTGCTGTTCTATGTAGCCGGTGCAGCGTATATCCTGCTAGCTGAATATCCATGTCATCATTCAGCCATGATTCCGTGAAACATAAGATGGTACAGTTTTTGATGTCATAGCTTTTACCTGGATTCACCTGTTCAGTCATGGAAAGTTAATGTTTTGTACACTCATTGTATTTAGTATATGTTTCCCTCGCGGGAATTAAACCTTCAACCCTGGTGTTGCCAGCACCATAACCTGTTCTATAACCCACTGGAACCATCTTAGCATTGGAACCACAGTGATTGCAATGCTATATACTCCTTCGAAGTGGTTTAGTGAATGTCTGTGTTATGGTCGGTTCTTTTTTTATGGTGGGTTAACTGCCTGTTCAGGGGCAGAACGACAAATTTGTACCTTGTCAGCTCGGGGATTTGAACTTGCAACCTTTCGGTTACTAGTCTAACACTCTAACCACTAGGCAGGGTAGCCTAGTAACCAGAACTGCTCTTACTGAGCAGTTCTGGTTATGTTCCTTACTGAATGGTGTTCTGTGTCTCATGCTCAGGCCTAACCGAGGAGCCGGGCGGTAAGTCCGACAGCAGCACTGTCAAACAGAGGAAGATGAGCAAGAAGACCACTGAGGAAGAGCCAAAGGCACGAGCACTGACCTCCACTGGCAGTGACAGGTGAGTGACCCAAAGCTAATTGGAGTCAGGAGTCTGCTAACCCGGAGTCCAATCAATGAGACGAGATTGGAAATATTGGTTACAGCTGCACTGCCCTATAAAAAAAACACTCACAAAATGCGAGTTCGCTATTCACAAGAAGCTTTTCCTGATGTGGCCCATGCCTCGATTTAAGAATTGTTGACTTCCATAAACCTGGAAAAGGTTACAAAAATATGTCTTAAAGCCAGTCCACAGTAAGACAAATTGTCTATAAATGGAGAAAGTTCAGCACTGTTGCTACTCTGCCTAGGAGTGGCCATCCTGCATGTTTAATCATGCTGTTTAATCATCTTCTTGATATGCCACACCAGTCTGGTGGTTGGATTAACTCAGCAAAGGAGAATTGCTCAATAAGAGGTATGTAAAATAAATATGCGCACAAAATTTGAGAAATAAGCTTTTTGTGCATATGGAACATTTCTGGGATCTTTTATTTCAGCTCATGAAACATAGGACCAACACTTTACATGTTGCGTTTTTTTTGTTCAGTGTATATATTTTTTAAAGGCATATTTGCTAAAAAGCACTCATAACTAGAAGTTTCTCATTTATGTGAACGGAAGATTTGCGTAAAAATTCTAGTCTCATGCGGTTATTTCAAGTGATATGAGTGTAAAATGTTATGAAGTAATGATTCAAACTGATGGGCATGCTCTGTGTCCAATCAGGATGGGCTCAAAGTCGGCCAACACGGACTCAGACGTCCAACGGCACTGCTCGTTCAGCTCGGATGATGCGGCGCAAGAGAAAGCAGTGCTTCCAGAGGAGAGCCCGCCATTGGCCAGCCCCTTCAATCTCTCCACATCCTTCGATGATGATGTCCTGGACCTAAAGTGAAGACAATCCCATCATGCACTTATCCTCCTCATCCCCCTCTCTTTTCTCCTCCTTCGGTCATTTTGTTTTGGTTGGGTTTTTTGTTTGTTGATTTCTTGTTTTTGTTTTGTTATCTCCTTTGTCTGGGTCTTCATCCTCAGACATTGTGGGTAAGGAGGAGTAATTGTGTCAAGTGTGTGTGCGTGTTTCATAAGCAGTCGGTCCCCGCAGTCAGTATGTGTGTCTGTGTGTTGCAATGCAGCGAGTAACCCAAAGAAAACGAGGTCATTTGAGGTGGTGTGGATTGTTCAGAGTACAGATGTCATTATGCGGCGAAAGGTTTCATCTATAAACGAAAACTGAATGTAAATCTACACACCAAGGCACAACAAAAAAAACGTTTTGAAACAGCACCCTTGCGAAGTGGCTACGGCTTACCTTTTATTGTATAATCTGTGATTATTTCCAATTACACTTTCAAATATAGTATAACATATGCATATTTATGTGTACATCTATTTATACATTAAGATGCATACACATTGACAGACATGAATACATTTATAGATATATTATAATAGACATTTTATTCACATATTTAGTAAATGTACGATGTTTTATGCTCTCCGTGTCTGTCAGTCTTGTTCTATTTCCTTCCCAACTCTGTGTGCAGGTATACAGGACTGGACTAGAGGCAGAGTTTCCCACAAGTGCCACATCCCCACATCCTCCACTAAACCACAACTCCCATCAGCCACCAGTCACCTCTCCTCTAATTGGCTGGTCTATGACAGTAGCAGTCATAATCATGTATCCCTCTGTAGACACCCACAGTGACTCTGTGAGCTTGGTTTTAATACGCATATAGTCAAACACACCCACACCTCTAGGGCCTCTAAAAGCACCTACTGTCCTGTCTCTGGCTATCCCTGAGAATCCATGGGGTCCACGTCCTCACAGAATATACTCTCCTATACACAGATTGCAACCTTCACAGACAGTTAGTTTACTGTGGCCCAATACAGTTTAGTCAGGGGCCAATTGGCCTGTTAGCGCATCGCCTTTACAGTGGGCCTTTAAAGTCTGTCCACTGTTGGGCCGCTAGTGGCATCGGCTGCCAACAGGACGCCCTCAGCTTATGTGCTTTATAGTGGTATGCAGACTCTTAGCCACCAGTTGTTCACTTGTTAGTTGGGTTGGAGAATTGATCAAGTGGCCAACTACTTCCATTTAGGAGTGATGTAATGAGGTAACGTAGTCAGTCATAGGGTACATCCCAAATAACACCCTATTCCCTATTTAGTGCACTAATTTAACCAAGGCCCGTAGAGCTCTGGGTAAAAGTACAGTGCACTATATAGGGAAGAGGCCGCTATTTGGGATGCAGGCAGTGGATGAGAGACCAGACAGATGGTAGGTACTGTAGCCTACCTCAGAGTCCTTATAGGAGCTATTTGGAAGAAAGAATTATCTCCTCTCCAGCTGTTCACTAGGAGCAAGGCATAACTCACCAAGTGCAATGGAACATTACATGAAACACAAGAGTTATGATGCATGTAGAGCGAGTCGGCTGAAACAGCATAGAGGAAGCCATAACACTTAACCTCCTCTGGTACCAGAGATATAGTAACCAAGCCCAATGAGTAATCAAGCCCAATGATTAGGGTGATATCAGCCTACCAGTACACGGGTCAGCGGTCAGACATCAATCAACCAATCAAATGTATTTATAAAGCCCTTTTTACATCAGCAGATGTCATAAAGTGCTATACAGAAACCCAGCCTAAAACCCCAAACAGCAAGCAATGCAGATATAGACGCACGATGGCTAGGAAAAACTCCCTAGAAAAGCAGGAACCTATGAAGAAGCCTAGAGAGGAACGCTAAGGGGTGGCCAGTCCTCTTCTGGCTGTGCCGGGTGGAGATTATAAGAGTACATGGAAATTTAACGCCAGATTGTTTTTCAAGATGTTCAAACGTTCATAGATGACCAGCAAGATCAAATAATAATCAGTGGTTGTAGTGGGTGCAACAAGTCAGTACTTCAGGAGTCAGTTGGCTTTTCATATCCGAGCATTCGGAGGTCGAGACTGTAGGTGCAGTAAAGAGAGAGAGAGTCGAAAACAACAGGTCCGGGACAAGGTAGCATGTCGAAGATCTCCACCGCAGGAGCCCGAGGGGGTACAAAACCGGACAGGAAGATCACGTCTGTGACTCAACCCACTCAAGTGACTCATATCTAGAGAACCATGGGAAATGTAGGGTCAACACTATGTAGCGTACTTGAGTCAGTCTCACGGTCTCGTGATGAGGTAGCCCTGCCTGCGACTTCAAAATCAATGTCACTCTCGGCCCTAGAGGGAATTTCCTATTCGGGTAACGGGCTAATGTTTAGGACGTTGCTTTCTCCCATGGAAGACCAGGTTCAGATCCCACCCTGACATACCGGAGGATATTGTCTTGGCAGTGTCTTATGCTGCTTCATCCTGAGTAGTGTTAGGGATGAGACATTGGCTAAATTACCATTTTGGCTATGTTGTTATTACTACTCTACAGGTCAAGGTGATATTGCTGAGAAGTACACGTATTAGGGAAAGTTATTGGCTAAAGCATGTGCATCCGTTCGGCTACGTGGAGAGCCCTCTGGGTGGTCGGCTTGCGACATGGCACCCCTCTTCTGATCTTGCATGAGCCCCCCGCTACCTTTTTATCTCTCTCCCTCTCTCATTCTCTTCTGTTACTCTCTGTCATTGCCTGCCTCAATGTGGCCTCCTTCAACACTATTACTCAAAACTGGAGGGATGGAAAAAGGGAATAAATAGGATTACTATTATTGCAATGGAATTGTACTTATTTCTTATGCTGGTTCTTACCATGAGTGTAGGTGAATGGGGGTGGGATGTCTGGTGGTTTGAAGGTTTATAATACAGCTTCTATCACTTTGATCGTTCTCACTGTTTCTCTCCTTTGTTTACTTTAGCCCTGTTACTTTCACACCGCCCCGACTCCTTGATGTTTCCACAGTGGTTTTTGTATCTAAATCAATATTTACTGTTTAGGCTGTTGCTCAACCTCTCTGTGATATGAAAACGGAAGAAAAAAAACAAACAAAACACCAAGTGTCTTAAATATAATGTATCGCCATCGTTTTTAATGCCAAGCACTACTTGTAAATGTGTGTGTTTCAAATGTGGCCTCAAATGAAACTGAACTATTATTATTATTAATATTATTATTTGAAAAATGGTTTCAATTATTGAACAAGTGCTGTAGACCACTGCTGTGAAAGTAGTAAATTCTGCTCATTGATATGTAATAAATATTTATGAAATTTGAAAACATTTTGTTTGTAGTCTTCCTAATAATGGAATTGTTATTTTTGGCGCTGTAATATAAAAAATAGCTGGAAACTTGATATGTACCACACTCTATAAGGATCTACCTGCTTCAACATTGTAGCTGTTTCCTGGAGTCAAATGGCCAAATTTCCCCTTTAGTGGCCTCATGGGTGAAATGTTAATATTTTTCAGAATTAATATAAACTTGCAGAGAATCTGGTGTTTCTATGTCAAATGGTTTGTTATATTTCAGTCTTCTGTGATTTATATAAAGTGTAATATTGGGATGAAACATGGTACATGGTACCAGGTGTCTTATTTCTTTTAAGCCCGTAACCATTTGTGAGGTGTATATTTTTGTTTCAAAGTAGATTTGTTTTAGACCACAAAGAATCCTTATGTGTGACCCTGATTTAGCCCACTGTTGTAAAATGTTACCTTACACTTTGTCCTCTCCCGTAATCCTTTAAAACCTCTGAATTATTATCAAACAATGTCATACTCATATACCAACCTAAAAAGCTGTCTGGCTCTTTTCTCTTGGTCTGTCCCCAGTTGTGGCCCTGATTTGAATGATTCATACATGAGCTTCAGCTAAAAGCAATTAAAAAAAACATGCCTCTTAGACATAGTGTTGCTATTATTTAGCATTGGCAAATCTTATAATTGGGAGAGAGCATTAAAGAGAATGGAACCTTGAGATTTGGGAAAGTTAACTCAATGTGAGCTGAGCTCCGCTGTAAATAATTGTGTATTCATGATTATGTTCCAGTTTATTTTGCCTCGGAGAAGGTTTCTGTGAATAGAAGGATATCATGTACGTGTTTGTCCACTTTGTGGAGGTGTAGCATTCACAGCAGAGCCAGTATTCATGAAGTAGTAGAAGTGGTGACCCGGGATCAGTAAAACCCTTTAGAAAACAATGAATGGATACATCTCCTCTCGCATCGTCCAGTTTATGGAGGGAGACAGAAGATGAGTGGTGAAGGAAGGATGGATGGTGTGTGGGAAGATGAATGATGACGAAAAGGACCTCGCTGCTCAAACTAAACTGTATAGCTTCAGTTTTATTCTCACTCACTAATCTCAATCTGTCACTTCAGTCTTTTTTTCAACCTCTGTTCCCAGGTAAATTGCCTGGAGACCCACCCTCACCTCTCAATTCTGGCCACCAGTGGTCTGGATCATGACATTAACTGTGCCCCCACTGATGAGATCCCCACAGGGTTTGAGGATCCACCTCTCTCATATTAAGTACTTTATTTGTCATTCATGTGTCTTTTTTCTCAACTAAATTCTATTTTATTTGTTATGTGTTGTTAGCCTACACATGCATTTCAGTCTATAACTGCTTTGTGGGTATATTAAATGAAATAAACAAGTTAATGACCCATGTTCCACAAGAAGAGCAACGTTTTCACATTTCAATCTTAAATATTGCTAGGATGGTCGTTCATGAAAGAATTAATAAATTATTGTAAATACCTTTTTGTTATTTGTAAGTTCAACATTATTCATTATTTGCTTCCAGAGGCAGTTTGGAATTCGGTACTGAGTGTTGCCACCGAGTACAAACTATTTTTACGTGCTATGTGCTTCAGCACTCGACGGTCCCGTTCTCTAAGCTTGTGTGGACTACCACTTCGCTGTTGAGCTGTGTTTGCTCCATAGACATTTGCACTTCACAATAATAGCACAGGGCAGCTCTAGCAGGGTAGGAATTTGACAAACTGACTTGTTGGAAAGGTGGCATCCTGTGACGGTGCCACGTTGGAAGTCACTGAGCTCTTCAGTAAGGCAATTGTATACACCTGTCAGCAACGGGTGTGGCTGAAATGTCCGAATCCACTAATTTGAAGGGGTGTCCACATACTTTTGTGTATATATAGTGTGTTTTGATATTTTTGTGTAGTTTTTGTTCGTTTTGGACTTCGGTAAAGGCTTTTTCGGTTGTTTGGGCACACAAACTATTATCCAGGCCAGCAGAAGTTCGGGAGCCAAAGTCTACACCCCTTCATCCGTGACTGGTCAACTGTAGGGATTCTTCAATAAAGTCTTTGTTGTCATTCAATGAGACATGACTCGTTTTTATGCACATTCTTTCATTGAGAAATAATGCACGAAACAACTTAGTTAGATGCAAATTTCGCGACTAAGATCTCCTTGGCAAAAATGTTCAAATGAATAACAGATTTCATGAGTTATCTTAGATTAAATTAGACTATTTTGAGGAAGTGTACACTAGCTACGGCGTCTCAAAATGGACAAACAGTACTATTGCCGCTTCTTTGTAGTTTTTTTAAGGGAGTAGGAGAGCACACATGTTCTGTTTGCCTAGCCAACTTCAGATAGCCGCCAGCCGAACTGAAGCATGCCTTTAGGGGGTTCTGAAGCACTTTGTTGGAAGGCTGGTTGAAATTAATGAGTGTGTGTGTGTGGGGGAGAGGGGTTCTGCATGTGTGTGTGGGGGGGAAGGGGTTCTGTGTTTGTGTGCAGCCGAAATGAAGCATGCTGATGCCTTTAGGGAGGTCTGAAGTGCTTTGTTAGAACGCTGAAACAAATGAATGTGTGGGGGGGGGGGGGGTTCTGTGTTTGTGTGTGCATGTGTCTGCGTGTGTGTGAGAGGGTGTGTGTGTATGTCTGCATGTGTTTATCTAAATGTGGGGGTATTGACCAGAGCCGGAAGTTCAGCTTTTAAAGAAATAAATCCAGTCTTTTGAACCCCAGTCACTTCAACTCGGTGGAGCCCCCTCCCTTGCAGACCCCTCCCCCCACCCCCAACACACACACCCTATACACTCTGCTGAGGGCACAATGAGGGAGTTGTTGGAGTATGAGGGGACACCTCAGGAAGCTGCATAAACACACAGTCCTACCACCTAACCCCCCTGCATCTGTACCTGCAGCATATAGAATGAATTGATCACTGAAAGAGACAGGCTTTTTGCCGCCAGCAGGTGAAGTGGACCGGCAGTGAAGGGAAAGTAAATACACACTCCCCTTCAGCTGCAACGTGGTAGAAATGTATGTAAAAAACAATGACAAACAAAATTAACTGTAATATAATTGAATAGATATATTAAAATTAGAAAACAACTTAGATTGTTATATAGTAGGGTTGTACGATTTGCCCCGCCATACTTACCGTAGTTGTATATGCAGAGCATATCCTAATAATAATAGGGTAATGTGTGTGTTGGGATGTCACATGCTACATAAATGGTTGAACTGAATTCCTGTCTCCCATCTCATCATTACTGAATTGTCGAAAAGAAGTGGTTAAGAAACCCATGAGACATAATAAAACATTGGTGACGAGTAAGGTCTAGATTCAATCAGATCAAGCGTTCACCGGCAATAGCAGACACCCGTAAAGTGGATGATTTGGTGTTATTCGAGGTCCAACTGTGTTCGAGCCATCAAATCCGTGAGCAGCTGCTCTTGCGATCATTGTCAGAAGACGTACCCAGCCCACTTGCGTTAAAAGTTCAGATCGAGAAAGTTTAAGCTATGTAGAAATAATTACACTCAAACTGAAAAATCATTAAACAAAATAATGAGGGTTTCTATCATCCTAATCGAGGTGTAGATTACATTTCACGTTCCAGTGTTTGAACTTGTAAACAAGGCTGCATGGGGTTTCTCTTAATGCAACTTGGTGCAACCAATGGCAATGTCCACTTTAGGCATGTTCCACGTCCGACACTGCCAAAACAACCACTATGCGGATGTCGGCTAAAGCGGATCTGATTGAATAGATCACTGAGTTTGAACCTACAGGCTTGTCAAGTTTAGAACTGTTATTTTCCGTGGTACAGTCTAGGCTAATGTTAGCACAGTGTATTGCTAGCAGAGGCAAGTGCATAGTCGAGCTTGCTAGCTAAGAGAGAGTTATCTTCGTCAATGATGGCAGAAAAGGATTTGAGACCAATGTCTGAGTGTGAAAATAACTTGATTAAAAAGGGAAGAATATACAGTGAGTAAAGGAAAATACATTTATTCAACTGTGAAGACAAATTTTGTAATTAAAAACTGCTAAATGAGCAAACTTAAGGATGGAATGTCAATGAGTGAAGTAAATGAAGATCACATTTAGGAGCCTATTGACAAATAAATATGGCTGGAATTGTTGGAAACATTGGACAGTTTGATGAAACTATTGAGCAGTGGAGTTAATCAGCAGACTCCATCACCATCATCTACCATCCTCTGTCCAGCTCCCTTCGCTCAAGCCATGAACTGACCCTTTCTCCACCTTTGGAGGATGCAGCTTTCAAAGACTTGGTCTCTATTGGTTAACCTATCATGATATATTGCTTGTTTGTTTTTTTGCTCTTTGAAGCGCTTGAAATTCTATGAAAAGCGCTATAGAAATGTAACCTTTTACGACTAGGGGGCAGTATTTAAAATGTTTGATAAAAAACGTTCCCCTTTAAACAAGATATTTTGTCACGAAAAGATGCTCGACTATACATATAATTGACAGCTTTGGATAGAAAACACTCTGACGTTTCCAAAACTGCAAAGATATTGTCTGTGAGTGCAACAGAACTGATGTTACAGGCAAAACCCAGATAAAAATCCAATCAGGAAGTGCTGCATTTTTTGAAACCGCCTCATGCCAAAGACTCCTTATATGGCTGTGAATGAGCTACGAATGAGCTTACGTTTTCTACGTATTCCCCAAGGTGTCTACAGCATTGTGACGTCTTTTTACGCATTTATGTTAAAGAATAGCCGTAAGGGACCACATTTAGCAAGTGGTCACATGGTGGCTCCCGCAGAAAATATTGCGTAAAGTACTGAGGTAGTGTCAGAGAGATGTGTATAGGTGGCAGGGAAGTCAGGCGCAGGAGAGTTAAACGGAGTGTAAAATGGAGTCTTTTAATAAATGTCCAAGTAACATGCTCCATAACACTAATAAGAAAAAATGAATATAAACAAATATGGGTACGAAGACCCGTCGCGCACCTATACAGAAGAGGCAGAGGAACATCACGCACTTCAGCCTCCTGGAGCGGGCCAGCCACCACCGGCCTGAGGAGAGACACATGGAACGAGGGGTTAATACGGTAATTAGTGGGCAGTTGTAATCTATAACATACCTCGTTCACTCTCCTCAGGACTTTAAACTGAGTGAAACTTATTATTCACAACTTACTAGCAACTAAAGTACACTCTAAACTACTCCCATGACATAAAAATCACCACTGAAATTCATATTTATGTTTCCATGTTTCCACCCAGCTTCCGGCAGAGCAGGCGGAGGGGCAGGTTTCGGGTCGAGAGCCAGACCCTGTCCCCTGGTGCGAACACTGGGGCCTCACTGCGGCGACGGTCTGCACCAATTTTCTGGCGCTGAAGGTGGACGTGGGCTGCCTCCCAGGTTTCCTCGAAACCAATTGTCCACCGCAGGAGCCTCGGTCTGGCTCTGATGCCAAGGAGCCAGAACCGGCTGATACCCTAATACACATTGAAAAGGAGTAAGGTTAGTGGAGGAGTGACGTAGCGAGTTCTGAGCCATCTCTGCCCAGGGCATGAACTTTGCCCTCTCCCCCGGCCGATCCTGGCAATAAGACCGCAGAAACCTACCCACATCCTGGTTAACTCTCTCCACCTGCCCATTACTCTCGGGGTGAAAACCTGAGGTAAGACTAACCGAGATCCCCAGACGCTCCATGAACGCCTTCCAGACCCTTGATGTGAACTGGGGACCCCGATCAGACACTATATCCTCAGGCACCCCATAGTGCCGGAAAACGTGTGTAAACAGGGCCTCTGCAGTTTGTAAGGCCGTAGGGAGACCGGGCAAAGGGAGGAGACGACAGGACTTCGAAAACCGATCCACAACGACCAGGATCGTGGTGTAACCCTGTGAAGGTGGAAGATCAGTCAAAAAATCCACCGACAGGTGCGACCACGGCCGTTGAGGAACGGGTAGAGGTTGAAGCTTACCTCTGGGCAGGTGTCTAGGAGCCTTGCACTGGGCGCACACCGAGCAGGAAGAAACATAAATCCTCACGTCCTTAGCTAAAGTGGGCCACCAGTACCTCCCATCAAGACAGCGCATCATCTGACCTATCCCAGGATGACCAGAGGAGGGTGACGTGTGAGCCCAATAGATCAATCGGTCGCGGACAGCAGACGGAACGTACAGACGACCAGCTGGACACTCAGGGGGAGAGGGCTCTGCACGTGATGCCCGCTCAATGTCCGCGTCCAGCTCCCACACTACAGGCGCCACCAGACACGAAGCTGGGAGTATGGGAGTGGGATCCATGGATCGCTCCTCTGTGTCATACAGCCGAGACAATGCGTCTGCCTTAACGTTCTGGAAGCCTGGTCTGTAAGAAAGAGTAAACACAAAACGAGTGAAAAACATGGCCCACCTTGCCTGGCGAGGATTCAGTCTCTTCGCCTGCCAGATGTACTCCAGATTGCGGTGGTCAGTCCAGATGAGAAAAGGGTGTTTAGCCCCCTCAAGCCAATGCCTCCATACGTACCCGAACGCTGAGAGAGCACTGCTCCTATCCCAGCTTCGGATGCGTCCACCTCCACTATGAATGGCAAAGAGGGATCCGGATGAGCCAACACAGGCACCGAGGTAAACAGAGTCTTCAGGTGCCCAAAAGCCCTGTTCGCCTCAGCCGACCACTGCAAGCGCACCGGGCCCCCCTTTAACAGTGAGGTAATGGGAACAGCCACCTGACCAAAACCCCGGATAAACCTCCGGTAGTAATTGGCAAACCCGTGGTTGGAGTCGGCCAATTACGCACGGCTGTAATGCGGTCGCTCTCCATCTCCACTCCTGAAGTGGAAATCCGATGCCCTAGGAAGGAGATGGATTGTTGGAAGAACAAGCATTTCTTAGCCTTGACATATAGATAATGCTCCAACAGGCGACCAAGCACCCTGCGCACCAGGGACACATGCTCGGCGCGTGTAGCGGAGTATATCAGAATATCATCGATATACACCACTACACCCTGCCCGTGCAGGTCCCTGAAGATCTCATCTACAAATGATTGGAAAACTGATGGAGCATTCATCAACCCATATGGCATGACAAGGTACTCATAATGACCTGAGGTGGTGCTAAATGCCGTCTTGCACTCATCACCCTTCTTAATACGCACCAGATTGTACACACTCCTGAGATCCAATTTTGTGAAAAAGCGTGCCCCGTGCATTAACTCAATAACCGTATTGATCAGAGGTAGCGGGTAACTATATTTCACTGTGATTTTATTAAGACCTCGATAATCAATGCACGGGCGTAAACCGCCATCCTTTTTTTTCACAAAAAAGAAACTCGAAGAGACGGGTGAAATGGATGGCTGAATGAACCCCTGATGCAGGGATTCAGAGACATATGTCTCCATAGCCTCCGTCTCCGCTTGCGACAGGGGATACACGTGACTCTTGGGATATGCAGCGTCTACCAGGAGATCTATCGCACAATCCCCCCGTCGATGGGGTGGTAATTGAGTCGCCTTCTTTTTACAGAAGGCGAGAGGCAAATCGGCATATTCGGGGGGAATGCGCACGGTGGAGACCTGGTCTGGACTTTCCATCGTAGTAGCACCAACGGAAACCCCTAAACACCTACCTGAGCACTCTCGCGACCACCCCGTGAGAGCCCTCTGTGGCCAAGAAACAGTGGGGTTATGGCAAGCTAACCAGGGTAGGCCTAGCACCACAGAATACGCAGGAGAATCAATAAGGAAAATACTAATCTTCTCCTTGTGACCCTCCTGCGTTATCATACACAAAGGTGTGGTTACCTCCCTGATAAACCCTGACCCTAATGGTCGACTATCTAAGGCATGAATAGGGAAAGGCATATCCACAGGAACAATAGGGATCCCTAAACTATGAGCTAAACTTTTATTAATGAAATTCAGGGAAAAATCAGGAAAAGAGACCGAGACAAACATTAGTGCAACAGAGGGCTCTGGATGAGAATGGTGCCTACTCACCTGGGGTGATGCCAGAATGCCCTGCCTGCCTTCTCTATTCCCAGAGGAACCAACCTGGCACCGACCAGCAGTGTGCCCTCTGCGACCATGAATGGTGCTTGAGCGGGAACCCCCTCCGGTCTCCCTGCGCACCATCCCTCCCAATTCCATAGGTTCGGGAGAGAGGGTGCGGGAGGATGGAACAACCAGACCCCGATCTAGACGTCCACGAGTAGCCAGCATGTTGTCCAGCCTGATGGACATGTCCACCAGCTGGTCGAAGGTGAGGTTGGTGTCTCTACAGGCCAGCTCCCGACGGACGTCCTCGCGTAGACTACAACAGTAATGGTCGATCAGGGCCCTGTCGCTCCATCCAGCGGCGGCAGCCAAGGTCCTGAGTTCCAAAGCAAACTCCTGTACACTCCTCGTCTCCTATCTCAGATGATAGAGGAGCTCACCCGCTGCTTTGCCTTCGGGTGGATGGTCGAATACTATCCGGAATTGGCGGGTGAACTCCTCAAAATGGTCCAACGCCGTATCCTCCTTTCTACACACAGCGCTGGCCCATTCCAGGGCTTTCCCGGTGAGGCATGAGACGAGGGCGTAACTCTTCTCACGGTCAGATGGTACTGGGGAGACCGTGGCCAGATACAAGTTCAGCTTAAGGAGGAAACCCTGGCAGCCGGCAGTATCTCCGTTATATCCCGTGGGTAGGGATAAATGGATCTTTGGTTCCGGAAGGGAAAAAGCGTTCAAGGGAGATTCCGGTTGTGGTGGTGGTGGCGCTGGAGAAACTCCCTGTCTCTCCCAGCGATCCATATTCTGGACAATGTGATCCGTGACGGAGCTTAAACAGTCAATCTCCTCCGCTTGTTCCCGGACGCGTTCCTCCACTTCCATGAGCGTAGTGTCCTCTCCTGCTGACTTCATATATAATGGGTCAGAGATTCTGTCAGAGAGATGTGTATAGGTGGCAGGGAAGTCAGGCGCAGGAGAGTCAAACGGAGTGTAAAATGGAGTCTTTTAATAAATGTCCAAGTAACATGCTCCATAACACTAATAAGAAAAAATGAATATAAACAAATATGGGTACGAAGACCCGTCGCGCACCTATACAGAAAAACACTACACTGACAATAAACAATCTCTGACAAAGACATGAGGGGAAACAGAGGGTTAAATACACAACAGGTAATGAATGGGATTGAAAACAGGTGTGTGGGAAGACAAGACAAAACCAATGGAAAATGAAAAATGGATCAATGATGGCTAGAAGACCGGTGACGTCAACGCCGAGCATCGCCCGAACAAGGAGAGGCAACGACTTCGGCAGAAGTCGTGACAGGTAGCCATTTTTCCAATCGCTTCTTATGAGAAACCAATTGTCTCAACGGATATATTATCGAATAGATATGTTAAAAACACCTTCAGGTTTGATTCTAAACAACGTTTGCCATGTTTCTGTCGATATTATGCTAATTTTTTAAAAAGTTCGGCGTTGTAGTGACTGCATTTTCCGGTCGATTTCTCAGCCAAATGTGACGAACAAACGGGAGCTATTTCGCCTACAAAAATGTGCTATCTAACTGGGAGTCTCCTGAGTGAAAGCATCCGAAGAACTTAAAAGGTAAATGATTTAATTTGATTGCTTTTCTTATTTTCGTGAAAATGTTGCCTGCTGCCAGCAGAGCCTAGCATAGCATTATGCCATGATAAACTTACACAAATGCTTGTCTAGAGTTGGCTGTAAAGCATATTTTGAAAATCTGAGATGACAGTTTGATTAACAAAAGGCTAAGCTGTGTCTCAATATATTTCATTTGTGATTTTCATGAATAGGAACATTTTCTGGGGGTATTTATGTCCGCTGCGTTATGCTAATTTGTTTGAGGCTATGATTACGCTCCCGGATCCGGGATTGATAGTCGCAAGAAGTTAATAAATTGTTATTATTATTATTATATACAGAACGGTTTGAATATTTTGTTGTTGCAAATTAAACTTGTGTCTACATTTTTTGTGTAATGAGGCCAAAGACTACAGTGGCTTGCGAAAGTATTCACCTCCCTTGGATTTTTTTCTATTTAGTTGCCTTACACCCTGGAATTCAAATAGATTTTTGGGGGGTTTGTATCATTTGACTTACACATCATGCCCACCCCTTTGAAGATGCAAAATATTTTTTATTGTGAAACAAACGAGAAGAAAGACAAAACAACTGAAAAATTGAGCATGCATAACTATTCACCCCCCCCCCCCCCCCCCCCCCCCCCCCCCAATGTCAATACTTTGTAGAGCCGTAATTTGCAGCAATTACAGCTGCAAGTCTATTGGGGTATGTCTCTACAAGCTTGGCACATCAAGCCACTGGGATTTTTGCACATTCTTCAAGGCAAAACTGCTCCATCTCCTTCAGGTTAAATAGATTCCGTTGGTTTACAGCAATTTTTAAGACATACCACAGATTCTCAATTGGATCGAGGTCTGGGCTTTGCCAGGCCATTCCAAGACATGTAAATGTTTACCCTTAAACTACTCGAGTGTTGCTTTAGCAGTATGCTTAGGGTCATTGTCCTGCTGGAAGGTGAACCTCCGTCCCAGTCTCAAATCTCTGGAAGAATTTCCCTGTATTTAGCGCCATCCATCATTCCTTCAATTCTGACCAGTTTCCCAGTCCCTGCTGATGAAAAACATCAAATCAAATTTATTTATATAGCCCTTCGTACATCAGCTGATATCTCAAAGTGCTGTACAGAAACCCAGCCTAAAACCCCAAACAGCAGGCAATGCAGGTGTAGAAGCACGGTGGCTAGGAAAAACTCCCTAGAAAGGCCAAAACCTAGGCCAGTCCTCTTCTGGCTGTGCCGGGTGGAGATTATAACAGAACATGGCCAAGATGTTCAAATGTTCATAAATGACCAACATGGTCCAATAATAATAAGGCAGAACAGTTGAAACTGGAGCAGCAGCACGGCCAGGTGGACTGGGGACAGCAAGGAGTCATCATGTCAGGTAGTCCTGGGTCATGGTCCTAGGGCTCAGGTCCTCCGAGAGAGAGAAAGAAGGAGAGAAGGAGAGAATTAGAGAACGCACACTTAGATTCACACAGGACACCGAATAGGACAGGAGAAGTACTATAGAAGTATATAACTAACTGACCCTAGCCCCCCGACACATAAACTACTGCAGCATAAATACTGGAGGCTGAGACAGGAGGGGTGCTGTCATGCCCACAGCATGATGCTGCCACCCCCATGCTTCACTGCGGGGATGGTGTTCTCAGGGTGATAAGAGGTGTTGGGTTTGCGCCAGACAGTGTTTCCCTTGATGGCCAAAAAGCTCAATTTTAGTCTCATCTGACCAGAGTACCTTCTTCCATATGTTTGGGGAGTCTCCCACATGCCTTTTGGCGAACACCAAGCGTGTTTGAAATATAGTTTTACAACCTCTTACAGCTACCCCCCCTACTTTTTTCAATTTCCGCCTGAAGACATACCAAAATCTAACTGCCTGAGCTCAGGCTCAGAACCAAGGATATGCATATTCTTGATTTCATTTGAAAGAAAACACTAGTTTGTGTAAATGTGAATTGAACTTGGCAGAATATAACACAATAGATCTGGTTTAGATAATACAATGAACAAAAACATATGCTTTTTCATTTTTATTGTTGTATCATCATCTTTAAAAGGAACAAGACAAAACAAACATTCAGATAGGATGATGGGGACAATTTCAGTGAAAAACATAAGAGGGCAACAGTACTTGTGCAAAGTTTCAGAATGATAACTTCCACAATGAGTGTGCTACATGACATTTATCATGAAGTCACACAGGTGTCCCACACAAGTAGCCCAAATGTACCCAAGTGGCCAAATTGGTGAAGTTATACATTTTGAATGGAATAACTATATGCAAAATACCAAAATGGTATTCTAACACACACCCCCAAAAAATGGAGAAAAAACATGAAAAAAAAATATATACATTTACAAAACAACACTTTCAGTATTTGGAAAGACCCTCAGTCCTCTACACAATATTGTGCTGCTGATGCCAGGTGCCAGTCTCTTTCTGCTGTAAAGAGGGTCACCAAGCATGTGGTGCAGGTGATGCGGGACTTCATTTTGCAAAGAACACAGCGACGCCTCCATGCTGTGCCCTTTTGGCCCTGAGGCACATCCATAACTGCAGAAATAAATTTGGGCAGATGAACACCACTTGTGGCAGGAGCAGAAGGGACAGAGGTAGAGGGGCCAGAACGTGGTGCAGTGGTGCTGTAGCCAGCAAGCTTCTTGATGAGCAGCTCTCTGAAGGCTAGCTGTGAGATGGTCTTTCCACAGCTCTTAGCCATTTCCTTGCATTTCCTTGTGTAGGATGAATGCATTCACCACAGCAATGTCGATGAAATGATAGAAGGTCTTGTACAATGTGATCGTCTTATTGAGAACATTGTAATAGCCTATCAGCACATCTGACAGGTCCACACCTCCCATGCTCTTGTTGTAGTCCTTTATTGCAGTTGGAATGGGGACATGTTTTTGCGGTCCATGCCCCAGTAGCGCTCAGACAACAGGTGTCCGGCAGGATGAACCAGCTTCAGTGGGGTATGGACACCTTGGCAATGGGGGCTCCCATTCGGAGTCATAGTCACTGTGAAAGAAAATGTTCAGTTAGAATAGTTTCACAAATGAGCCCTGTATCAATAGGTATAATAAACAGATATATATATAGAGTACAGGGAACATAAGGTTGAATTTATTATTATAGACCTGCTAGATCTACTGTCTCATTTATATTATGACAGACCAGCTATATCTACTGTCTCCATTTCACTTTGGCCATTGTTGTGGGCCTGCCCTCCCCTCAACAGAATAGGCTATTTCATGTGGGGGTGGGGTGGGGTGGAGCGGCAGACACACGCATCTCGGCCATGCTCCCTCTAATACACAATATGTATATATACACACACAAAGATAGGCTATGTGTCATACAGATACATACAAACATACCCCCACCCGCAATGTATAGCCAACGTGTACTTTACACATTACATTACATTTTTATATAATGCTACACAAAAAAAAAATCACAAATAATATAAGAAGAAACCTAGAGAGTAACCAGGCTATGTGGGGTGGCCAGTCCTCTTCTGGCTGTGCCGGGTGGAGATTATAACAGAACATGGTCAAGATGTTCAAATGTTCATAAATGACCAGCATGGTCGAATAATAATAAGGCAGAACAGTTGAAACTGGAGCAGCAGCACAGTCAGGTGGACTGGGGACAGCAAGGAGTCATCATGTCAGGTATTCCTGGGGCATGGTCCTAGGGCTCAGGTCCTCCGAGAGAGAGAAAGAAAGAGAGAATTAGAGAGAGCATATGTGGGATGGCCAGTCCTCTTCTGGCTGTGCCGGGTGGAGATTATAACAGAACATGGCCAAGATGTTCAAATGTTCATAAATGACCAGCATGGTTGAATAATAATAAGGCAGAACAGTTGAAACTGGAGCAGCAGCACAGTCAGGTGGACTGGGGACAGCAAGGAGTCATCATGTCAGGTATTCCTGGGGCATGGTCCTAGGGCTCAGGTCCCCCGAGAGAGAGAAAGAAAGAGAGAATTAGAGAGAGCATATGTGGGATGGCCAGTCCTCTTCTGGCTGTGCCGGGTGGAGATTATAACAGAACATGGCCAAGATGTTCAAATGTTCATAAATGACCAGCATGGTTGAATAATAATAAGGCAGAACAGTTGAAACTGGAGCAGCAGCACGGCCAGGTGGACTGGGGACAGCAAGGAGTCATCATGTCAGGTAGTCCTGGGGCATGGTCCTAGGGCTCAGGTCCTCCGAGAGAGAGAAAGAGAGAAGGAGAGAATTAGAGAACGCACACTTAGATTCACACAGGACACCGAATAGGACAGGAGAAGTACTCCAGATATAACAAACTGACCCTAGCCCCCCGACACATAAACTACTGCAGCATAAATACTGGAGGCTGAGACAGGAGGAGTCAGGAGACTCTGTGGCCCCATCCGAGGACACCCCCGGACAGGGCCAAACAGGAAGGATATAACCCCACCCACTTTGCCAAAGCACAGCCCCCACACCACTAGAGGGATATCTTCAACCACCAAACTACCATCCTGAGACAAGGCTGAGTATAGCCCACAAAGAGGGGGGGGGGGCAACCCAGACAGGATGACCACATCAGTGAATCAACCCACTCAGGTGACGCACCCCCTCCAGGGACGGCATGAGAGAGCCCCAGTAAGCCAGGGACTCAGCCCCTGTAATAGGGTTAGAGGCAGAGAATCCCAGTGGAAAGAGGGGAACCGGCCAGGCAGAGACAGCAAGGGCGGTTCGTTGCTCCAGAGCCTTTCCGTTCACCCTCCCACTCCTGGGCCAGACTACACTCAATCATATGACCCACTGAAGAGATGAGTCTTCAGTAGAGACTTAAAGGTTGAGACCGAGTTTGCGTCTCTGACATGGGTAGGCAGACCGTTCCATAAAAATGGAGCTCTATAGGAGAAAGCCCTGCCTCCAGCTGTTTGCTTAGAAATTCTAGGGATAATTAGGAGGCCTGCGTCTTGTGACCGTAGCGTACGTGTAGGTATGTACGGCAGGACCGAATCAGAGAGATAGGTAGGAGCAAGCCCATGTAATGCTTTGTAGTTTAGCAGTAAAACCTTGACAGGAAGCCAGTGTAGAGAGGCTAGCACTGGAGTAATATGATAAAAAATGTTGGTTCTAGTCAGGATTCTAGCAGCCTTATTTAGCACTAACTGAAGTTTATTTAGTGCTTTATCCGGGTAGCCGGAAAGTAGAGCATTGCAGTAGTCTAACCTAGAAGTGACAAAAGCATGGATTAATTTTTCTGCATCATTTTTGGACAGAAAGTTTCTGATTTTTGCAATGTTACGTAGATGGAAAAAAGCTGTCCTTGAAATGGTCTTGATATGTTCTTCAAAAGAGAGATCAGGGTCCAGAGTAACGCCGAGGTCCTTCACAGTTTTATTTGAGACGACTGTACAACCATTAAGATTAATTGTCAGATTCAACAGAAGATCTCTTTGTTTCTTGGGACCTAGAACAAGCATCTCTGTTTTGTCCGAGTTTAAAAGTAGAAAGTTTGCAGCCATCCACTTCCTTATGTCTGAAACACATTCTTCTAGCAAGGGCAATTTTGGGGCTTCACCATGTTTCATTGAAATGTACAGCTGTGTGTCATCCGCATAGCAGTGAAAGTTAACATTATGTTTTCGAATAACATCCCGAAGAGGTAAAATATATAGTGAAAACAATAGTGGTCCCAAAACGGAACCTTGAGGAACACCGAAATTTACAGTTGATTTGTCAGAGGACAAACCATTCACAGAGACAAACTGATATCTTTCCGACAGATAAGATCTAAACCAGGCCAGAACTTGTCCGTGTAGACCAATTTGGGTTTCCAATCTCTCCAAAAGAATGTGTTGATCGATGGTATCAAAAGCAGCACTAAGGTCTAGGAGCACGAGGACAGATGCAGAGCCTCGGTCCGATGCCATTAAAATGTCATTTACCACATTCACAAGTGCCGTCTCAGTGCTATGATGGGGTCTAAAACCAGACTGAAGCATTTCGTATACATTGTTTGTCTTCAGGAAGGCAGTGAGTTGTTGCGCAACAGCCTTTTCTAAAATTTTTGAGAGGAATGGAAGATTCGATATAGGCCGATAGTTTTTTATATTTTCTGGGTCAAGGTTTGGCTTTTTCAAGAGAGGCTTTATTACTGCCACTTTTAGTGAGTTTGGTACACATCCGGTGGATAGAGAGCCGTTTATTATGTTCAACATAGGAGGGCCAAGCACAGGAAGCAGCTCTTTCAGTAGTTTAGTTGGAATAGGGTCCAGTATGCAGCTTGAAGGTTTAGAGGCCATGATTATTTTCATCATTGTGTCAAGAGATATAGTACTAAAACACTTGAGCGTCTCTCTTGATCCTAGGTCCTGGCAGAGTTGTGTAGACTCAGGACAACTGAGCTTTGAAGGAATACGCAGATTTAAGGAGGAGTCTGAAATTTGCTTTCTAATAATCATAATCTTTTCCTCAAAGAAGTTCATGAATTTATCACTGCTAAAGTGAAAGTCATCCTCTCTTGGGGAATGCTGCTTTTTAGTTAGCTTTGCGACAGTATCAAAAAGGAATTTCGGATTGTTCTTATTTTCCTCAATTAAGTTAGAAAAATAGGATGATCGAGCAGCAGTAAGGGGTCTTCGGTACTGCACAGTACTGTCTTTCCAAGCTAGTCGGAAGACTTCCAGTTTGGTGTGGCGCCATTTCCGTTCCAATTGTCTGGAAGCTTGCTTCAGAGCTCGGGTATTTTCTGTGTACCAGGGAGCTAGTTTCTCATGAGAAATGTTTTTAGTTTTTAGGGGTGCAACTGCATCTAGGGTATTGCGCAAGGTTAACCTCTTTATCCTACCCCCTCCTTTTTCGAACATTCTATTAAAAATCGCGCAACATTTCAGCGTCCTGCTACTCATGCCAGGAATATAGTATATGCATATGATTAGTATGTGTGGATAGAAAACACTCTGAAGTTTCTAAAACTGGTTAAATCACGGCTGTGACTATAACAGAGCGTGTGTTTCATCGAAAAGCGCAAGAAAAACTGGTCACTGAAATCTGAAAAAAGTATCCATGCGCCCCTTTCATGGATTATTTAAAGGAAACCAAATTTAATATGGAGACGGATGCAATTCCTACAGCTTCCACACGATGTCGCCAAAAACCGACAACGTCATTTTCATTGACAAAAATCCTTTGAGACATTACCAATAGATCCGTGATTCCATCCAGCCTACCTCAATCGATTTTGGAAGATTGAAAAATGGACACTGTTTTCTTTTGTAGCTGCTATTGAATACAGATCGCCCAGTGATCAATTTGCTCGCTTATTAACGTTTACAAATACCTAAAGTTGGGTTATAAAAGTAGGTTGAAGTGTTTTGTCAAAGAATATAGGCAACTTATATAATTTTTAAACATGACGTTGCGTGTTGGAAGAGAGCTTTTTTCGTGATGCAGACAGGCTATACAAATGGATATTTTGGGCATTCATGGACGGATTTAATCGGGAAAAATACCAATTTGTGATGTTTATGGGACATATTGGAGTGCCAACAAAGAATATCATCAAAGGTAATGAATGTTTTATATTTTATTTCTGCGTTTTTGTGTAGCGCCGGATACGCTAATTATTTTGTTTACGTCGCCTTCAGGCATTTTGGGGTGTTGCATGCTATCAGATAATAGCTTCTCATGCTTTCGCCGAAAAGCATTTTAAAAATCTGACTTGTTGGCTAGATTCACAACGAGTGTAGCTTTAATTCAATACCCTGCATGTATATTTTAATGAACGTTTGAGTTTTAACGAGTACATTTAGCATTTAGCGTAGCGCATTTGCATTTCCAGGTGCCTACTTGAGACGTCTGCGTCTCAAGTAGGAGCAAGAATTAAATTGAGTTCCTCAGTTAGGTGGTTAACTGATTTTTGTCCTCTGGCGTCCTTGGGTAGACAGAGGGAATCTGGAAGGACATCAAGGAATCTTTGTGTTGTCTGTGAATTTATAGCACGACTTTTGATGATCCTTGGTTGGGGTCTGAGCAGATTATTTGTTGCAATTGCAAACGTAATAAAATGGTGGTCCGATAGTCCAGGATTATGAGGAAAAACATTAAGATCCACAACATTTATTCCATGGGACAACACTAGGTCCAGCGTATGACTGTGACAGTGAGTGGGTCCAGAGACATGTTGGACAAAACCCACTGAGTCGATTATGGCTCCGAAAGCCTTTTGGAGTGGGTCTGTGGACTTTTCCATGTGAATATTAAAGTCACCAAAGATTAGAATATTATCCGCTATGACTACAAGGTTCGATAGGAATTCAGGGAACTCAGTGAGGAACGCTGTATATGGCCCAGGAGGCCTGTAAACAGTAGCTATAAAAAGTGATTGAGTAGGCTGCATAGATTTCATGACTAGAAGCTCAAAAGACGAAAACGTCATTTTTTTTTTTTTGTAAATTGAAATTTGCTATCGTAAATGTTAGCAACACCTCCGCCTTTGCGGGATGCACGGGGGATATGGTCACTAGTGTAGCCAGGAGGTGAGGCCTCATTTAACACAGTAAATTCATCAGGCTTAAGCCATGTTTCAGTTAGGCCAATCACATCAAGATTATGATCAGTGATTAGTTCATTGACTATTATTGCCTTTGAAGTAAGGGATCTAACATTAAGTAGCCCTATTTTGAGATGTGAGGTATCATGATCTCTTTCAATAATGACAGGAATGGAGGTGGTCTTTATCCTAGTGAGATTGCTAAGGCGAACACCGCCATGTTTAGTTTTGCCTAACCTAGGTCGAGGCACAGACACGGTCTCAATGGTGATAGCTGAGCTGACTACACTGACTGTGCTAGTGGCAGACTCCACTATGCTGGCAGGCTGGCTAACAGCCTGCTGCCTGGCCTGCACCCTATTTCATTGTGGAGCTAGAGGAGTTAGAGCCCTGTCTATGTTGGTAGATAAAACGAGAGCACCCCTCCAGCTAGGATGGAGTCCGTCACTCCTCAGCAGGTCAGGCTTGGTCCTGTTTGTGGGTGAGTCCCAGAAAGAGGGCCAATTATCTACAAATTCTATCTTTTGGGAGGGGCAGAAAACAGTTTTCAACCAGCGATTGAGTTGTGAGACTCTGCTGTAGAGTTCATCACTCCCCCTAACTGGGAGGGGGCCAGAGACAATTACTCGATGCCGACACATCTTTCTAGATGATTTACACGCAGAAGCTATGTTGCGCTTGGTGATCTCTGACTGTTTCATCCTAACATC
The DNA here is from genome assembly GCF_045791955.1 of Oncorhynchus clarkii lewisi. NCBI lineage: Eukaryota > Metazoa > Chordata > Actinopteri > Salmoniformes > Salmonidae > Oncorhynchus > Oncorhynchus clarkii. The sequence goes on from NC_092175.1 coordinate 5,828,863, forward strand.
GTTGGTGCCGACGTGGATAACAATATCTCTATACTCTCTACACTCGCCAGTTTTAGCTTTAGCCAGCACCATCTTCAGATTAGCCTTAACGTCGGTAGCCCTGCCCCCCGGTAAACAGTGTATGATCGCTGGATGATTCGTTTTAAGTCTAATACTGCGGGTAATGGAGTCGCCAATGACTAGAGTTTTCAATTTGTCAGAGCTAATGGTGGGAAGCTTCGGCGTCTCAGACCCCGTAACGGGAGGAGTAGAGACCAGAGAAGACTCGGCCTCTGACTCCGACCCGCTGCTTAATGGGGAAAACCGGTTGAAAGTTTCTGTCGGCTGAATGAGCGACACCGGTTGAGCGTTCCTACAGCATTTCCTTCCAGAAACCGTGAGAAAGTTGTCCGGCTGCGGGGACTGTGCCAGGGGATTTATACTACTATCTGTACTTACTGGTGGCACAGACGCTGTTTAATCCTTTCCTACACTGAAATTACCCTTGCCTAGCGATTGCGTCTGAAGCTGGGCTTGTAGCACAGCTATCCTCGCCGTAAGGCGAGTACAGCGACTGCAATTAGAAGGCATCTTGTTAATGTTACTACTTAGCTTCAGCTGTTGGAGGTCCTGACGAATCATGTCCAGATAAAGCGTCCGGAGTGAAAAAGTTGAGGAGGAAAAAACAAAAATATAAACGGTAATTAAAAAGTAAAAACCGTAAATTTGTCAGGTAGCAAAACAGGTTGGCAACAAAACGCACAGCAACTCGAAAACAAGTCTGCAAGTTGTGACCGGAAATGAGATGGAATTCACGACACAAGCGGTTCACAAAATGTTTCGTGTTAGGCTATAAAAATTGATTTTATCAAGCAAAAGACCATTCATTGTGTAACAATGAGCATTGGGATTGCAAACAGTGGAATATCATCAAAAGTAAACTATTTATTTTATCGCAATTTGTGATTTTGTTACGCCTGTGCTGGTTGAAATAGTTGTTTTTATGGGGCTCTATCCTCAGATAATCACATCGTATTCTTTCACAGTAAACACTTTTTAACACTATTTTAATGAATGTTTAATATGACTATTTATTTAGCGATCACCGTATGTTGTCGAATTTAATCCCGCTAATGGGTTCGGCGCGCAGAAAGGTTAACAATGCTGTACAGGATTTTGCTTTCAAATTTTGGCACACATGACTGTGTTCATGGAAAACTGTAATAAGAGAGATGATATGGACAACGTGAGACATTTTTCAGCATGTTGCAACTGGGAAATATAGTTTTAAACAGTTTTCCATGAACACAGTCAAAAATAATGTTTGACGAAATTTGAAAGCAAAATCTTGTAAAGCACTGTTAAAACTAGATGATAGGAACACTGTGGACAATTTTCAGCAAGTTGCAACCATGAAATAAGGTTATAAACACTTTCCCATAAACAAGGTCTAAATCAAGTCTGATGCACTCTGTAAATACAATTTTTTTCAGTCGTGTTTAAACTAGATGATAGTAACACTGTGGACCATTTTCAGCAAGTTGCAACCATGAAAGAAAGATATAAACAGTTTTCCATAAACAAGGTCTAAATCATGTTTAAAGAACTCTGTTAGTAACATTTTTTGCACCACTGTTTAGACTGGATAGGGATATTGTGGACAATTTTCAGCAAGTTGCAACCATGAAGTACAGATATAAACAGTTTTCCATAAACAAGGTCTACATCATGTTTGATGCATTTTGTAAGTAAAACTTTTGCAGAACTGTTTAAACTAGATGATAGGAACACTGTGGACAATTTTCAGCAAGTTGCAACCTTGAAATACAGAAATAAACACTTTTCCATAAACAAGGTCTAAATCATGTTTGATGCACTCTGTAAGTACATTTTATTGCAGTACTGTTTAAACTAGATGATAGGAACACTGTGGACAATTTTCAGCAAATGGCATCCGTGAAATACACATATAAAGACTTTTCTATAAAGAAGGTCTAAATTATGTTTATTGCACTCTGTAAGAAAAAATGTATTGCAGTACTGTTTAAACTAGATAATAGGAACACTGTGGACAATTTTCAGCAAGTTGCAACCTTGAAATACAGAAATAAACACTTTTCCATAAACAAGGTCTAAATCATGTCTGATGCCCTCTGTATTTATTTTCGTTTGGCAGTACTGTTTAAACTAGATGATAGGAACACTGTGGACAATTTTCAGAAAGTTGCAACCTTGAAATACAGAAAAAAAATAATTTTCCATAAACAAGGTCTAAATCATGTCTGATACTCTGTAAGTAACATTTTTGCAGTACTGTTTAAACTAGATGAAAGGAACACTGTGGACAATTTTCATCAAGTTGCAACCATGAAATGCAGATATAAATTATTTTCTATAAACAAGGTCTAAATTATGTTTATTAAACTCTGTAAGTAAAAATGTATTGCAGTACTGTTTACACTAGATGATAGGAACACTGTGGACAATTTTCAGCAAGTTGCAACCTTGAAATACAGAAATTAACACTTTTCCGTAAACAAGGTCTACATCCGATGCACTCCGTAAGTATTTTCTTTTGCAGAACTGCTCTCTAGCACACAGCGGGCATGTCTGGACCTGTGTATTGGCTTGCAGGGTCGCTCTGACCCATGAGCGCAGAGCGCAGAGCACAGAGCACAGAGCGGGGAGCCAGGCACAACCTCGCCACACTCGCTGACACTTTACTACACTCAACGGCATACGCCTCGCCAGGGGCTGGCAGGGTCTCTCTGACCCGCGAGCACAGAGCACAGAGCACAACAATAACACTTCACTGCTCACTAGCACACAGCGGGGCATGTCTGGACCTGTGTAGTGGCTGGCTGAGTCGCTCTGACCCACGAGCGCAGAGCGGGGAGCCGGGCACAACCTCGCCACACTCGCAGACTCTCTACTGCACTCAACGGCATACGCCTCGCCAGTGGCTGGCAGGTTCGCTCTGACTCAAGAGCGCAGAGCGCAGAGCGGGGAGCCGGGCACAACCTCGCCACACTCGCAGACTCTCTACTGCACTCAACGGCGTACGCCTCGCCAGTGGCTGGCAGGTTCGCTCTGACTCAAGAGCGCAGAGCGCAGAGCGGGGAGCCGGGCACAACCTCGCCACACTCGCAGACTCTCTACTGCACTCAACGGCATACGCCTCGCCAGTGGCTGGCAGGTTCGCTCTGACCCACGAGCACAGAGCACAGAGCGGGGAGCCCTCCAGACACAGGACATGGGTCACCCTGACCCCAGGACCACGGGAGGGTTATTACACAAGCACATTTCACTTATATTATACAACAGTTCCCCGGGTGGACACTAGTGGGAGGTCCTGCCTCAAAACTCACATCCTGGACATTTCACGGGCAGGCCACTGTGTGATTTCCAGCAGTCTGCCCCATTACACCAAACTCTTTCTCAAACCTTTCTAAAACTATATCAATAACATATCTCTTGGTTAGGAACACTGTGGCATGTGAGCATAATAGTAATCGTGAGCAAAGCACTTGTACTTGGTCATTTCCCATTGTCTCCCCCTAGTGCTGGTCTCACGTCCTGCTCTATCCGATCTAGGTAATAGTCCCTGCACTTGGCTGCCACAGTGGTGCTGTTGACTTGAGAGCAGGGTTCCGCACCTCTCTTTTCAGTGTAATGCAGCACATGAAATAGGTGTCACGTATACCAGGACCGTTGCTAGATTGTGTTTACAGCACAGGCACCGGATGATGTGTGAACTTGGGATAGGAGTGGCATTGGGCCACATAACACAAGGCTTGTGATATGAAACATGTCCGGGGATTCTCACCAGTGGCTATTGTGGCGTCTCTATGAAACACTGTCCTGTTCTCTGACTAAATGTCTCTGTGGCTAAAATGTATGCAACTGACTTAGGCAACACTATGCTACTCTACCCCATGTCACAGTCTCACAGAGTACATTCAGAGGGGAGTTGCTTGGCAGGACTGACTAATCAACCGTATCTCTGTCAGGGGTGGTTTATGCTACTTTTCCCTCCCAATGTAAACACTAACCTGGAGCTGAAAGTAGATTTGGGAAATTGATGCATAGTGCTACGACTTGTAAGTGATGGGAGTGCAAAGCCTATCCTATGTGGGATATGAAACACTACGAGCTATGCCTAGCATAGTACTGAGGGAGAGACAGGTGTAGGGTAGCGATACATAGTCAATGTAATAACAGACACGGAACTGTGAGATGGACAGTTGAACAATTTATTCATATTCTTTTTCATGGCCATGGTACATACATACATACATGCGTGCATCCAAATGAGACAGTTTTCGGTAGCTGGCGGCCGAGTCAATGTCTAGAGGTTTGACTCTTCCAGCAATGGCTGTGCTCCCTGACAGCATAAGAATACGGGGCACAGGTCCAGGGTGGAACATGGACTTTCCGCTGGTGGGTGTAGTGTGAATAGGATGGCAATATTCACTTTAGCATTATCGTATCTATACTTTCCTTACTCTTCTCTTCTCCTCTCCCCTCTGACTTGACGGGGGGGTTGTGATGCGTGGTCGGGCGGCTGCCCCTCTCCACGGTGAACTTGTCTCCCGGGATAGTCGTAAGAACGTTTCACTCCTGGGTTGACGCAGCACGCCATGATGGCTAGTAGGGCGTCGAGATGGTGGTAGTGTGTCAACTGCACGTACATGGGACTGGCGAAGACACTCTCATTTGGGCCTATCATCACATCGACACCGTTGGAGCTGGCGGATCTCACGTTGACACGGTCCAGCTTTTCCTTCTCGTGATCTGTCAGGGTTCTGTTCTTCAAGAGAAGGCAGTCGTACCAGGCTGCCATAGGGAGTTGCTGTCAGAGACACTGACCGGTCAGTGTTTGATGTTGCCTGGGATAATAGCTTACACGGGTTAACGTTCTTCACTCATTGCTGCCCAGACTATGACTTGAATTAGTAACCTATGAAACGGTTTGTTGAGCAGGCTGCCAGTAAATAGCCCTGTGCTAAAGGAGAGGAGTGCTCGGTTACAGGCCACTGTAGTTTTGCAATGTCTCTGTTGAATAATTGTCAAAAATATGATACGCCTGTAATTTGCTATAAGTTTGGCTCCCTGGCAATGGCAATGACTGCCTTGTTCTTACTTATGGGGTGAGGTGGGTTCTTAGACCCTTCTTCTCAACATAATCATTGTAATGTCTGTGACAGCCTGTTGTAATGACGAAACTACTAACTCACATCTCTGTCATTCCCTAGGTGTGTGGTGGGCTGCTGCATGTACCCGTTCTTCAAGAATGACTTTATGGACACCGTCTACCACTGTCCTACCCGCAACGATGTTCTGGTTATATTAAAGAAGTGAAGTGTGCCGCAGATATGGACCGGACCAATGTAAGCGGTTCCTATCACCCTATAAAACCTAAAGTTTGACATGTGCCTATTCAACATTTTATTCATTTGAACATGTGTAAATAAAAGACTGAACAGAAGCTCACACATTGGATCCTTGTCATTTATTCACATAGGTAGCACAGCTTTGCCCACTACCACACACACCATACACCTGTGACATGTGAGAAAAGCCAGAGGGCTATGGCAACATCCCACAGGACAATATACTGCTGTTTGGACAATGGTTTTACTTGTTGCCTCAAGTCTATTATTCGGTTCCATGAACTAATAAAGAAATAGATATACCATACACAACATGTTACTCAACAAGTCATTAGAAGAAGATATAGGGTCCATTCTTGGGAGACTGCTTTCAAGGTTGGTTTCATGTCTTCAGACGCACCCAGGTACAGAGCATCCGCTTCTCGCTATTGCTGATGCAGCAGGACACACTTAGGGTTCCTTGCATAATATCATAATAGCTACACCTATTAGGCAAAGCGTGGTTGGGCTATGGTCCAGCTCCACCTTCCCCTTTGCCACTCAGCCCAAGCGGCGGAGACTTCGGGGAGAGGCTCGAGGTCCTTAGATGAAGCTCGACTGTGAATTGTATGAGTTGATGCTTCTGCTGATTTAGTCACGAGCTGAGGAGGGTATCGACACAGCCTCGGGGATGTCTCGCGCACCATCAACCGTGATCACTTCGTGGTTCCCCTTTAGAACAGTCGAAGTTATGATGTTGAACACTGCGATAGCGCACTCCATGTTATGCAACCTTTGGCCGTCGCTGATCATAGGTTGGTAAAGCAGCTCCATGCAGCCTGAGATCACGGTCATGAACAGCTCGATGTTCATCATGATGAGGCACGCCATCACGGTCCTGGTGCTCGACTGCTGCGAGTCTGAGGTCAGCCTGCCTGCGGTCCTTGTACCGTGCTTGTTGTTGATGAAGTACAGAATGTTGTTGGGGATGGTAAGAAACCCCACGGTGAGAGATGTGATGAAACGGGCAGCGCTCTGTATGGGGCCGTTCGGGACCCCTAACCTTCTGTTGTTAAACAGGTCCTTGCTCGCTGAGACTCGAAGCCTCCCATGATTGGTTTCTTGCGATTCATATCTCTCAGAGGGGATCCCTGGGGCCTTGTTCCCCCTTCTGCTTTCAACCTCCTTACTTACTGACGTTGCAATAGTACGGGTACCTTTAGCCGTGCCACTTCTGTTTCTCACAAAGGGACAGGGTTATCACAGCAACCTAAAAATCCTATAACATTTAATACAATGAAGCTCCAGGACCCTGTGATCGAGTTCCGAGGCCACGGTGGTGCGCTGTGTGCCAAGTCTAAAGCCAACCACCGTTGGTACAAGGTTAAGGGTATCACCAGAACCTTGGCGTCTACCATGTGCTGCAGGAAGTGCTCAACGGGCCACAACATGATAAGCATGGATCTGTTCACCAGGGTTGTGCAGGCCCTGAACGCCAACCCCGAGAGCTGGCTGGAGTGGCTGCCTGAGTACCTAAGAAACCTTAACACGCCCGAGTCCAAGGGAGCCATGCTGCAACTGTCCAGGTGTAGAGCCCTGACTACAGCCGCTTGCAGATGCCTCTGGGATAGGAGCCGTATGTCCGCAGTCATAGGTATCGCGGTAGACGCGCAGTGCAAGGACGTGTTCAACGGAAAGAAGAGACTGCGAGACGTCGGCCCTGAGTCGCGCCTCATTCTCACGCAGCTCGAGGCTCTGCGTCTTGCTCCCATTTGCGCAGGCCTCAAGGTTGCCGGTGTGCCAACGCCCGATAGGTTATGTAAACCCGGATCCTACGCGTACCACAACGGCTGTAGGCGAGGCTGCAAGTCCATCCACTGCACATGGGGCTTCTACACCGAGGTGGACCTAGTGGCCCACGACACCGTAAAGGGAGACCTAGCGCTGCTGGAGCTCAAGACCAGGAACAAAGACGTTCTAGACCAGGCCACCTTGTGGTGTACTATCCTGTTTGGGTGGAACAGGAATGGAAACAAATTCAAATCAAGAGACAGAATCCGGTTTTGGTATATGCACATTTACTATTTGAGGAAGATAGCCATGTTAGGAAACAATTGAAACACAGATAACATAGCAATAGTGTCCTGGTGCACTATTCACCATGTATTCAATAGATAATACAATGACACAAGGCTGATACAAAGTTATATATTTAAACAGCTGTCTCGGTTTCTATTTACAGGTCTGTGTCTGCATCCCATTTCACAGGTGGCAAATACACAGTGTCGATCCTATTGCGTCTCCGTTGCATTGAACAGAGACAACAGCATATGACACAACAGGTTGAACCGATAACCAACACGGCTGCAACACAAATCATTATTTCTTAAGGAAGTCCAATAACCTTGGCTAGTTTGAGGATCTTCTCTTTGTTGTTGATGACTGTAGCGCCAATTGCCGATGCGACCCCTTTGGCTTAGTCAGAGGTGGCGAATTTCTTGATCTTTTCCAGGGACTGTTTCAGTGTTTTGGGTTTTGAAGTCTTTGTATCCACTTGGTACGTGCCTCTAGACATAGCCACTCTACCAGAACTAACCTTTTTGGTTCCAGCGTAGACTTCACAGTTTTTCGATTCCTTACATTGATCACATTGAGCGGTCAAGCATTGCTTCATGTTATAACTCGTGTAACAGAGTATTTTCTGGACATCTCCTCCAGGACATCTGTAGGACACTTCCATTTCATCTGACCCGTAGTTCTTCAGACTTAGTCCATTCACATTACTGACACTCATGATTCTGTCACCATCGTTTTTCTTCTTGAAGTTCTGAAAGAGTTGAGTGTCTTTACAGTTAGTCACTCCACAGGCAATGCAGACTACCTCCTTATAGTCTTTATATTTGGAAAGTCTGCCGATGTCAGGAGCCTCGATCGTTACGGTTAAACCGCTAGGGCAATGGGCATTGTAGTTCTTGGTCACGGCTACGACCTTGTATGTAGCAACAAGAACTACTGTCAACATCATTTGCATCATTGTTCCCATTTCCTCTTTTTGTAACTACTCAGAACTCTGTCAGGTTTATTGCTGAGGGACTTGTTACAGCTCATATATATACCCTGCTTGTGGAAAGTCCCTGACTAGACGTAACACCTTTCCTGAGACTTGATTGTATGGTCCTCCCTGGCTGGAGCTTTCTGCTTACATATGTTTACTATCGGTTGGACGTTCCGTTGAGATGTGTAACTGGGTCTGGGACATCCCCTACTTTCTGCTTACATGTGTTTAATATCGGTTGGACGTTCCGTTGAGGTGTGTAACTGGGCCTGTGGGGATCCCCTACTTTCTGCTTACATATGTTTACTATCGGTTGGACGTTCCGTTGAGATGTGTAACTGGGCCTGGGACATTCCCTACTTTCTGCTTACATGTGTTTAATATCGGTTGGGCGTTCCGTTGAGGTGTGTAACTGGGCCTGTGGAGATCCACTACTTTCTGCTTACATGTGTTTAATATCGGTTATGGCCTTTGCTAAGACATGTGACAGTTTCCCTAGGATTTAAGAGAGAGGACTCTCTCTTCAACCGATGTCACAACCATGTTGATATTACTGGTGATTGTGAATCTTCTAACCCTGAGCAATGGATGCGGATTGCATAACGATTGTTACAAGTGTCCTCCCGGGACCAGGCTGGGTGAGGGAGGAACCTGTGAATATCCGAAGTGTATACCTTGTACAACTGACGAATATATGACTTCGTACAACAGGGAAACAATATGTAATCTACAACCTTACTGTGATCCGAACCGGAACTTTGAGCCACGTCAATATAATGATCTGACTAAGAGACACACCCGTAGGTGTAAAGACGGATTCCATTGTTCTAATTATGATTTCTGTATTGTATGCATTCCCTATTCTACATGCAAAGAAGGCTTCTTCCCTATCTTCCTGGGTAATAACACTCACAATGTTCTGTGTGAGCCTACACCGGATCAACCAACTACTTTTAACCCGGGTGTTTTACTTGGCGCGATTGCTGTCTTGGCTGTGGTCATGGTAGTAATTGTGATCTGCAGAAAGAAGGTTCGGATTCAATGTCCAGATGTAGTTCATATGCTACGAGGTCTTAATGATATTACGACCCGGAACGAACCGGCAGTCGGTGCAGTCGCTGCTGTTGATGACAAGGAAGGGCTCCAGACAAACCGAGCAACACAACACCTGTCCGAACTGAGAGACGCTAACCAACAGGGACCTCATGTAATTCAGTGTATTTGTACTATACCAAAGAAAGTATGCCTCATCATAGTCCTGGTCATAACCTTGACTTTGGTACTGAGCTTTGGACTCGTTAGCGTGGTGGACTGGGCCTTGGCAGCTTACTGTGACGCTTCAGTTTCAGTCTACACTTTCCCCTTAGGTCATTCCATAACACCCTATGGCCTTGGACAGATGGAGGCTATACCCATGTCCAGTTTTTTGAACAGATGCAAACGGCAACATTAGTTCACTGTACCCGGAACCGTGAGGTTCCACAAGGCTATCACGCGCTTCAGGACAACCAAGTACCATAAAAAAGGCAATTCTGGCACGCACTCAGAAAGGGACAGCGATGGCTCAAGCGATTCCATTTCGGGACACCTGGGAGCGTCCGGATCTTTAGTCGGCGTAACCGCTTCGGTAGAAGCGTCTTTCAGCAAAACCGAAGCAGTGGAAAACATGGTAGAGAAAAGTGTGTCGACCAGCAAAAACGTAGCCATCTCTCTTACCACTTACCAATGTGAAATGGGTTCTGTGATGGTTTCCTCATAAACGCCTAGTAGCGCACTGAAACAGGACATGGACACACTGAACAAAGACCCTCACAGCACTATAGATGAATTCCTACGAAAGTGGGGCTTAGAATTTGTCAGCTCTATTACAGTGGGTGGATATTACAGTTCATTCAATATCTTCTCAACATGTAACAAAGACGCTATAGAAGGCCTGGACTCTGCCACAGAGCTCTGTAATGAATTAGCTGTGAATACAGAGGTGACAGTGGCGGTATTTCAAAGGTTAAGTGTAACACTGAAGGACTGTCTGAGTCCCAAAGAGAAACATTGACGAAGATTGACAAGGAATCTCAGAAACTGCAGGTCGGTGGTGATACTTTGGGCGGTGAAATGGATTGGGAAACCACATTGAAAATGAAAATGACTCAGATAACGGCAATTGATGGATTCTCCAAGGACGCTGTAACCCTGATAAATCACCGAGCTGAAAGTGTTCAGCCATCAGTGGCTTCCTTGAAGGAAAAGGTGCCTGATTTGACCAGACGTTGTTAGCAATGTAGAGTCCAATTGACATGGTCCACGTACAGTGCCTTGCGAAAGTATTCGGCCCCCTTGAACTTTGCGACCTTTTGCCACATTTCAGGCTTCAAACATAAAGATATAAAACTGTATTTTTTTGTGAAGAATCAACAACAATTGGGACACAATCATGAAGTGGAACGACATTTATTGGATATTTAAAACTTTTTTAACAAATCAAAAACTGAAAAATTGGGCGTGCAAAATTATTCAGCCCCTTTACTTTCAGTGCAGCAAACTCTCTCCAGAAGTTCAGTGAGGATCCCTGAATGATCCAATGTTGACCTAAATGACTAATGATGATAAATACAATCCACCTGTGTGTAATCAAGTCTCCGTATAAATGCACCTGCACTGTGATAGTCTCAGAGGTCCGTTAAAAGCGCAGAGAGCATCATGAAGAACAAGGAACACACCAGGCAGGTCCGAGATACTGTTGTGAAGAAGTTTAAAGCCGGATTTGGATACAAAAAGATTTCCCAAGCTTTAACTTCTTGACCATACTTGAGACGCAGACGTCTCAAGTATGCCCCTGGAAATGCAAATGCGCTACGCTAAATGCTAAATGTACTCGTTACAACTCAATCTTTGATCAAAATTCACAAGCAGGGTATTGAATTAAAGCTACACTCGTTGTGAACCTAGCCAGCAAGTCAGATTTTTAAAATGCTTTTCGGCGAAAGCATCAGAAGCTATTATCTGATAGCATGCACCCCCCAAAATGCCAGCACGACACGCAAACAACAGATTTTGCGGTAGCCGGCGCTACCCAAAACGCAGAAATAAAATATAAAACATTCATTACCTTTAACGAGCTTCTTTCTTGGCACTCCTATATGCCCCATAAACATCACTATTGGGTCTTTTTTTCGTTTAAATCGGTCCATATATACCCAAAATAGCTTTGTATGGAAGCTGTGTCATTCAGAAAAAATCATTGTTTTTAAACGCTGCGTAATTTTTTAAAATTAAAAAAGTCGACGATAAACTTTCACAAAACACTTCGAAATCCTTTTGTAATCCAACTTTAGGTATTAGTAAACGTTTATAATCTATCAAAATGATTACAGGGCGATGTCTTTTCAATAGGTCTTCACTTGCAAAACAATGGCTTCTAATATCTTCATCAACTACATCCGGGTGAAGACTGGGAAAATGGAGGTCAGATAGATGGATTTTCCAACAATTAATTCAATTGAAAATGAGGACAATGGCGCCATCGTGCGGAATTTGTATGAATTGCAGGCAGTTCGATATTAAATTCTGTTCTCTTTTAACAACTCGTGGAAGTGACTTATGGAAATTATTTTTAGCTTTCAGAGAGCAGTTTTTCTTGCGTTTTTCAATGAAACACACGATCTGTTATAGTCACAGCCGTGATTTAACCAGTTTTATAAACTTCAGAGTGTTTTCTATCCACACATACTAATCATATGCATATACTATATTCCTGGCATGAGTAGCAGGACGCTGAAAAGTTGCGCGATTTTTAACAGAATTTTCGAAAAAGGAGGGGGTAGAAGTAAGAGGTTTTAAACATGCTAAGGAGCACTGTGCAAGCGATAATATTGAAATGGAAGGAGTATCAGACCACTGCAAATCTACCAAGACCTGGCCGTCCCTCTAAACTTTCAGCTCATACAAGGAGAAGACTGATCAGAGATGCAGCCAAGAGGCCCATGATCACTCTGGATGAACTGCAGAGATCTACAGCTGAGGTGGGAGACTCTGTCCATAGGACAACAATCAGTCGTATATTGCACAAATCTGGCCTTTATGGAAGAGGGGCAAGAAGAAAGCCATTTCTTAAAGATATCCATAAAAAGTGTTGTTTAAAGTTTGCCACAAGCCACCTGGGAGACACACCAAACATGTGGAAGAAGGTGCTCTGGTCAGATGAAACCAAAATTGAACTTTTTGGCAACAATGCAAAACGTTATGTTTGGCGTAAAAGCAACACAGCTCATCACCCTGAACCCACTGTCAAACATGGTGGTGGCAGCATCATGGTTTGGGCCTGCTTTTCTTCAGCAGGGACAGGGAAGATGGTTCAAATTGATGGGAAGATGGATGGAGCCAAATACAGGACCATTCTGGAAGAAAACCTGATGGAGTCTGCAAAAGACCTGAGACTGGGACGGAGATTTGTCTTCCAACAAGACAATGATCCAAAACATAAAGCAAAATCTACAATGGAATGGTTCAAAAATAAACATATCCAGGTGTTAGAATGGCCAAGTCAAAGTCCAGACCTGAATCCAATCCAGAATCTGTGGAAAGAACTGAAAACTGCTGTTCACAAATGCTCTCCATCCAACCTCACTGAGCTCGAGCTGTTTTGCAAGGAGGAATGGGAAAAAAATTCAGTCTCTCGATGTGCAAAACTGATAGAGACATACCCCAAGCGACTTACAGCTGTAATCGCAGCAAAAGGTGGCGCTACAAAGTATTAACTTAAGGGGGCTGAATAATTTTGCACGCCCAATTTTTCAGTTTTTGATTTGTTAAAAAAGTTTGAAATATCCAATAAATGTCGTTCCACTTCATGATTGTGTCCCACTTGTTGTTGATTCTTCACAAAAAAATACAGTTTTATATCTTTATGTTTGAAGCCTGAAATGTGGCAAAAGGTCGCAAAGTTCAAGGGGGCCGAATACTTTCGCAAGGCACTGTACTTAGCCAATAGAGACATGGATGATTCGGGCAGTGAGGACACAAGGTCCTTTCCCCAAACGTAATGTGTAACATGTAGGTTGTACATTCACTGTAGGGTATGTAGTTCATTTGTGTATATTACCCAATGTTCTGATAAAATGTTCCCCCCTTAGCCTCAACAAGGGTTGGAGGAGTTATCCATGGCTTGCTAGATTAACCACTGGTTGGCTAGATCAACACTTCATATATGACCTACCGTTGGAAAGTGAATGTTGTTAGTGGAGTGACAGTCTAAGTGCAAGTGTGGGATGTTAACACTGTATACAATGGCTATCTGTGGCACACCTGTAGTCTCATTGGAGTAGCTCGAGCTGTAGACATGTCTGTCTCTTCCAACAAGGACACCAGTCTCCTGGCAAACTCAGGGTCATGGCCAGAGTCACATTGGATGCGAAATGTCTTCGGATACCAAATAACACATGCGGAAAGGTACATAATAAACTGTAGTTATGCGGACATGGACACTATCAAGACCGCTCTGGACAAGTGTCCTTTTTTCCGCATGTGTGACCAGAGGGATGTGGCTAACATTCGGATTCTGAGATGGCCGGACCGTGCCTGGCTGCCTCACAACTGTCCATGTAATCTTATGCCTGATATCAAGGTGTATGATGAATTTTGCCTCACTGTGGAACGTACGTCTACTCCCCAACCAAACTATCCAGCGATAAGCATAAAGTCTCGAGATGAACTATTCACTATAGAGATTGATCTAGTGTACGGATCTCCTTTGGTTCGTGTACTCAATGTCCGAAAGACGGCTATAACGCCTAGAACACTGATAGTGGTGGTGGATCCCAAGATGACCATAAGGGAATCTTTAAAAGATGATGGTCGGTTCAGCTCAGAAGTACTCGAATGGCGCTACACTCACCTCATGTGTACATCAGTCATGTCTAGACTACATAGGCCCAAACTGTTCCCAGGGGACATACCCGGTAAGGTTCTGGAACGTAATGCTGATTATGCTATATACACCAAAGCACCTAAAGGTCTTAGGATTGTTCGTCGGAGTTCTAGGCGTCGCAAGCGAACCTCACCAGAAATGTAACGCTCCCTTGACGATGTTCTCAGCCATTGCCGGCTAACTGGAATGAGGGAGTCTACAAAGGGACTGGTGGCCTGTCCTCATAGAACATATATTTGTAATGGGCCATACTGCCTGTGTGTCATGATAGATGTCTTTGTTACCATACCTTAAGGGAACATTTTGACATTTGCCGTATGGTTAGTGAGAAAGTGTTTCTGTCGATATTATGGAGTTAATTTGGAAAAAAGTTAGCTGTCTTAATGACTGAATTTTCGTTTTTTTTTCTTAGCCAAATGTGATGAACAAAACGGAGCGATTTCTCCTACACAAATAATATTTTTGGAAAAACTGAACATTTGCTATCTAACTGAGAGTCTCCTCATTGAAAATATCCGAAGTTCTTCGTAGGTAAATGATTTCATTTGAATGCTTTTCTTGTTTTTGTGAAAATGTTGCCTGCTGAATGCTAGGCTTAATGCTATGCTAGCTATCAATACTCTTACACAAATGCTTATGGTTGAAAAGCATTTTTTGAAAATCTGAGATGACAGTGTTGTTAACAAAAGGCTAAGCTTGTGAGCCAATAATTATTGTGAGGCTATAATTATGCTCCCGGATACGGGATTGCTCGTCGCAACAGGTTAACCTCTAGCGTCGAGCAATCCCGTATCCGGGAGCGTAATCATAGCCTCAAGCTCATTACCATAACGCAACGTTTCCTATTCATGAAAATCGCAAATGAAATGAAATAAATATATTGAAACACAAGCTTAGCCTTTTGTTAACAACACTGTCATCTCAGATTTTCAAAATATGCTTTAACCAAAGCTACACAAGCATTTGTGTAAGAGTATTGATAGCCTAGCATAGCATTAAGCCTAGCATTAAGCATTAAACTAAATCACACACACACACAACTTGGAAGGAGGGACGTTTTGGGGTGCGTAGAGACAGACAGTGGCTGCAATAGTTAGCTTTGTTCGAGCTAAAAAATAACCGTCAGACCTAGAGTTCTGAAACTTTAGAAACCTGTTCTAGACCTCAGGTCGATAGTGCGTGGTGAGTTAGGTGACTCTAGAAGGTTCTCGGACCGAGAAACAGCCTCGTACATTTGCAATGACTTCAATTCATTTTGACCATTACGAAAATGACGACATTTAGAAAAGTCTCAGAGACACAAGACTAGGTGCATTTATGGGCCGAGCCGGTTTTGAGACGGACCCCAACGTTTCTGTCCGATAGCTCATTCAAGGACCCCGTAGCAAGGCATGGAAAAAAGTGGATTTTCAGCACCAATTAGGGTTTTGCTCGGGCACCAAAGGACCTATCGAGCCGAAACGCGGGATTCGGGGTCGCCTCACATAGGCCTACACATAATGTCCGAACTGGACCCGCAGCTAGAACGTAACTATGTGTTTTACGTTTTCATTATGTTTTAAACTGAAGGCGCTGTGAATTATGGGCCTGCTCTGACATATGTGATAGTAGGCTTCTAAATGAGTTGGAAAAAGTGGGTTTGGTGTCAATTGGTATCAGTTTGGTGTCAGAATGACATCTAATTGACTGATGGACACTGACTTGCTAGTTGACTTTTGTACATTTGCAATATGTTTAAACGGATAGGGACCATCACCAAAATGGCATTCTGAAATCAACACAAAAAATGGCATCACCATAGTCTCCAGACTGTGCCGAGTTCAACGAGACGCCCCGCTTGACCGTAGCTCGCTCTGAGTGCAGCGACCTTGAAAAAAAGGAGGCCCAAAATTAAGCCTGGCCCTAAATGTAATTTGCTTTTGGGTGACAGTGAGAGAACCGTTAGGGTGAGAAGCACAATTCGACCTCAGGTACGTTCCTGAGGTCCTTCCGATCCGTGCAAGCCTAACCTTGACCGTGTGGCATTAACCCTTAACAGTTAAAAGAAGGTGTTTACATCAAACAGTTAGCATTTACTTCTCTTCCCATAGGAATACATTGCATGCACTCCTAAATTCAACCGGAAGCCTATGTGGGTTATGAATGCCGTATGAACCTGTCTTCGATGACAGTCCATCAAGCCACTATGAGGTCTACCTGTGTCAATTCTAAGCTTCCTGAAGCAACCGGAAGTGGTTAAAATCACCCTAAAAGTGTATATCCATACCCTGCCTGCAGTTTGATAGAAATAGTGCATTCAACCCTGTGTAAATCAGTCAGTTCTTAACGTAAAGACTTAAAACTCAGGATTCTGTAAAAGCATACCCCAATGAGGATATGTGTTGACTTATAGCTTCCTGTGCCAACTGGAAGTGCCATAATTGGTGTCACAGGGGCTGTTTCGAAGGGTTAAAAAAGTCAGATCTGTCCAAAACTTCATATGTGTGATTAGGCAACCCCCATGAACTGTAAATCAGTCATTCTTCCCATAAAATTTCAAAGGAAAATTAAATCACACACACAGCTTGGAAGGAGGGACACATTGGGGTGCGTAGAGACATACACTGCCTGCACTAGTTAACCTTGTTGGAACTTTTAAAGAACCATCAGACCTAGAGTTCCGAAACTTTAGAATCCTGTTCTAGACCTCAAGTCGATAGTGCGTGGTGAGTTACGTGGCTCTAGAAGGTTCTCGGACCGAGAAACAGCCTCGTACATTTGCAATGACTTCAATTCATTTTTGCATCACGAAAATGGCGACATTTAGAAATGTCCCAGAGTCGCAAGACTAGGTGCATTGCGACCGTCTCGGCCCATATAGACGGACCCCAACGTTTCTGTCCGATAGCTCATTCAAGGACCCCGTAGCAAGTCATTGAAAAAAGTGGATTTTCAGCACCAATTAGGGTCTTGCTCGGGCACCAAATGACCTATCGAGCTGAAACTTGGGATTCGGGGTCGCCTCAACTAGGCCTACACATAACATCAGAACTGGACCCGCAGCTAGAACGTAACTACGTTTTTATTATGGTTTGAACAGAAGGCGTTGTGAATTTTGGGCCAGCTCTGAAGTATGTGATAGTTGGCTACTAAGCGAGTTGGAAAAAGTGGGTTTGGTGTCAGTTTGTATCAGTTTGGTGTCAGAATGATCTCTAATTGACTGATGGACGGTGACTTGCTGGTGACACTTGTCCATTTGCAATATGTTTAAACAGTGAGGTACCATCACCAAAGTGACATTCTGAAATCAACCATAACGAGCGATTGAGAGGAATTAAATAAAATAAAAAAATAAAAAAATAAAAAAATAAAGGGGCCAGGATTGTGTGTGTGTGTGTGTGTGTGTGTGTGTGTGTGTCTCTCTGTCTCTGTCTCTGTCTCTGTCTCTGTCTCTGTCTCTCTCTCTCTCTCTCTCTCTCTCTCTGTCGCCGTGCCTCTGTGCCTCTGTGTCTCTGTGTCTGTGACCTTCTTTTTATCCACAGCCCTCGAAAACTTGGAAGAGTGGGTTCCGGGAGCACCCGCGGGAACCCTGCCTAGAGTGCACAGAGTGTGTCTCGGGCCCCGACCTCTTGACTTCGATACGACTCTGGTTTCTCTTCATTACGCACAAGACTTCCTTTTTTCCGATTTTTTTTCCGATTTTTTTCCGATTTTTTTTCAGATATTTTTTCCGATTTTTTCCGATTTCTTTCCGATTTCTTTCCGATTTTTTTCCGAATTTTTTTCCGAATTTTTCCCCGTTTTTTTCCGATTTTTTTCTGATTTTTTTTCCGATTTTTTTCCGATTTTTTCCGATTTTTTCCGATTTTTGTTTCCGATTTTTTCCGATTTTTTTTCCAATTTTTTTCGGATTTTTTTTCGGATTTTTTTTCCGATTTTTCCCGATTTTTTTTTTCCGATTTTTTCCCGATTTTTTTCGTTTTTTTTTCCGTTTTTTTTCCGATTTTTTTCCGATTTTTTTCCGATTTTTTTTCCGATTTTTTCCGATTTTTTTCCGATTTTTTTCCAATTTTTCCCGATTTTTTTTCCCGATTTTTTTCGATTTTTTCCGATTTTTTTTCGATTTTTTTTGGAGATTAGTTTCATCAAGTATGTCAGTGCTGGGCAAAAACAAAAATGTGCACCCAGTTTGCTAAAGCAGACATATTCACATAATTACACATAAAATGGTATGACATATGAGTCTCACCTCATGAGGGGCGGTTTCTTCCTGCTCTCTAAAAGGTCTGACTCAGGAGCCAATGACAGCTGAGTGCCAAAAAAAACCAAGCAATGAGGTTGAAGGAATTGTCCGTACACCTTTGAGACAGGATTGTATCGAGGCACAGCTCTGGGGAAGGGTACCAAAACATTTCTACAGCATTGAAGGTCCCCAAGAACACAGAGGCCTCCATCATTCTTAAATTTAAGTTTGGAACCAACAAGACTCTTTGGCCGCCCGGCCAAACTGAGCAATCGTGGGAGAAGGGCCTCGGGGAGATGACCAAGAACCCGATGGTCACTGTTGATGATTGAATTACAGGAGAGTGAGACCAAATCATGGACGCTGGACAGAGTGGATTTCAGTTGTAACAAAAAGGCAGTTTATTGAGTCAAAAGATATCTTGTCTTGCAGTTTAACGTGCACGGACCTGATTCATATAGCTCAGAAGGAGTTAGCTGAAGAAGGGGCCTAGACAAAGGTTGTAGCAGATTATATACATGGAATAATGTAGGTGGAGTCTTGTCGTGGTGGTCTTCTGACTGGTCCCGAAGAGTTGGAGGCGGGCCTGCTTCAGCCAGAGCAGGAGCCCCAATGGTGCACAGCAGAGTCCTCTTCTCTTGGCACCCGACCAGTAGAGGGGGGTGGAGTGTGTGTGTGTGTCCAGGAGTCGTGAGATAAGGGGAACTGAAACTGGCAGTTTATGGCTGGGGGTAGGGTGCTTCCTGTTTGGACAGGGGTGCGTGCAATGACTTGAGTCAAGCGGCTTAATATATGTGCTTGATATATGAGCTATGTATATGAATATGTGTATATATGACAAATCCCCCTCTTCACATCTATTAGACGTGAACAATAGAAATAGAATATGGAGCAACCAAACAATTTGGTAGAAACCAAATTTTGGAGTCCCCCTCTTCACGTCTTTTAAGATGTGAAAACTATAGTAGAACCGAGAAGGAGGAGATGATGAAAACAAAAAACCCCTCTATTATGCAGCGAAACTAGGCAATAAGGTGGTGCTTCTAACCTTGTATTTGCGTTTGGGACGGGAGTGATTGGAGTGAGTGAGGTTAGGGACGGTGTCAGGGATAGGGGACTGGGTAAGTGTACGTGATGTGTGTGTGATAGTTGTTCTATTAACTATGTGAAAGTGCCCAGGGACACCCCAAATATCAGTAGGAATATCACAAACAAAGGCCCAGATATTCCTAGCCTTGCCCAGGGAGAGAGAAATATCCCTCTAACTGGGCGAGGTTCCTTTGTCAGGGGAGATGGAGTTTGATACTCCATCACCTGAGTCAGGAGTGTCTTAATTTGGTATCGAATTAGGCTGCTCAAATCAGCTCAGACTTCAGTCAGTGTTCTGGAAGGAGTTGGGGCTGGGGTGCAATGTGTAAGGTGGTGCCAAGGTGCGCCTGATTTACCTTTGACCTGGACTGAGTGTGAAGTAACCTCCTTCACTTCGTACGGTCCAGTCCACCTGGGTTCCAGCCACTTTCTCTTGTGGACTTTAACCCTCACCCAGTCTCCAACTTTTACCTTCAGTGGTGACGTCTCCCCCGGCAGCTCCCACTCTTGGACCTTGCGAACCTGGGTAGAGAGTGCTGCAGAGAGAAGCGTACATTTTTTCACATAATCAGACATTACAATTTGTTGTACATCAAGAGCGGGCATATGACCTCCCTCCCTTGGTGGACCAGGCATGACTCTTCCAGTCATTTTCTCATGAGGAGAGAGATGGGTGCCTGCTCCTGGTGAGGCTCTCATGGCCATCAACGCCAGGGGCAGGGCTTCAACCCATGTCAACTTCGAACCTGCACATACTTTAGCTATCTTAGCTTTCAACTTTTGGTTTGACGTTCCACCAGACCTTGAGATTGGGGCCTGTACACAGATCCAAATCTGTGGGTTATGCCAAATCTTTCTTCCACCTGTCTTAGGTGTTTGTTACTGAAATGTGAGCCACTGTCAATATACCTGGGTATTAGTTTGGTTTGTAGCCACTTAATGACTGACTTGGCATCCTCTTTTGCTGTTGGTATTGCCTCAACCCATTTGGACACCTATCTACCATAACTAAGAGATAGCGTTCTATGCTACTGTCCTGTAAATATGCATTAGGTATGTTTGATATGGTTTCTTTGAGTTGTGGCTGCCACAAATGTTGCATTCGTCACAAAATAAGTCAGTCATTACGTCGCAAAATAAGTCAGTCATTACGTCGCAAAATAAGTCAGTCATTACTTTAATTTGAGGGTGCCACCAGATGTGCGAGACCTTTTGAAGGGTCTTTAGTTTCACCAGTCCTTTGTTCTTTGTTCTTTGTTCTGCTTCCTTTCTGCTTCCTCTCCCTCTTGTTTCTGGAAAAGGACGGATGAGGTGAATTCGTCTTATACAGAAACATCCAACCGCAGATAGATCTGTTGTCAGTTGTGCAAAACCTGTTGATGATCCGGGTGCGAGGAGGTTAATTGGTGTGGGGTAAAAAAAAAGAATAATAATTTTTTCAGTAAGTTGGCTCCCTTCTCCTGCAGCGGGTGGGGGGCATCGTCATGGCCAGGGCAAGGCGTTCCCTGCCATGCCTTGGAACTGAGGTTGATTGTAGTCTTGCTGTTGCTGCTGCATGTGAGTAGGTCCGGGGTGGTTGTATGCAGGTGCTGGCTGCTGCAGGTGACTGGGTCCTGGTTGATGGTGTTGCAGAGGTAGGTGTCCCCCACTTCCACTACCACGTCCCCTACCTCTCCATAGGCGTTGCTGAGTGGAGAGTGGCTGTTGACAATTCCGTGAATAATGGCCAGGAGTTCCACAGTTGTAGCACACCCCTCTGGGTAGACCGGTGTAGGTGCCCCGTTGTTGCCAATATGGCTGCTGTTGTGGCGGGCCATACTGCTGTGGGGGAGGGTATTGTGCCACCATTGGTTGGGTCCCTGTTGGAACAGGGAGTGGCGCGGCCTGCTGTTGGATCATCTGAAAGACAGTCTGTGCCACTATTTGAGAGATGTCCGGTTTATGTTCAGGATCCTGGGTTTCTTCTGCCATCATCTGTTTCTTTGGGTTTTCACCTTTCTGTGCCTCCTTCAATTGGAGCTTCAGGAGTTGTACCTGGAGGGACTGGACTTGGTTCTCGGATCCCCCCTTGTCCTTATTGTATTGAGCCACGTGATGGTGTACATGTGTGTTGAATTGAGTCAGTGGGAGTGAGATCAACCCTACCGTTCCTCTCAGTTTCGTTTTCACATCTCCAGGACACCCGTTCACCACCATTTCCTTCCACATGCTGAGTGTGGTGTCTGTGTGATCGTATGGTTCTTCGTGGACCGATCTCCATGTGGTCTTAGCTCTGTCCAGGTATGCTGCAGGTTGCTCACCTGGATTGATGGTAAATGAAGACAGGGTAGCATGGTTTCTTTCTGTAGGGTATGCTCTGCGCAGTTCCCCCCATAGTATGGTCCTAAAATGGTCCAGTGGCAGGGTAGGCTGGTCGTCGTCCAGGTTGGCTGCTTTCATGAGAGCGGTCATTGTGCCATGGTCGGTTGCTCTGGCTAGTAGTGCTTTCATATCTCCCAGGCAGAGATTCAGACCCGAAGTCAGAGTCTGAAGTTGGAGTAGCCATGCTGAGGCCCCTCCATGCAGACTAGGCATTTGTTCCATAAGTGTGGTCAGGTCAGTCATTTTCCAAGGTTGGTACTCTAAGAAGCGTGGATCAGCTGCTGGGCGTAGGGGAAACATGCAGGCTCCACCCCGTTCAGAGTCCCAGTGTTCTCTGGCGGTCACTCCTTTAGCTCTCAGTCCGGCCTGCCGGGCAGACATCCGGGTGGTGTTAGCCCTCTGGGTGTCGGTCACGTCCGTCACCTTTCCCTTCACTATGCCTTCGATGTGGTATTCACCCATCCCTTCTCCTTCGACGCCCATCAATCCTCTTGCTAGGGCTATGGATTTATTCAGTTGTCTTCTTAGGTCTTGTATCTCATATTCTACCTCTACACTGGTGGGTGCGTGTCTGTTACTGTCCTCATCATCTTCCATTGCCTGGCTCACCTGGCTCTGACAGGATCCTTCCTCAGCTTGCAGGCTGTGCGGGGAACACTCTCGGTAGTAGGCGGGGTTAGGAAGTGAGAGGAAGCGCACACCGCCATCTGTACTCTTCGGACTCGTGAGAGAGCCCACAGACCCCCTGAGGTCTATCAGGAGTGGTCCGGTTCCGGGGAAAGCCCCGGAGTTGCATTGTTGGTCCTGTTCCTGGGAGGTGTTCCCTGGACCTGGAGTACTGGTGGTGATTTGCTCACACATAATCTGCCCTCCTGTTATTCCAAAGCTCATAGCCCCTTTTAGCTGGCCTGCCTGTGCACTTAGAAGAGGGGCCTGAATTGCGGGCTGGGTCCTGGTGAGGAAAGGGTTACCATTGAACGGGTTGTGAGATGGGCCTCGTTGATTATGCCCCATTGAGTATGGCGGAGATTGGGCCACCTCTATTGGTATTTCTGGGTATAGTGAGGGAGGAGCAGACGCCGTGTTGGTGTTGTCAACTTGGGGAGCTGTGGGAGAATAATCTTGTGGAGCTTTGGTATCTGCTGAGGCCACACACATCATGTCCAGTTTGTTTTTTGGCAGCACCCTCCTACTCTCCTCTATCGCCCAGGTCCCTATCTTTAACTCTGCTTCTGCTCTCTCTCTCTCTCTAGTGCCTTTTTTTTGAACATGTGTATCTTGTTCCTCTCCGTCTCACTCGCTCTTGCTTCTTCTACTGCGTCCTCTAGCTCTTCCTGCATAGATTGGAGTTTCCCCCCTGTAGGAGGTCCCCCGCTAAAGTAACCTGCTTGTATCCATTTCAGTTTTATCCGTTCTCACACTTTCTTCACTTTGCTATACTGTTCTTTCCCTTCCGCTCTATCAATCATACTCTGATCTAAATATTCATTGAATTTGAGTTTGGGCGTGGTGGCTGCAGACATTTTATCTAGTTTGTCTGATAATGTGTATAATGCGTTATTTAGGTATATTCAAGCCTTACTATGTGGTGTTTATTTCTATCGTTGTATACTTAGCCCGTCCCTGGTCGAAAGCAGGGATGTATTCGCGATGTCGGCACAGACTTATCTCTTCCACCCCCACCCTCGCATACAAAGGGGGTTATCAGTATGTGACGCCAGCCACGTGTGTGTTTCTCCGGTATTTTATTTGAATTTGTTCAGCGATTTATTTAGGTATTTTCTAGAAATGATTCTGTGATTTCCTTTTGGAACAATATATTGGTGAAATCAGGCGATTCTACAACAATTGTCAGAATAATTTTATCTCCTGGGGAATACCGACAGCAGAAAGAGGGAAAATAGCAACCAGTCAGCATTCAGCACGGCGGCTGGGTTAACTCACAGCTCGGCGACTGGTAAGAACAGTATTCAGCTCAGTGTCCGTCAATATTACACCGTTTATCTATTCACAGTATGGCAATCATTCCCCAACAAATGTTTTCTCTGAATTGGGCACAACAAAATTGCGGAACGTCAAAACTGGTTATATTATGTTATAGTTTGATGTGCAATGGTCACATCATTCCCAATCACTGTCTCGTGGAACGCCAAACTGACATATACTATATCTACTCGACTACACCTCTTTACATAACCTATTAAATAGTACACAACTTATTTAATAGGGCATTTTTCATGCAGATTCAGTCGATCTAACCACACCTCCACAAGACCTATTCGATAATATACAACGTATCAATAGGACATTTTACATGCAGATTCGGTTCATCTAACAATTAACTATAACCACACCTCCACAAGACCTATTCGACAATACACAACATATCAATAGGACATTTTACATGCAGATTCAGTTAATCAATTATTCAGCTTCACTTCATACACAACCTGATCAACAGGACGGTTTTCTATGCAGATTTCAGCTCATCAACTATTCAGCTTCACTTCATACACAACCTGATCAACAGGACGGTTTTCTATGCAGATTTCAGCTCATCAATTATTAATTTGGTCAACACATTAACAAATCATAAAAAGTTATATTATGCACAAGATATCTTCTGATCTATGCCTTCAACAGTTTAGTAGCAATTTTAGCAACGATTCATACTCACCCTCAGTACTACTGATCACAATTTGGTTGTAGGCTAAGATACAATATGCAGATTTTGATTTAACAGGCTCTGCTTTTTTTATGTCGAGCGCTCTGATCAGTTTCCTGAGGCAAGTTGAATGGCCGACGTCTCCTAGCGAGAGGTCACTCTTCCGTTTGATTTGTCTCCTCTCACATCAACTTGTCCTAGATCGAATTCAGATGCTGTAAACCATCCTCTGCTACCAAGTTTTGTTGATGATTGAATTACAGGAGAGTGAGACCAAATCATGGACGCTGGACAGAGTGGATTTCAGTTGTAACAAAAAGGCAGTTTATTGAGTCAAAAGATATCTTGTCCTGCAGTTTAACGTGCACGGACCTGATTCATATAGCTCAGAAGGAGTTAGCTGAAGAAGGGGCCTAGACAAAGGTTGTAGCAGATTATATACATGGAATAATGTAGGTGGAGTCTTGTCGTGGTGGTCTTCTGACTGGTCCCGAAGAGTTGGAGGCGGGCCTGCTCCTGCCAGAGCAGGAGCCCCAATGGTACACAGCAGAGTCCTCTGCTCTTGGCACCCGACCAGTAGAGGGGGGTGGAGTGTGTGTGTGTGTCCAGGAGTCGTGAGATAAGAGGAACTGAAACTGGCAGTTTATGGCTGGGGGTAGGGTGCTTCCTGTTTGGACAGGGGTGCGTGCAATGACTTGAGTCAGGCGGCTTAATATATGTGCTTGATATATGAGCTATGTATATGAATATGTGTATAAATTGCTTCCAACACTCTACTCAGCAAACTGGATGCAGTTTATCACAGTGCCATCCGTTTTGTCACTAAAGCACCTTATACCACCCACCACTGCGACTTGTATGCTCTAGTCGGCTGGCCCTCGCTACATATTCGTCGCCAGACCCACTGGCTCCAGGTCATCTACAAGTCCATGCTAGGTAAAGCTCCGCCTTATCTCAGTTCACTGGTTAC
Organism: Oncorhynchus clarkii lewisi; assembly: GCF_045791955.1. NCBI lineage: Eukaryota > Metazoa > Chordata > Actinopteri > Salmoniformes > Salmonidae > Oncorhynchus > Oncorhynchus clarkii. The sequence goes on from NC_092175.1 coordinate 5,854,499, forward strand.
GATGGCAACACCCATCCGTAGCACGCGCTCCAGCAGGTGTATCTCACTGATCATCCCTAAAGCCAACACCTCATTTGGCCGCCTTTCGTTCCAGTTCTCTGCTGCCTGTGACTGGAACGAATTGCAAAAATCGCTGAAGTTGGAGACTTTTATCTCCCTCACCAACTTCAAACATCTGCTATCTGAGCAGCTAACCGATCGCTGCAGCTGTACATAGTCTATTGGTAAATAGCCCACCCATTTTCACCTACCTCATCCCCATACTGTTTTTATTTATTTATTTTTATTTTTCTGCTCTTTTGCACACCAATATCTCTACCTGTACATAACCATCTGATCATTTATCACTCCAGTGTTAATCTGCATAATTGTAATTATTTGCCTACCTTCTCATGCCTTTTGCACACAATGTATATATAGACTCCCCTTTTTTCTACTGTGTTATTGACTTGTTAATTGTTTACTCCATGTGTAACTCTGTGTTGTCTGTTCACACTGCTATGCCTTATCTTGGCCAGGTCGCAGTTGCAAATGAGAACTTGTTCTCAACTAGCCTACCTGGTTAAATAAAGGTGAAATAAAATAAAAAAATATATATATGACATCACTCTGACAGAGCTCCAGAGTTCCTCTGTGAAGATGGGAGAACCTTCCAGAAGGACAACCATCTCTGCAGCGCTCCACCAATCAGGCCTTTATGGTAGAGTGACCAGACGGAAGCCACTCCTCAGTAACAAAGCTCCGTTGTCATGAGTCTGTGCCAGGACCTAGGATCAAAGGAGACACTCAAGGTTTTTAATCCTATATCTCTTGACACACTCGTGAAAATAGTCATGGCTTCAGTGAAAATGTTATGTTGTGGGTCTAGACCTACCCTCGGTAGTTTATACAGTCTAGACCTACCCTCGGTAGTTTATACAGTTAGACCTACCCTCGGTAGTTTATACAGTTAGACCTACCCTCGGTAGTTTATACGGTCTAGACCTACCCTCTGTAGTTTATACGGTCTAGAAAGACAGGCAAGTCTGGCTGTATTTTAACTTCTGATACTGAGATGCACTGTCTGTTGTGGCTCATCATTCTCCCAAGTAATTATATATAATGTGGCCACATATGCTCCCAGCAGGCCCAGTTGTTCAGGAAAGCTTAGTAACACATGCTCTGCCTCCTCTCCAAAACGAGTGGCTATTCCTCACGCACCTAGAATCTAACATTTCAATATAGCCTAAATATTTGTCAGTTAACTTTGAAAAAGTATTAGCTTTTTATATATGGCATAAACACAACCGGTCACAATCTTTAAATCAGATTAGGTTCCTTCAAAAGTCCCCTGTAGGCTACCTGCACACGTCCGTCCAAAATACATAGCCGTGGGAATTAACAATTAACAATTCTTTTAAAAAAATGCCTCAAAGGGTATTGTCAAAATGTTTTGACACCCCTGTTTTAAAAACTTCACGAGGATAATTTTTTCTTTTTCTAAAATGTCTTATGTGTTGGAGAATGCAGAGGGAGGGATCTCAGAACATTCCTCCATACAGAATCCTTCCAGGTCCTTGATATCCTTCGTCTGCACTTATGGACTGCCCTCTTCAAATCAAACCACTGGTTTTCAATGGGTTTCAAGTCCGGAAACTGAGGTGGCCATTGCAAAATTTGATTTTGTGGCCAATTAGCCCTTTCTTTGTGTATTTCATGTGTGCTATGGGTTATTGTCCTGCTGGAAAATCCACTTGTGGCTCAGTTTCAGCTTCCTGGCAGAGGCAACCTGGTTTTTGGCAAAAATATCCTGGTACTGGGTAAAGTTAATTTAAGCAATAAGGCCCGGGGGGATGTGGTATATGGCCAAGGGCTGTATCCAGGCACACCGCGTTGTGTTGTACATAAGAACAGCCCTTAGCTGTGGTATATTGGCCAGTTACCACTAACCCCCAAGGTGCCTTATTGCTATTATAAACTAGTTACCAACGTAATTAGAGCAGTAAAAATGTTTTGTCATACCCGTGGTATACGGCTGTCAGCTAATCAGCATTCAGGACTCGAACCACACAGTTTTTAAAATGCAGTTAACCTTAACAAGGGCCCCAGAACTAGTAGAAGTAAAATAGCCCCATAATATCCAAGGCTGTGACCCAAAATGCCCAGTTTTAATCAGTATTTGTTTATTTTACAACACATCATTTTGTACTTATGTGCTTATTTAAACTCGCAAGACGCAAGAAACGTTTTCACAATGAACAATCAATGAATCAGAAGATAAATTGGGAAACATTTGCTGTAGGACCCAATATTGCCACCAGGTGGCACTCTATTGTACAGTTTTGTGTGCTAAGGAAGATGACGTTTCCCCTGACAAACACTGACCTAAGGTCGGTTAGGTTATTCAAATCAATCTATCTTTCTCTTTCTCTCTGTCATATCCAGAAGAAGTGTGAGGCTTCTTACCGGAGGGTACTATAACCAGTCCTCCAATGCCAGGTCCTCCAAAGACCAGACCTACTCAAGCATCTCCTACAGGGAGAGCCCAGTTAAGAAGTGGGTGTGTCAATGATATATATACATACACACACACACACACACACACACACACACACACACACACACACACACACACACACACACACACACACACACACACCAGGAGGTTGGTGGCACCTTAATTGGGGAGAACGGGCTCATCGTAATGGAATACATGGAATGATCATCCAACTCATCAAACACAGGGTTTCCATGTGGTTGATACTATCCCATTCACTTCATTTCAGCCATTATTAAGAGCTGTCCTCCCCTCTGCAGCCTCCTGTGATGTACACAGCTATGTACCGCAAACTCCTGTGCGTGTGTGTCATGAAATCTACCCCAACCCCAGAATTATTACTTTTTAGTGTAGCATATATTTGGCCTCTAATTAAATCTCTCTATTTGGCCGAATTTGTGTGGTTTGATTATTGTTCTAATACTGCTGTGATTAAATCAGATTTTATCAACCAAAGCCCCAAAATATGCTAATTCCACTTTATCTGCTGAGGCAGCCAGGTGGGTGATTTTCATTCAGACTCGCTATTGTTAATAATACAGATTACTCATTCATGTGTAATTTACATGTGGCTTTATGTGGCTGGCTGGCTGTCTTTTCAGAGTTAGTGAAAAGAAGGTGTTGTGCCTGTCAGGGTCTTTCAGCGGTGGAGGTACAGTTTCCTCTGCATCATAGCCACGGAGCAACAGTTTCCTCTGCATCATAGCCATGGGGCCAACAAAGGACTGATCTTAGTCATGCACAGCACAGAGCACTGCCTGCCTGTCTGTCTGTTCATCCATATAGCACTATGCCAGTGAAGCCTTGCTTGATATTGTCATGAGATCTCCTTGAAAACCCCTAATTATTCACGATGACCTACCCACACGTGTCCAAGAAACCTTGAGGATCTATTATCAAAGGTAACCTACACATGCATGAGCAAACACACACTACGATCTCGAGTGTGTCTGGTAGAAGTCAAATATCAGTGAACACAACCTGCGAACACAATCTCCTTGCAGACTGTTGTCATGGAAACATTGATGAAATGCACAAACAAATGCCTTTTAGCCTGTATATTTCCCCCCTCTACTGCCATTTCACCACTCCACTGGCCCTGCTTAATTCTAGGGCTGTAAATAGAAAGAGTAGTTTGGTCGTTCTGCTTTCAATCAAAAAAAACATGGTATACGGTGACAGTATGTCAATCACAGGATGTTGGTGGCATCTTAATTGGGGAGGACGGGTTCGTGGTAATGGCTGGAGCGGAATTAAACATCGGTGAAATGGTATCAGATACAGTACACCAAACACATGGTTTCCAGGTGTTTGATGCCATTCCATCTGCGCCGCTCCGTCCACTACTATGAGCCGCCCTCCCCTCAGCAGCCTCCACTGACATCAATCCATAACAGACACGTTTAATGAGATGGACTTACAGGGCAGAAGTGAAGTGCCCCTCTGTAGGTCTCTCTCCTGGTGAGTGCAGCTGTGTATATAATGCAGACCTCCAAAGGACAAGCCGGGATAACGCTGTAATGTTGGTAGTGCAATAGAGCGTGGACAGAATACATTTTATATGAGTCTGAATTGATCATCGTTTATCTCCAGCTGGTACGTAGATGCCACAATTATTATCCCCCCCTCTTTTTTTCATTCTTCCGCTATTTCTCATCTCCTCCCTTACCTCGTCACATCAATCTCTCTCTCTTTCACCCTCTCTCTCCCCTTCTCTCTGTTCTCCTGAGCAGCTCGCAGGCAAGCGATTGATTGATTCCCAGACCTGACTAACGTCACAGCTGTTACTCTCTCTCTCACACACACACACACTCACTCAATCACTTACACACACTCGCACAAAGAAAGAAAGAGGCACACACACACATCCTCCTAACTATCTTCTCATGCATTTCCAGGTACACAGTCATACACACAGCACTGTCCTCCTCTCACAAACTGGATAGTTCCTGCAAGATTTCTACAGTGTGCACGAAGTGTCAAGGAGCGCTGCTGCCTGCTGCCTGCTGCCGGTAGACTGGTAAGTAACAATAACATGTCACGAGCACAACGTTACTGTTCCGAATAATTCAGGCAATTGTTTTTGAGTCACACACAACAATTAGAATCTCGATTACGACTTGAGATGAAAATATCCAGCAAAGCTTCCCATTGAGTTGCCCTTGTGTTGTACATCTCGTTTTGTCCTTGGATAACCACAGTACAATTACATGTATATGTTTACAGCTGTAAACGGCAACTGCATAACGTGTAAAACAACTACCGCTGTATGGTAGTGACCACCATCCACTGGTGGAGAATGTAGTGAAACCCTAGCCTGGGTGCTGATCTGCATGTTGTTGCCAATTTAATTGTTGTGTTGCGCCAATCATGACAACTACAAAGCAGTAGGCTATAGCAGAAAAGACTAGCAACCAGGCTAGTGAGCGATTCTCTCAGTGGCTCTGAATGCTATGCCTGTTGAGTTTAGTTAGGGAGAACAGCATGAGTGGGCTCTAGGGCCCTCTTTACCCCACACACACACACACACACACAAACTGTTTGGTGCGTTCTTCTAACATTAGAGCTGGCCTCTTCACTCTGGAGTGGATCTTCCCACTGAATCCCCTACGGAGGGGTGGAGCGTGACATTACTCTGCTGACAGGGCAGGTAGTCACACACAAACACATACACACGGATGAGCGGAAGACACTCACAGGCTTGCAAACACTGACCCCAACCAACCCTGCAGGCCAAGGAGTCCCTAGAACAGTCACGTAGCTGCATATCTCCATGGAAACCGGAGCACTGCTAATCGCCACATGTGTTATAAAAACACATACAGTGTGCTGAACAGCATGTTCTATTGAAACATATTGCTATTCAACTCCAGTAAGAACATAGTGCGCCGAACAGTAAAACAGCGCTGTGTCTGATTTGAACACCCACACACACTATTTGCTAATATCAAAGAACAACAGATGAAAGTCATCAGCAGCCATCATCACCCTTCTCAATGAAGTTCTATTTCTCCTCTATGTCAATACTTAACTGCATATATTTCGTCAACGACTTCAACTTGCCTTTGGAAAATAGTGACGATAGCCTTTTACATCTTTGTAAAATGATCATTTGACTTTTTTTTGTGTTTTCCCTGTTTAATGTTCAAGAATATAATGACAGAAATGAATTCACTGTTTTCAGGAGGAAGCATTACATAATAAGACAGGGGAAGTTAGATATGTTTTGTTTTGGTTGAATGTTGCTCTAGGCCATGAGACATCAGTTCTGCTGGATAGCTTTGCATACAGGGCCTTCGGGAAGTATTCAGACCCCTTGACTTTTTCCACATTTTGTTACGTTACAGCCTTATTCTAAAACTGATTAAATTATTTTTTCCCCTCATCAATCTGCACACAATACCCTAAATGACAAATCAGAAACAACTTTTTAGAAATTGTTGCTAATTTATAAAAATCTAAAAAATTAAATATCACATTTACATAACTATTCAGACTCTTTACTCAGTTCTTTGTTGAAGCACCTTTGGCAGCGATTACGGCATCAAGCCTGATCGCCGACAACAATGAGACCTATAGGGAGGAGGTCAGAGAACTGTCAGTGTGGTGCCAGAACAACAACCTCTCCCTCAACGTGAGCAAGACAAAGGAGCTGATCGTGGACTACAGGAAAAGGCGGGCCGAACAGGCCCCCATTAACATTGACGGGATCTGTAGTGGAACGGGTTGAGAGTTTCAAGTTCCTTGGTGTCCACATCACCAATGAACTATCATGGTCCAAACACAACAAGACAGTTGTGAAGAGGACACGACACAACCTTTTCCCCCTCAGGAGACTGAAAAGATTTGGAATGGGTCCCCAGATCTTTAAAAAGTTCTACAGCTGCACCATCAAGAGCATCCTGACCGGTTGCATCACCGCCTGGTATGGCAACTGAGGGTAGTGCGTACTGCCCAGTACATCACTGGGGCCAAGCTTCCTGCCACCCAGGACCTATATAATACAAAGTGACAAAGTTTGATTTAAAGGGTATGATGCTACAAGTTTGGCACACCTGTATTTGGGGAGTCTCCCAGAGATGTTCAATCAGGTTCGGGCTCTGGCTGGGCCACTCAAGGACATTCAGAGAATTTTCCCAAAACCACTGCTGTGTTGTCTTGGCTGTGTGCTTAGGGTCGTTGTCCTGTTGGAAGGTGAACCTTTGTCCCAGTCTGGAGCAGGTTTTCATCAAGGATCTTTCTGTACTTTACTCCGTTCATCTTTCCTTTGATCCTGACTAGTCTCCCAGTTCCTGCCGCTGAAAAACATCCCCACAGAATGATGCTGCCACCACCATGCTTCACCTTAGGGATGGTGCCAGTTTTCCTGCAGACATGATGCTTGGCATTCTGGCCAAAGAGTTCAATCTTTGTTTCATCAGACCAGAGAATCTTGTTTCTCATGATCTGAGAGTCATTTAGTTGCCTTTTGGCAAACTCCAAGCGGGCTGTCATGTGCCTTTTACTGAGGTGTGACTTCCGTCTGGCCACTACCATAAAGGCCTGATTGGTAGAGTGCTGCAGAGATGGTTGTCCTTCTGGAAGGATCTCCCATCTCCACAGAGGAACTCTAGAGCTCTGTTGGGTTCTTGGTCACCTCCCTGACCAAGGCCCTTCTCCCCCGATTACTCAGTTTGGCCGGGCAGCCAGCTCTAGGAAGAGTCTTGGTGGTTCCAAAATTCTTCTTGACCTTCAATGCTGCAGACATTTTTTGGTACCCTTCTCCAGATCTGTGCCTCGACACTATCCTGTCTCGGAGCTCTACGGACAATTCGACCCCATGGCTTGGTTTTTGCTCTGATATGCACTGTCAATTGTGGGACCTTATATAGACAGGTGTGTGCCTTTCCAATCAATTAAATTTACCACAGGTGGACTCCAAGTTATAGAAACATCTCCAGGATGATCAATGGAATCAGGATGCACTGGAGCTCAATTTCGATACCCAATAGCAAAGGGTCTGAAAATGTCCGTAAATAAGGTATTTCTGTTTCTGTATTTCTGGGGAAGGGTACCAATTCCTAAACCTGTTTTTTCGTTTTGTCATTATGGGGTGTTGTGTATAGATTGTTGAGGAAAAAAATATTTCCTCAATTTTAGAATAACAACAAAACAAAATGTGGAAAAAGTCAAGGGGTTTGAATACTTTCCGCAGCCACTGTACACAGAGTGTCAAAAACATGAGGAACAGCATCCTAAAAGGGGTGAGGGCACCCCTTTTTGCCCTCAGAACAGCCTAAATTGGTTGGTACACGGACTACAAGGTGCAGAAAGCGTTCCACAGGGATGCTGGCCCACGTTGACTCCAATGCTTCCCACAGTTGTCAAGTTGGCTGGATGTCCTTTGATTGATGGACCATTCTTGATACACATGTGAAACTGTTAAGCTTGAAAACCCCAGTAGTGTTGCAGGTCTTCACACACTCAGACCTTGCGCCTGGCACCTACCATACCCCGTTCAAAGGCATTTAAATATTTTGTCTTGCCCATTCACCCTCTGAATGGCACACATAAACAATCCATGTCTCAAGTCTGTCTCCTCCCTGTCTCCTCCCCTTCATCTATACGGAAACGGAACGAGCAGGTGTTCCTAATGTTTTGTACACTGTGTGAATCACATCTCTGTGTGCCCAGAAATGAGACGAAGGTGCCTTCCCCTCCTCTCCTCTCCTGACGCCCACACACGACACTGTGCCTGAGTCTCCTCCATGCTGCTTGTCATCGATTCTGCATAGGAAATAGTGATTACCACTTCTCTATGGCCTGCACAGACTCATGGCCAGAGAGAGCGAGAGAGAAGTAATGACAAGAGACACACACAGACACCCACATATTTTGGAATGTCAATATCATAAAACAATAACTAAATTATCCATATCTATCCCCTCATCAACCTCTCATTCATGCCGAACTTAATTGGTAGTTTTTTCCTTAAAAAAAACAAACAGAATCATCTACTTATTTATTTTCAGTTTAAATGAAGGTTCTCCCACAATGCACAGTTTTCTCCCTCTAAAAACATGTCTCACTGCCATCCTTCAGACCCTCAGAAAAGGCAAGGACGAGTAGCACAATGGCCTATAGAAACCAGCTGCCTCTGGCTGAGGCTGGAGAGGACGGGCGCAGAGCTGAATAGGCTCCCCATGAAAAGAAGCTGTCGCTTCAAAGGATCCTTTCTGTCCAGGTTGGAAGACAATTAGCCCAAGGCCTCCACATCTTGTCCATCTGGGGTTTTAAACAGTAAACTGTTCTGACATGAGCAGCTAATACATTGGGAGGTTTTGGATTGTGGTTAAAGACTTGAATGATTTGGATACATAACCAATGGGCACAGATGTAATTTCGTCTAGTTTTCATTCGTTTTGGTTGAGTTGTCAACTAATGTGAATTCAATTTGAGATCAACAAAAAATGTCATTGTATTTAAGTTAAAAGTTGGGTCAAAAAAAAAGACGATGACTTTTGACAAATCCAATCGGTTTTCAACGTTGATTCAACGTCATCACGTTTCATTATTTTGTTGAAATGACGTGGAAACAATGTTGATTCAACCAGTTTTTGCCCAGTGGGAGACATGTTGCACTCATAACACTGTCTATTTTTTTGTTTGGTAAGTATGTTTTCCAGCGCTGTTGATGTTTACATGATCTGATGCCTGTCTTCTTCCCTTTTCTCCCACCTCACTTAATGACCAATCAACCGAAAGACCTAAATCAGTTGAATCATGGCTGTTGCACCCAGAACCAAGGATAGGTGATGTAAACTCTAATGAAACCAAACAGACCATTCCTTCTCTCTCATCTCCACAGACCACTGCTCTGTCTGAGTGTCTGAGATCCAGACCTACCTGTGCAGGTTGACTCCCCAAGCCAGAGAGCGAGAGATCATGGAGGGGGAGGAAGGTGTGACAGGGGACCCTCCCGAGCCGGGAAACCCCCTCCTCCAGGCCGTGTTCCTCTGCCGCCTGCGCCTTACACGTCTCCTTTTGGAGGGTGGAGCCTACATCAATGAGAGCGACGGGCGTGGCCAGACGGCCTTGATGGTGGCCTGTAAGACGCGGCACGCCGACCGGCAGAGCGCCAGCCGCACCCGCATGGTCCAGTACCTGCTGGAGAGCGGAGCCGACCCCAACATCCAGGACAAGGCGGGCCGCTCAGCCCTGATGCATGCCTGCCTGGAGAAGGCTGGGGCCGGGGTGGTGTCCCTGCTCCTGGCCAGTGGAGCGGACCCGGGCCTGGAGGACCATTCTGGGAGCTCAGCGCTGGTCCACTCGGTCATGGCCGGCGACAAGGAGGCTCTGAAGGTGCTGCTGGACACCTGCAAGGCCCGAGGGAAGGAAGTGATCATCATTACCACCAACACACTCCCCTGTGGGACGTCCAGGACCAAACAGTACCTCAATGTGCCCCCTCTCACCCCCCTCGACCAGGGGGGAGGGCTGCACCTGACGGCTGCTCCTCCTTGCGCCTCACCCTCTGAGATCCAGCTCCTCACCTCCCCTCAGTGCACCTCCTCCTCCTCTCATCCTCCTCACCAAGTCTTTAACTTTAAGGAAGACCAGTGTTCTGGGTGTGAGACAGTCAGCTCCCAGCCTGACCCCCAGTCACATGCTCCCGTTCTGGAGCAGAGCAGGGTGGAAAGGCTGATGCAGCCCCTCCAGAGGCTGAACTCAGAGCCCTGGCTGAGGATTCCTGCCTCTCTACTGGCCATGCAACCTGACGCTTCTCCCTTGTCCTCAGATGACCTCCCAGACATCAGCCCAGAGGAGGAACTCTCCCTCATGACCAGCAGGTTGGGCTGGAACAACTACGACAACAGCGCCCCTATCTGGTACAACTGCAGTACTGACCTGGATAACAACACTTCTAATGTTATTAGCTTTAGCAAGTCTGAGGGGAGGTTGAATGAGGAAGAGGTAGGTGAAAGGGATCAGAGGGAGGAGGAAGAGGGGCTGTTGGTGCGTAAGTTGTCCTTTGCCGGCCTCTCTTCGCCACACTCTGCCTCCAACCCAAACCTCCACTCATACAGCATCGGCACAGGCCAAGGTCCCCCTTTCCCAACTTTCTCCACTGGTACCAGACTCCGCGGCTGCCCCCTCCCCCTTCCTATGTCCAGCCTGCGCAGCATCATACAGAGACGCCACCTGGGTGCCGACCACTACAACTCTGACCCCCAGCTGGCTGTGCCTACCGGGGGCTTCCCCGAGGAGGGCCGAACCCCGCTGGATAGCAGGAGACAGGCCACTTCCCGCTCCTCCACCCTTCTGACCTCCAGGGAATCACTGGTGGCCCCAAACCTGACCAAGAGAGCCCTCTCTGGGCTGGAGCGTCAGGGCTCAGGGGCCCTCCTCCTGGGCCACATCTCCCAGACCCGCCCAGGGTGCCTGCCGCCCCTGAACTCTCACCACCACACCCCCATCCCTCACATCGTTGGAGTCGCCAACCCCAGCCCATGTGTCCTGGGCAGCAGTCCCAGCAGTAGAGCTGTCTGCCGGGAGGTAGCAGGCCTGAGGCCCCTCCTCCCCTCAGCTCCATCCGGCCTCCCCAGAGACCTGAGGACCAGGAGGATGCTGCTGAGGAGACACTCCATACAGACAGAGCAGATCAAGTAGCTGGGAGACTTTGATGGGATGTTTGGCCACTGAGATCCAGCAGTGTCTGATAAACCAGTTTCTCGATATTGATCCTGGGGACACATGAGTGGAGCCTATATCTGCTAACTTAAAGGCATTGAAAAACACCTACAGTGCATTCTGAAAATATTCAGATCCTTTAATATTTTTCACATTTTGTTACGTACAGCCTTATTCTAAAATGATTAAATTACATTTGTCTCCCATCAATCTACACACAATACTGTTTGCACATTTATTAAAAATAAAAAACAGAAATACTTTATTTTGTTGACAGTGGATGTCAGAGCAAAAACCAAGGTCACCAAGAACCCGATGGTCACTCTGACAGAGCTCCAGAGTTCCTCTCTGGAGATGGGAGAACCTTCCAGAAGGACAACTATCTCTGCAGCTCTCCACCAATCAGGCCTTTATGGTCGACTGGCCAAACGAAGCCACTCCTCAGCAAAATGCACACCACAGCCTGCTTGGAGTTTGCCAAAAGGCACTTAAAGTACTCTCAGACCATGAGAAACAAGAGTCTCTGGTCTGATGAAACCAAGATTAAACTCTTTGGCCTGAATGCCAAGCGTCACGTCTGGAGGAAACCAGGCACCATTCATCACCTTGCCAATACCATTCCTACGGTGAAGCATGGTGGTGGCAGCATCATGCTGTGGGGATGTTTTTCAGCGGCAGGGACTGAGAGACTAGTTAGGATCGAGGGAAAGATAAACGGAGTGAAGTACAGAGAGAGAACCTGCTCCAGAGCACTCAGACTGGGGCGAAGGTTCACCTTCCAACAGGACAATGACCCTAAGCACACAGCCAAGACAACGCAGGAGTCTATGAATGTCCTTCAGTGGCCCAGCCAGAGCACAAACTCTCTCCAATCGAACATCTCTGGAGACCTGAAAATACCTGTGCAGCGATGCTCCCCATCCTACCTGACAGAGCTTGATAGGATCTGCAGAGAATGGGAGAAACTCCCCAAATACAGGTGTGCTAAGCTTGTAGTGTCATACACAAGAAGACTTGAGGCTGTAATTGCTGCCAAAGGTGCTTCAGCAAAGTACTGAGTAAAGGGTCTAAATACTTACTTAAGTGAGATATTTTAGATTTTTTGCTTTGTTATTATGGGGTATTGTATGTAGATTGATGACAGGGGGGGGGACAATTATATCCATTTCAGAATAAGACTATAACATAACAAAATGTGGAAAAAGTCAAGGGGTCTGAATACTTTATGAATGCACTGTATATAAAAAAATAAAACTTGACACATGACACATCCTAAAGAGTGAGAACATTTCAAATACCTACCTTGTCACCATCCTACTGAGTCTTGTTAATGGGAGTAGCTGATTAATATGAGGACCTGTTTGTAGTGGGTCCCAGGACTGATTTGAGGAATCCTGTGCTAAACCAACCTGCCAGGGAGAGACTGTAGCAATGTCCAGCCTTGTGCGTAGATTCCAGTGGACTGTCACCCTGGTTCTATAAGTACCATTATGTTTACATGTAATGTATGTTGCAAGTGATGAATTAAAGACCGTTTTAAAAACAAATGATGTAATGATAGATGGTGAAATATTATGACCAATCACGGAACGCCTGAGCCCTGTTTATTTATTTCTGGTCCTGGTGAGAGAAAAAAGAACTGTCGGGAGGTTCTCTTCTGCACTGTTCAACCAATCCAGTAAATGTGGAGGAGGAGTTAAGGTTGAGTGTCGCCTTGATAACGTCCTGAAGTGGAAGTCGCGTCACAGGCTCTCTTTCCATTTCCCCTGAAAACCGGATCCATCCGGTTGTTACCAAACCTTGTTACCGAACCCGCTGAGGGAGCCCTGACTCTAATCTAAAGTACATGGTAAGTACAGCGTAACAATCAGAAATTACAATACTTGAGGGCAGTGGAGGCTGGTGGGAGCTGCTACAGTATGATAGGCTCACTGGAATGGAATGAATGGAACGGTATCAAATGGCTCAAACATATGGAAACCACTTTTTCTTCCAATGATTCACTTCCAGCCATTACAATAAGCCTGTCCTCCTATAGCTCCTCCCACCAGCCTCCACTGCTTGAGGGGCACTGTAGTGTAAAGTATAACCTCAAATTTTATTGAGAAAGCGCTTTTTGCCCACCAAAGTAGCTACCGTGTTCCAGAGCCATATACTTAAGAGTTAGGCCAACTTTTAGAATTAGAAAAATGTTCTAATTCTAACTGCAATGTTAATGAATAGCTAACAATGCTGCCAAATTAAATCAAACTTTATTTGTCACATGCACCAAATACAACAAGCGTAGATCTTACCGTGAAATGCTTACTTACAAGCCCTGAACCAACAGTGTAGTTCAAGAAGAGTTTAGAAAATATTTACCAAATAAACTAGAGTAAAAAATAATAAAACAACACAATAAAATAACAATAATGAGGCTATATACAGGGGGTACCGGTACCGAGTCAATGTGCGGAAAGACAGGTTAGTTGCGGTAATTGAAGTAGGGGTGAAGTGACTATGCATAGATAATAAACATCGAGTAGCAACAGTGTACAAAACAAATTGAGGAGAAGGGGCAATGTAATAGTCCAGTGGCCATTTGATTAAAGGTTCAGCAGTCTTATGGCTTTGGGGTAGAAGCTGTTAATGAGCCTTTTGGTCCTAGACTTGGCACTCCGGTACCGCTTGACTTGGGTGACTGGAGTCTCTGACAATTTTATAGGCTTTCCTCTGACACCGCCGGTCAGGATGCTCTCAATGGTGCAGCTGTAGAACTTTTTGAGGATCTGTGGACCCATGCCAAATCTTTTCAGTCTCCTGAGGGGAAAAGGTTTTGTCGTGCCCTCTTCACAACTGTCTTGGTGTGTTTGTACCATGATAGTTCGTTGGTGATGTGGACACCAAGGAACTTGAAACTTGACCTGCTTCACTACAGCCCTGTCGATGTTAATGGGGGCCTGTTCGGCCCGCCTTTTCCTGTAGTCCTTGATCAGCTCCTTTGTCTTGCTCACATTGAGGGAGAGGTTGTTGTCCTGGCACCACACTGCCAGTTCTCTGACCTTCTCCCAATAGGCTGTCTCATTGTTGTCGGCGATCAGGCCTACCACTGTTGCGTCGTCAGCAAACTTAATGATGGTGTTGGAGTTGTGTTGGGCCACGCAGTCGTGGGTGAACAGGGAGTACAGGAGTGGACTAAGTACACACCCCTGAGGGGCCCCTGTGTTGAGAGGGAGGTGTTTAGTCCCAGGGTCCTTAGCTTAGTAATGAGCTTCGTGGGCACTATGGTGTTGAACGCTGAGCTGTAGTCAATGAACAGCATGCTCACATTTTTTATTTGTAATTTTATTTTACCTTTATTTATACAGGTTTTTTCTCTTTTCCAAGAGAGACCAGTGTTCCCTTTGTCCAGGTGGGAAAGGGCAGTGTGGAGTGTGATTGAGATTGCGTCATTTGTGGATCTGTTGGGGCGGTATGTGAATTGAAGTGGGTCTAGGGTATCCAGGAGGATGCTGTTGATGTGAGCCATGACTAGCCTTTCAAAGCACTTCATGGCTACAGACGTGAGTGCTTACGGGGCGGTAATCATTTAGGCAGGTTCCCTTGGCTTTCTTGGACTATGGTGGTCTGCTTGAAACATGTAGGTAATACATAATATTAATTTCCGATTTATACGAAATTGTTTGACTACAGAGGTAGCAAAACTGTACTTCAAAACTATGATACTCCCCCACTTAACATACTGCTTGACTAGTTGGGCCCAAGCTTGCTGTACAACATTAAAACCTATTCAGTCTGTCTACAAACAGGCTCTCAAAGTGCTTGATAGGAAGCCCAATAGCCATCATCATTGTCACATTCTTAGAAAGCATGAGCTCTTGAGTTGGGAAAATCTTGTGCAATACACCGACGCATGTCTTGTATTCAAGATCCTTAATGGCCTGGCTCCCCCTCCACTCAATATTTTTGTTAAACAGAAAACCCAGACATATGGCAGCAGATCCACAAGGTCTGCCATGAGAGGTGACTGTATAGTTCCCCTAAGGAAAAGCACCTTTAGTAAATCTGCATTCTCTGTGAGAGCTTCCCATGTCTGGAATACACTGCCATCAGACACACATAACTGCACCACATATCACACTTTCACAAAATGCTTGAAGACATGGCTAAAGGTCAATCAGATTTGTGAACATGGTCCCTAGCTGTGTGTTGCCGCTTTCCATGTTGTCTGTTGTCTGTAGCTTGTGAGGTGTGGAAACATTTAGTTGCTTTTATGAATTTTGTCTTGCTGCTTTTTGTTTTATGTTGCTCTGTCTGTATGCTACGTCTTGCTTGTCCTATGTTGCTCTGTATGCTATGTCTTGCTTGTTCTATGCTGCTATTGTCTATATTGTAATTGTTTTTAATAACCTGCCCAGGGACTGCGGTTGAAAATTAGCCGGCTGGCTAAAACCGGCACTTTTACTGAAACGTTGATTAATGTGCACTGTCCCTGTAAAAATAAAAATAAACTCAAACTCAAACATACTTGGTCAGGGAGAGGTTGAACATGTCAGTGAAGACACTTGCCAGTTGGTCAGCGCATGCTTTGAGTACACGTCCTGGTAATTCGTCTGGCCCCGCGGCTTTGTGAATGTTGACCTGTTTAAAGGTCTTACTCACATCGGCTATCACACAGTCATCCAGAACAGCTGGTGCTCTTGTGCATGCTTCAGTGTTGCTTGCCTTGAAGCAGTAGGCTCGCGTCACTGGGCAGCTCGTGTCTGGATTTCCCTTTGTAGTCCGTAATAGTTTTCAAGCCATGCCACATCTGACGAGCGTCAGAGCCGGTGTAGTAGGATTCAATCTTAATCCTGTATTGACGCTTTGCTTGTTTATTGTTTCGTCTGAGGTCATAGAATTCTTATAAGATTTCTTATGAGTCCAGATTAGTGTGCCGCTCCTTGAAAGCAGCAGCTCTAGACTTTAGCTCGATGCGGATGTTGCCTGTAATCCATGCCTTCTGGTTGGGATATGTGCGGTCACTGTGGGGACGACATCGTCGATGCACTCATTGATGAAGCCGATGACTGAGGTGGTATACTCCTCAATGCCATTGGATGAATCCCGGAACATAGTCTGTGCTAGCATAACAGTCCTGTAGCGTAGCATGACGGTTCATCTGACCACCTCCATATTGAGTGAGTCACTGGTACTTCCTGCTTTAGTTTTTGCTTTTAAGTAGGAATCAGGAAGATAGAATTATGGTCAGATTTGCCCAATGGAGGGTGGGGGAGAACTTTATATGCATCTCTGTGTGTGGAGTAAAGGTGGTCTCGAGTTTTTTCCCTCTGTTTGCACATGTGGCTTGCTGGTAAAAATGAGGTAAAACTGATTTAAGTTTGCCTGCATTAAAGTCCCCGGCCACTAGGAGAGCCGTTCTGGATGAGCATTTTCTTGTTTGCTTATGGCCTTATAGAGTTGGTTGAGTGCGGTCTTAGTGCCAGCATTGGTCTGTGGTGGTAAATAATATTGATGAGAACTCTCTTGGTAGATAGTGTGGTCTACAGCTTATCATAAGGTACTCTACCTGAGGCGAGCAATACCTCAAGACTGCCATATAATGTTGTAGTGTCATGTAAATGCAACATAATGATCATTCAGTTTTATATCATTTTATATCATTTTTGTATAATTTTATATCATATTCAGTTTTATATCATTTGTTTTAATATTCCCCATGTAATGTTAATGGAGAGCTAACATGGCTGCCATAGAATGTTGAATTGTCATGTTAGTTCATTGGCCCAACTCTCTAAATGCAGTCACCATACCCTAGCTCAACACCAACACTAAAATAGGCTACTAAAAATTATTAATTTATGCAGTTTAGTGGATTATCAGGCTGGTTTTAAGACCATGCATGTAGCTCAGATATGATGTGAAGGCTATTTGCCCTACTGGCTGAGAGCACTGAGGTACGGCTGAGAGCACATCCATGCAGCTGCACTGAACAGCGCAACTTTTCTCTCAAAACATGGCAGCAGGTCAAAGATGGCAGTAGGTTTACGGCTAGTTTACTGCTTTTTGACTTTCCATGAAACTAAACTAGAGTTTTTAATCCCGATGCTGAGCTAGTGCGTATCAGCTACTTGCTGTATGTCAACTGAAGTGAAACAGAGTGAAGGACAATGTGTAGTTTAGCTAGTGAATGTCAATGAGAAAAATACTGAGAAAGAGCAGTGGACAGAAACACTGAAAATAAACAGCCAAAAATGACTGTTAAATTGGATACAGGAGCTGTGTGTAACGTCTTGTCGGTGAGAGACTTGAAAACGCTGAAAGTGAAAGGGAAGGGCGATTCCATGCAAAAACCCAACTGCACGCTAATGACGTATTCTGGCCGCCAGATGGAGCCAAAAAGCAAGAAAACGCTCAAATGTTGATGCAAAGAGAGTGTTTGAACTGGAATTTCAAGTGATAGAACAACATGCACCTGCAATACTTGGAAGATCAGCTTGCCTACAAATGGGCTTAGTATAGAGAATATTCAAGCTAGAACAAAGGACAGAGATTGATCTTTTGAGTGACTTGGATGTGTTCCAGGAGTTCATCATACATTAATAGACCCAGAAGTCACACCAGGGGTTCACTCACCCAGAAAAGTGCCTGTAGCACTAAAATAAAAACTTCAAAAGAAACTGAACCGCATGGAAACCAATGGATGTCATCGTCAGGCAAACCGAGCCTACTGAATGGGTAAACAGCTTTGTGACAATAGTGATGCCCCAAAAAAATATGGGTATGCATGGACTCACAGGATCAGAACAAAGCCATCAAGAGAGAACATTATCCTTTATGTACCATTTGAAGAGGTAGTTGCTGAAATGCCCAACGCCAAGGTGTTTTCAGTAGTTGATGCAAACCAAGGATTCTGGCACATCCAACTACATGAAGAGAGCTCCCGACTTGGCACGCTCAATACGCCATTTGGGAGGTATTCAATCAAGAGACTACCGTTCGGAATTTGCGTCTGCTCCGGAGGTGCTCCGGAGGTGCCTCGCCAAGCATCTGGATGGTCTGGAAGGTCTGGAAGGTGTCGTCAACACCATGGATGACATTCTTGTCTGAGCAATACAATAAATGCCAGAGGCAGAGGACAAAGCAGCGCTTCAGAGGTTCATGGGAAATTTTGCAGTATCTCGCAAAGTTCATCGCAAATCTCTCAGATGTCAGCACACCACTGAGACAACTGCTGGAAGGAGTCATTCAGTGGCACTAGGAGTCTTCACAGGAACAGAGCTTCAAACGCTTGAAAGCACTTGTCAGCAAGGTTCCAGTGTTAAAAGTACTATGACATGGGGAAAAACTGTGACACTATCTGGGGATACAAGCTCCGAAGGCTTGGGAGCTGTGATCCTGCACGATGGTCAGCCATTCGTATGCGGGCCAAGATCCCTCACAGGCTGTCAAAAGAGATTTGAAAAACAAATTGAAAAACAGCTACTGGCAATAGAGTACGGCTGCGGGAAGTTTCATTAATACCTGTATGGAAAACAGATCCGGGTGGCGTCAGACCACAAGCCTTTGGAAACGATCTTCAAGAAGTTGCTCCAGAAAGCATCAGCCAGACTGCAGAGAATGGTGATGAGACGACAGAGATAGTCTACATGTGACATACAAACCAGGAAACGAGAAACACATCGCTGCACTGAGCTGAGCTGGGCATACCTGAAGGAACAGAGAGTGAAATTGCTGGATGGTGAGCTGGATGTAAACTACATCGCTCATCAACTTCCTGTTTCAGAAGAGAAAGTGCAGCAATTCAAAACTTCAACAGCAGAAGATGAAGAGTTAAGACTGGTCACAGTAACAGTTAAAAAAGGATGGCCAGACACGAGTCTGACAACTTGTCACTCCTCAGAAAATTTGAGAAGAAAAAATCCACAAAGCACACATGGGAATTGTAAAATGTAAGGAGCGAGCAAGCAATGTTCTGTTGTGGCCAAAATGTGCAGTCTGCTACAAACACAAAAACAACAACCAAAGAGAGCCGCTCATGTCTCTTCCAGTCCTAGAGAGAGCTTGGGCCAAAGTTGGAGTGGACCTCCTCCATTACAGCGACACAGAATAAGTACTATGTGTGGATTACTACTCGAAATACCCAGGAATCTCCAAACTCAGTGGGACAACAAGTCAGCACATCATTAGAGCGGTCTGAACTGCTCTTGATGGTGCAGCTGTAGAACCTTTTGAGGATTTGAGGACCCATGCCAAATCTTTTCAGTCTCCTGAGGGGAATAGGTTTTGGCGTGCCCTCTTCAAACCAGTGTGTCTATGTATGCGGATGGCTCAACACTATACACGTCAGTTACCACAGCAACTGAAATGACTGCAACACTTAACAAAGAGCTGCAGTTAGTTTCAGAGTGGGTGGCAAGGAATAAGTTAGTCCTAAATATTTCTAACACTAAAAGCATTGTATTTGGGACAAATCATTCACTAAACCCTAAACCTCAACTGAATCTTGTAATAAATATTGTGGAAATTGAGCAAGTTGAGGAGACTAAACTGCTGGAGTAACCCTGGATTGAAAATTGTCATATTGATACAACAGTAGCTAAGATGGGAAAAGTCTGTAGTGAATAAAGCGCTGATCTACCATCTTAACAGCACTATCAACAAGGCAGGTCCTAGAGGCTCTAGTTTTGTCGCACCTGGACCACTGTTCAATTGTGTGGTCAGGTGCCACAAAGAGGGACTTTGTGAGGGACAAAGAGGGACTTTGTGAGGGACAAAGAGGGACTTTGTGAGGGACAAAGAGGGACTTTGTGAGGGACAAAGAGGGACTTTGTGAGGGACAAAGAGGGACTTTGCCAAATTGCAATTGGCTCAGAACAGGGCAGCATGGCTGGCCCTTGGATGTACACAGAGAGCATTAAAGTAGAGGAGAGATTGACTTCATCACTACTTGTATTTGTGAGAGGTATTGACGTGTTGAAAGCACCGAGCCGTCTGTATAAACAACTTGCACACAGCTCAGACACCCATACATACCCCACAAGACATGCCACCAGAGGTCTATGCACAGTCCCCATGTCCAGAACAGACTACAGTACTACATAAGAGCCATGACTACATAGAGCTATTCCACATCAGGTAACTGATGCAAGCAGTAGAATCAGATTTAAAACACAGATAAAAAAATACATCTTATGGAACAGTGGGGACTGTGAAGCAACACAAACATAGGCACAGACACATGCATACACATATGATAACATACACACTATACACACATGCATTTTGTGTTGTAGATATGTGTTGGTGGAGTATGGGTCTGACGGCACACACTTAATGTGTTATGAATTCCGTAATGAATGTATTGTAATGTTTTTAAAATTGTATTACTGCCTTCATTTTGCCAGACCCCAGGAAGAGTAGCTGCTGCCTTGGCAGCAACTAATGGGAATCTATAATAAATATAAATAATTAAGGTGTTGAATACTTATTGACTCAAGACATTTCAGCTTTTCATTTTTAATTATTTTGTAAAAATGTCAAAATAACATATTTCCACTGAAATCTTGAGCAATCAGGGTTCATGTACATTTTCTGATCAACTGTAATTTACTTGATTAAAATGCAAGATGAAATCAATAAGTGTTTTATTATACTCCATTAATCTGTTCAAAGAACAAGACAGCTGTCTATTGGGGAGTTCCTGCCGACTGTTTTAAAAGTGACATAAAAGGGTGACAACTCCATAGCTTACAGCATAAAAAAATGTATTATTGCTGTTGTCAATTATTTAATGTGACTATGAATCAAATGTAAAATTTTTAAAAATGCATTATTATGAGGTGTCACACCCTGGTCAAAGTATTTTGTGTTTATCTTTATTTATTTGGTCAGGCCAGGGTGTGGCATGGGTTTTTGTATGTGGTGTGTATTTATGGGGATTGTAGCTAGTGGGGTGTTCTAGCTAAGTCTATGGCTGTCTGAAGTGGTTCTCAATCAGAGGCAGGTGTTTATCGTTGTCTCTGATTGGGAACCATATTTAGGCAGCCATATTCTTTGAGTTTGTCGTGGGTGATTGTTCCTGTCTATGTGTTTTCACCAGATAGGGCTGTTTAGGTTTTCATTACGTTCTTTATTTTGTAGTGTTTGTATTGATTCGTGTTTTACGTTTGGTTATTAAACATGGATCGCAATCTACACGCTGCATTTTGGTCCGACTCTCCTTCGCATCAAGAAAACCGTTACAGAATCACCCACCACAAAGGGACCAAGCAGCGTGTCAACAGGCAAGAACAGCCCAAAGTGGAGTACAGTATGGACTATACTTCTTGGGAGGAGATAGACAGGTGGGCGGTCGACCCAGGGAGAGTGCCGGAGCCCGCCTGGGATTCGATGGAGCAGTGCGCGGAAGGATATAGGAGAATGGAGTTTGCGAAGCAAGCAAGGCGGCGCGGACGGAGGCCCCATAGTCAGCCCCAAAAATTTCTTGGGGGGGGGCTCAGGGAGAGTGTGGCAGAGTCAGGAGCCAGACCTGAGCCAACTCTCCCTGTTTATCGTGAGGAGCCAAGGAGGAGACCAGAGCCGGTGTTGGAGGTGAGCGAAACAGAGACTGTGAAGGAGTTAATGGGGAAATTGGAGGAGAGAGAAATGAGGGAGTTGCTGTGTTGGTGTTTTAAACATGGAATTCGCCCGACGGAGCGTGTCGGGGATTTGATGGCACCTGGGTCAGCGCTCCATACTCGTCCTGAGGTGCGTGTTAGTCGGCTGGTGAAGATGGTGCCAGTCTCACGTACCAGGCCTCCTGTGCACCTCCCTAGCCTTGCACGTCCTGTGCCAGCACCGCTCTCAAGATCTCCAGTACGCCTTCACGGTCTAACCCATCCTGTGCCACCTCCACACCCCAGCCCTCCGGTAGCAGCTCCCCGCACCAGGCTTCCTGTGCGTGTCCTCGGCCCAGTACCACCAGTGCCAGCACCACGCATCAGGCCTACAGTGCGCCTCGCCTGTCCAGCGCTGTCGGAGCCCTCCTCCTCTCCAGCGCTGTCGGAGTCTCCCGCCTGTTTAGCGCTGTCAGAGCTTTCCGCCTCTACAGCGCTGCCGGAGTCTCCCGCCTGTTCAGAACTGCCAGTTAGCATAGAGCTGCCAGTTAGCATAGAGCTGCCAGTTAGCTTAGAGCTGCCAGTTAGCAAGGAGCTGCCAGTTAGCAAGGAGCTGCCAGTCTGCAAGGAGCTGCCAGTCTGCATGGAGCTGCCAGTCTGCATAGAGCTGCCAGTCTGCATGGAGCTGCCAGTCTGCAAGGAGCCGCCAGAGCTGCCTGTCTGCAGGATGCCGCCAAAGCTGCCAGTCTGCAAGGAGCCGCCAGAGCTGCCAGTCTGCAAGGAGCCGCCAGAGCTGCCAGTTAGCATGGAGCAGCCAGGGCCGCCAGTCAGCATGGAGCAGCCAGGGCCGCCAGTCAGCATGGAGCAGCCAGGGCCGCCAGTCAGCATGGAGCAGCCAGGGCCGCCAGTCAGCATGGAGCAGCCAGTCAGCATGGAGCAGCCAGTCAGCATGGAGCAGCCAGAGCAGCCAGTCAGCATGGAGCAGCCAGAGCAGCCAGTCAGCATGGAGCAGCCAGAGCTGCCAGTCAGCATGGAGCAGCCAGTCAGCATGGAGCAGCCAGAGCTGCCAGTCAGCATGGAGCAGCCAGTCAGCATGGAGCAGCCAGAGCTACCAGTCATCATGGAGCAGCCAGTCAGCATGGAGCAGCCAGAGCTGCCAGTCGACCAGACTCTTCCAGAGCTGCCAGTCGACCAGACTCTTCCAGAGCTGCCAGTCGACCAGACTCTTCCAGAGCTGCCAGTCGACCAGACTCTTCCAGAGCTGCCAGTCGACCAGACTCTTCCAGAGCTGCCAGTCGACCAGACTCTTCCAGAGCTGCCAGTCGACCAGACTCTTCCAGAGCTGCCAGTCGACCAGACTCTTCCAGATCTGCCAGTCGACCAGACTCTTCCAGATCTGCCAGTCGACCAGACTCTTCCAGATCTGCCAGTCGGCCAGACTCTTCCAGATCTGCCAGTCGGCCAGACTCTTCCAGATCTGCCAGTCGGCCAGACTCTTCCAGATCTGCCAGTCGGCCAGACTCTTCCAGATCTGCCAGTCGGCCAGACTCTTCCAGATCTGCCAGTCGGCCAGACTCTTCCAGATCTGCCAGTCGGCCAGGATCTGCCGAAACCACCAGCCAGCCAGGTAGATTCATCAACCTGCCTGAGCTTCCTCTCACTCCTGAGCTTCCTCTCACTCCTGAGCTTCCCCTCAGTCCCGAGCTGCCTCAGTCCCGAGCTGCCCCTCAGTCCCGATCTGCTCCTCAGTCCAGTGGGGTTCTGGGTGAGGACTACTAGGCCATGGTCGGCGGCGAGGGTGGACTATCCAGGGACGCGAGGAGAAGGGACTAAGACATTGATTGAGTGGGGTCCACGTCCCGCGCCGGAGCCGCCACCATGGACAGACGCCCACCCGGACCCTCCCTATTGTTTTGAGGTGCGTTCGGGAGTCCGCACCTTAGGGGGGGGGTTCTGTCACACCCTGGTCAAAGTATTTTGTGTTTATCTTTATTTATTTGGTCAGGCCAGGGTGTGGCATGGGTTTTTGTATGTGGTGTGTATTTATGGGGATTGTAGCTAGTGGGGTGTTCTAGCTAAGTCTATGGCTGTCTGAAGTGGTTCTCAATCAGAGGCAGGTGTTTATCGTTGTCTCTGATTGGGAACCATATTTAGGCAGCCATATTCTTTGAGTTTGTCGTGGGTGATTGTTCCTGTCTATGTGTTTTCACCAGATAGGGCTGTTTAGGTTTTCATTACGTTCTTTATTTTGTAGTGTTTGTATTGATTCGTGTTTTACGTTTGGTTATTAAACATGGATCGCAATCTACACGCTGCATTTTGGTCCGACTCTCCTTCGCATCAAGAAAACCGTTACATGAGGACTTTAGTCTCTTTTTAAGAGAATTGTGTTGCATGTTAATATATGGCAATTCTTGTTTGTTTTGTCAACACGCGACATCTATCAACTAGCCGATAAGGAATCTTCAAGAATGACCGAGAGAAAATGGTGTGTACCTCCAGTAAAAATAATAGCCAATATCTTAAAACACATTTATGTCTGGACATAACTGTTTGGTAAATGAATTGTACCATTGAATATGTGAGGTTATTCAGGTTAACCTTAATTGTAGGGTGGCAGGTAGCCTAGCAGTTAGCGAGTTGGACTAGTAACCGAAAGGCTGCAAGATCAAATCCCCGAGCTGACAAGGTAAAAATCGGTCGTTCTGCCCCTGAACATGGCAGTTAACCCACTGTTCCTTGGCCGTCATTGAAAATAAGAATTTGTTTTTAACTGACTTGCCTTGTTGAATAAAGAAAAATAAATAGAATGTATCCCAATAAGTCCAGTAATACATAATAAACAATATTCTGAATAATGGGATTATTTGAGCACCTAACACATTATCGCTTCCCTGATGCATAAGTAGGAGTATCCTATAGGTGTATGAGGACAAGTAAAGCATCAACTCCAGAATTTTCTTGGGGGGGGGGGGGGACTTTTGACCGATAGTAGTATCTTTCGATTAGTGTCCCCTATTTGTTTCCTCTTCAGCCATATTGGTCCTGGTTTAGCCTACATCCCAGGCCCATTAGTTGTTGGTGTAATGCCATTTTCGTGCATTGGGGTAATGACTCTTTCATGTGTGATTTCAGGGCTCGATTTTTTGTTGACCCACATAATGATGGCAACTATAATGATAATCGCGGCCATGGCTCCAACAACAGCAATGAGCTTCCAGGAGGCCTTGACGTTGTCACATTTCATCTGCTTCTGCACCTTCATTGCGGTCTTGTGGAAGGACTTGCTCTAAACAAACAAACAAACCACCCAATCAAGTACCAAAGTCAAAATACACTGTTATCACAATGTAATGTATGTAATATAATGTAATGTAATTTACAATGTAATGTAATTTACAATGTAATGTATGTAATATAATGTAATGTACATTACAATGTAATGTAACACCACTGTCTATCTTGAACAGCAAAAAAGGACCTCAGGTTAGCGGCAGGCAGGCCAGAATGAGGTCTGAACAGCTTTTGTGTGAAAAAGTTCACCCTAAAACATTTATCTGAATTGGAAGCGTATGCCTAAAGCAAATTTGCAATCCCAGTCTCACCTTCAGTTCCCCAGCCCTTTCGTCAAGGTCCTGCACTTTCTCCTTGCGTTCCTCAGTCTTCTCCATGTTGTCCATCATGATGACCTTCACCTCCTCTGCCTCCTCCTGAACCTGGCGCTGCTGGTTGTTATTCTCAGGCTGAGAGAGATGGAGCATGAAATAAATAAAACTGTATTTTTTAAAACTATTTTGTGGTGCAATATGTGTTATCCATGTTCAACCCAGTTCATATGAGTTTTCAACACAAAATACACAGGATTGTTATGATATTGAAAACATTGCGATTTAACAGAACTGTATGACACAAGCGCTTGCGATGTTTTTAACATCATAACAATCCTGTGTATTTTGTGTTGAAAAGTCATGTGAACTGGGTTGAAGCACATATGAACTGGATAGTGCATTTACCGCACCACCACAGCATGTTTATTGTAAACATAATGATGCCTCCTGCTTGTAACTGTCACCCTTTTTTTCAGGACAATCTCATAATTGAATCAAGACATTGATATCATCCTCAGAAACGTTGAACATCTCACTAAACCTGTAACCACTTGGAATAGAATAGCTAACATAGTTTAAATGTGCCTTGTGATTTAAGAGAACCTCTTTGACAGCCAGAAGAAGTGATAGAATGTGAGTTTCGCACCAGGGTGAAATTTCTCTAGGTACAGATCTAAGATCAGCTTCCCCTCCCTCGATCCTAACCTTTACCATTAGTGAGTGAAATGCAAGAAACTGACCTCAGATCAGCATCTATAAGGGCAAATTCACCCTACTTTTTTGTTTCTGACAAAAAAGATTACAGTGGTCAAGGTTGGAATTTTGCACTCTAAAAAAAAGAAGAACTGTAAACCAAAGAAATCCCATTTGTATTTATCACATGCCCCGAATACAATGGGTGTAGACTTTACCGTGAAATGCTTGTTTACGAGCCCTTTCCAACGATGCAGTTTAAAACAAATAATAACAAAAACAGTAGCACAAGGAATAAAATACACAAGAATTAAGCTATATACCAGTACCAGATCAATGTGCAGGGGTACAATGTATTTGAGGTAGATATGTACATGAAGGCAGAGTAAAGTGACTAGGCATCAGGATAGATAATAATAAGGTATTTGGGGTAGATATGTACATGAAGGCAGAGTAAAGTGACTAGGCATCAGGATAGATAATAATAATAATAAAGAACAGAGTAGTATTAGCATATGATGACTGTGAAAGTGTGCATGTGTGTCAGCTGTCATCATTTCTTTCAAACAATTTTATTTGTTTTACCTTTTCCTCTCCGATGAAACTCCCTAACGGGCTCAGAGAGGCGAAGGTCGAGTCATGCGTCCTCCGAAACATGACCTGCCAAGCCGCGCTCCTTAACACCCGCCAGCTTAACCCGGAAGCCAGCCGCACCAATGTGTCAGAGGAAACTCCATTCAACTGACGACTGCAGGGGCCCGGCAGGCCACAAGGAGTCGCTGGAGCATGATGAGCCAAGTAAAGCCCCCCCCTGGCCAAACCCTCCCCTAACCCAGACGATGCTGGGTTAATTGTGCACCGCCCTATGGGACTCATGGTCACGGCCGGTTGTGACACAGCCTGGGAACGAACCTGGGTCTGTAGTGACGCCTCAAGAACTGCGACGCAGTGCCTTAGACCAACGAGTCACTCGGGAGGCCCTTCAGCTGTAATTTTTATAAATGTATTTTACTACAGCAAAATAATGCGTGGTGTGGTATTTATTTATGTTTTTATTTAACTAAATATTAGGATAAAAAAATACCCCTTTCAAATATATTGTATTTGTAAAATCAATTCTACATTTGATTGAACTGTGTTAGTTCTGAACTCAAGTTAATATTATCGTCAATATGTTGTCTGTTTTTAATTAACAGTAAGTAA
Organism: Oncorhynchus clarkii lewisi; assembly: GCF_045791955.1. Lineage (NCBI taxonomy): Eukaryota > Metazoa > Chordata > Actinopteri > Salmoniformes > Salmonidae > Oncorhynchus > Oncorhynchus clarkii. The sequence continues at coordinate 5,881,786 of NC_092175.1, forward strand.
ATCTTATGATTACATTTGTGGTGTGGTAATGTGTCATCAACAACTTCCAGGTAGCCTAGGATATTTTTGCTGGGGTGTGTGTTAATAAGCTAAAGTGGCTTACGCAGTCCGTCTCCTCTCCATCATCTGCATAATATCTGAAAACTAAAATGTAGGATAAAGCCAAAGATAGCATGTGGAATTTCCTGTTACTTGTCCGATGAGTTCTTTGAACTCACTAGGCTACTGGCGAAGGGACGGGTGAGGAGAGGAACCCACTTTAGACTATTGAGATGCACCCCCAGATGAATGGTCAAAGTAGCATTTAGCCTAAAACACGCATTTATCACATGTAAATGGTGTTTTCTAAACGTTCTATATTATCACAAAATATAAACTAGGCTCTATGCATCCTCTTTGATCTCAAATGTAATTTCACAGAACATTATTCTGTCAACAAAGGCAAAGAGAAAGTTTAAGTAGCCCACGCACCTGAAGTTAAACTCAAAATTACAATAAATTGGAAGGCCACATAAAACATTGTCACTTTTGCTTTTTTGATTAATGTTGTAATGTTAATAGCTTACCATGTTTCTGCACGATTTTATTGTTATCCCGAGAATGAAAAACCTCTCTTTAAGTCAGTGCAAAGTCCAGTAGAAATCGCATTCTAGTCGGGAGGGATCATGCAGGCCTTCGTGACTTACTCACCACGCCTCGTTCGTGATAGTGAACTGTTCCGCACATTATTTTGACAACATCTTTTATATGTGGCATGCCTTGTCACTAAAGGAAGAGGAGGGAAACACCCCTCCCTGGTTGACCGTTCATAGGTAGTGTTCTATTGCAGCTTGAAAGAACCTCCGGGGAAAATGAATTTATCCATTCTATTATTTTCTATTGTATGAAGTTATTCAATTATATTACTGTCAAATGCTATCGCATATAGCCTACACTTTATAGTCTGAATGGCAAGGTTTATTGATGAAAAATGGTTTTCTATTTGTTGAAATTATTTTTTGAATTGAATTATTTGTGTACTTGTTTGACATTTTACTGCATTGTCGGGAGCTAGTAACATAAGCATTTCACTCCATCCACTATAACATCTGCTAAACTGTGTACATGACAAATATACTTTTATTTGATTTACTATTGCAGTAATCAAAGACGCAGGGGGCAACTGTGAATTGGAAGGATCTCAATAAGGTAGGCTAAAAATACTTTTATAATTCAATGAGAATTATGCCATCAAATAAGACGCTTGTATACATCACACAGAAAGGGGATTCACATAGTGTTTACACTACAAGCCGCTCCGGGCCTACCCACGCTAGCCTCGTCATCATGTGGGTGCTAAAACAAGCTAACAAGCAAGCTAGGTCCTGCTACGTATCAACAGCCATTGTCAGACAATCCAGTTGGGGTTGGAAACTATGGTGAGCTTCAATTGGTCACGTCACATCACGGATTTGAATAAAGTTCAGCTTTCCCCAACTGTTCAGCTCCCTCGCCCATGCTCACATTGTTCAACGGTCCCTTTGCCCACTCCACTTCTCTCTTTCCTTCCATTGAAAGTGAATGGCTTCCGATGTTTCACCATGCGATGTCGATGCCTAGAGTAAACGCACGTCTGAGCAGGGGAACGCAACCTTTAACCTATGATGTGGTTAGCTGATGCGTAAGAAATGTGCCCAACATGGGTGCGCGAACAGCCCAACCAAAGCGAACAAAAACGTAACACAATTGTCATATATGCTCTTACTGTTCGAATGGGAAGCACGCGACAGGGTTAATACATATTCTACAGTTTTAATTTAAGAATGAGGAAAATAATAGCCTACAGTACATTTATATAGGCAAACAAATAGGCCTATAACTACTGTACATACAGTGCATTCAGAAAGTATTCAGACCTCTTGACTTTCCACATTGTTACGTTACAGCCTTATTCTAAAATGTATTAAATCGTTTTTTCTCCTCGTCAAATGTACACAAAATACCCCATAAGGACAAAGCAAAAACAGGTACTTTAAATTTTTTGCAAAAATTAACTGAAACATCAAATGTATATAAGTATTCAGACCCTTTACTCAGTACTTTGTTGAAGCACCTTTGGCAGCGATTACAGCCTTGAGTCCTCTTGGGTATGGCACTACAAGCTTGACACACCTGTAGTGGGGATTTTCTCCCATTCTTCTCTGCAGATTCTCTCAAGCTCTATCAGGTTGGGTGGGGAGCGTCGCTGCATAGCTATTTTCAGGTCTCTCCAGAGATGTTCGACCAGGTTCAAGTCTGGGCTCTGGCTGGGCCAATCAAAGACTTGTCCTGAAGCCACTCCTGCGTTGTCTTGGCTGGGTGTTTAGGGTCATTCTCCTGTTGGAAGGTGAACCTTTGCCCCAGTCTGAGTGCTCTGGGGCAGGTTTTCATCAAGGATCTATCTGTACTTTGCTCCGTTCATCTTTCCCTTGATCCTAACTAGTCTCCCAGTCCCTGCCGCTGAAAAACATCCCCACAGCATGATGCTGCCACCACCGTGCTTCACCGTAGGGATGATGCCAGGTTTCCTCCAGACGTGACTCTTGGCATTCAGACCAAAGAGTTCAATCTTGGTTTTATCAGACCAGAGAATCTTGCTTCTCATGGTCTGAGAGTCTTTAGGTGCCTTTTGGGAAACTCCAAGTGGGCTGTCATGTGCGGAGTGTCTGAGGAGTGTCTTCCATCTGGCCACTACCATAAAAGCCTGATTGGTGGAGTGCTCCTTCTGGAAGGTTATCCCATCTCTACAGAGGAACTCTGGAGCTCTGTCAGAGTGACCATTGGGTTCTTGGTCACCTCCCTGACCAAGGCCCTTTATTTATTTATTTATTTTATTTTTTTTAGCTTTATTTAGCTAGGCAAGTCAGTTAAGAATTCTTAGTTACAATGACTGACTACCAAAAGGCAAAAGGTCTCCTGCGGGCCTCCATTCTCCCCCGATTGCTCACTTTGGCCTGGCGGCCAGCTCTGAGAAGAGTCTTGGTTCCAAACGTCTTCCATTTAAGAATGATGGAGTGGCCTCCCGAGTGTCACGGCGATCTAAGGCACTGCATCACAGTGCTAGAGGCGTCACTACAGACCCTGGTTCAATGCCAGGCTGTATAGCAGCCGGCCACGACCGGGAGACCCATGATGCGGCGCACAATTGACCCAGCATCGTCCGGGTTAGGGGAGGGTTTGGCCAGCCGTGATTTCCTTGTCCCATCGCGCTCTAGCGACTACTTGTGGCAGGCCGTGTGCATGCACGCATGCTAATTACGGTCGCCAGCTGTAGGGTGTTCCCTCCGACACATTGGTCCGGCTGTCTTCCGGGTTAAGTGAGCAGTGTGTCAAGAAGCAGTGCGGCTTGGAGGGGTCATGTTTCAGAGGACACATGGCTCTTGACCTTTGCCTCTCCCGAGTACGTACGGGAGTTGCAACGATGGGACAAAACTGTAACTACTAATTAGAAAGCACGAAAAAGGGGTAAAAAGTAAATAAAAATAAATACAATGATGGAGGCCAATGTGTTCTTGGGGACCTTCAATGCTGCAGAAATGTTTTGATACCTTTCCCCAGATCTGTGCCTAGACACTATTCTGTTTCGGAGCTCTAAGGACAATTCCTTCGACCTCATGGTTTGGTTTTTGCTCTGACATGAACTGTCAACTGTGTGACCTTATATAGACAGGTGTGTGCCTTTCCAAATCATGTCCAATCAATTATATTTACCACAGGTGGACTCCAAGTTCTAGAAACACCTCAAGGATGATCAATGGAAACAGGATGCACCTGAGATATAGACTCTCATAACAAAGTATGTAAATAAGGTATTTCTGTTTTTGTTTTTTTATACATTTGAAAAAAATGTAACCTGTTGTGGGGTAATGTGTGTAGATTGATGAGGAAAATATTTTATTGAATCTTTTTAAGAATAAGGCTGTAAAGTAACACGTTAAGGGGTCTGAATACTTTGCGAATGCACTGTATACATTAACATTTTGCTAACCCATAATGCAATTTCTCATCGGCGCACAAATAGGAGGAGAAGAGTGCTCAAGCTTATGGCTGAGTTGTTCGTAAAGGAAGAAGAACCAAATCCTGATCCGAGACTGATTTAGTTCTTTGTTCATAAACAAATCTTTATTTCTTGTCAACAAACATTGCCAATTTAGGAAAATAAGGTTAAATACAGTTGAAATCGGAAGTTTACATACACCTTAACAAAATACATTTCAACTCAGTTTTTCACATCATTGACATTGATCCTAGTCAAAATTCCCTGTCTTAGGTCAGTTAGGATCACCACTTTATTTTAAGAATGTGAAATGTCAGAATAATATTAGAGAGAATTATTTATTTCAGCTTTAATTTCTTTCATCACATTCCCAGTGGGTCAGAAGTTTATATACACTCAATTAGTATTTGGTAGCATTGCCTTTAAATTGTTTAACTTCGGTCAAACATTTTGTGTAGCCTTCCACAAGCTTCCCACAATAAGTTGGTGAATTTTGGCCCATTCCTCCTGACAGAGCTGGTGTAACTGAGTCAGGTTTGTAGGCCTCCTTGCTCGCACACACTTTTTCAGTTCTGCCCACAAATTTTCTATAGGATTGAGGTCAGGGTTTTGTGATGGTGACTCCAATACCTTGACTTTGTTGTCTTTAAGCCATTTTGCCACAACTTTGGAAGAAAGCTTGGGGTCATTGTCCATTAGGAAGACCAATTTGCGACCAAGCTTTAACTGATGTCTTGAGATGTTGCTTCAATATATCCACATAATTTTACTCTCTCATGATGCCATCTATTTTGTGAACTGCACAAGCCCCTTCTGCAGCAAAGCACCCCCACAACATGATGCTGCCACCCCCGTGCTTCATGGTTGGGATGGTGTTCTTCGGCTTGCAAGCCTCCCCCTTTTTCCTCCAAACATAACGATGGTCATTATGGCCAAACAGTTCTATTTTTGTTTCATCAGACCAGAGGACATTTCTCCAAAAAGTATGATCTTTGTCCCCATGTGCATGTGCAAACCGTAGTCTGGCTTTTTTATGGCGGTTTTGGAGCAGTGGCTTCTTCCTTGCTGACTGGCCTTTCAGGTTATGTCGATATAGGACTCGTTTTACTGTCGATGTACATACTTTTGTACCAGTTTCCTCCAGCATCTTCACAAGGTCCTTTGCTGTTGTTCTGGGATTGATTTGCACTTTTCACACAAAAGTACGTTCATCTCTAGGAGACAGAACGCGTCTCCTTCCTGAGCGATATGATGGCTGCGTGGTCCCATGGTGTTTATACTTGTGTACTATTGTTTGTTCAGATTAACGTCGTACCTTGAGACGTTTGGAAATTGCTTCCAAGGATGAACCAGACTTGTGGAGGTCTCCAATTATTTTCCTGAGGTTTTGGCTGATTTCTTTTGATTTTCCCATGATGTCAAGCAAAGAGGCACTGAGTTTGAAGGTAGGCCTTGAAAAACATCCACAGGTACACCTCCAATTGACTCAAATGATGTCATATAGCCTATCTGAAGCCATGACATCATTTTCAGGAATTTTCCAAGCTGTTTAAAAGGCACAGTCAACTTAGTGTATGTAAACTTCTGACCCACTGGAATTGTGATACAGTGAAATAGAAGTGAAATAATCTGTCTGTAAACAATTGTTGGAAAAATTACTTGTGTCATGCACCAAGTAGATGTCCTAACCGACTTGCCAAAGCTAGAGTCTGTTAACAAGAAATTTGTGGAGTGGTTGAAAAACGAGTTTTAATGACTCCAACCTAAGTGTATGTAAACTTCCGACTTCAACTGTGTGTATTAAAAATACCTTGACTCAAGGAAGTGGTCCAGGTGTTGAGGCAGCAAATCATCCCCAAACCATCACACTAGCACCACCATGCTTGACCTGTTGGTACGAGGTTCTTACTGTGGAACGCAATGTTTGGCTTTTGCCAGACACAAATGGACCCATGTCGTCCAAAATTGACTCAAGTTTGCCAAAAAGCACCTGGAAGAACCTGGATGATCATCAAGACTCTTGGAAGAAAGTTCTATGAACAGATGTCAAAGTATATTTCCACAGTATATTTCCACAGTAAGAACCTCATTCCAACGGTAAAGTGTGGTGGTAGTGTGATGCTTTGGGGATGCTTTGCCGCCTCAGAAAATGGGCAACTTGCCTAAATAGAAGGATCCACGAATTCTGCTCTGTATCATCTAATTCTGCAGGAGAATATCAGGCCTTCCGTCTGTGAGCTGGAGCTGAAGCCAGCTCGGTCATACAGCAAGACAATGATCCAAAACACACAAGTCTACATGAAATAGTTAAAAAGCAAGTGAAGTTTTGGAATGGCCCAGTCAAAGTCCAGACCTAATCCCAAATGAGAATTTGTGGCAGGACTTGAAACAAGCAGTTCATGCTTGAAAATCCACAAATGTTGCTGAGTTAAAGCAGTTATGCATGCAAGAGTGGACCAAAATTCCTCCACAGTGATGTGAGAGACTGATCAACAACTAAAAGAAGCATTTGGTTGCAGTCATTGCAGCTAAACGTTGTACAACCGGTTATTGAGTGTAAGGGGGCAATTTCACACTGGGAAATTGGGTGTTGCATAACATTGTTAATCAACTAAATAAAACATGTATCACTTTTTTGGAAACTCAGGTTCCCTTTATCTAATATTAGGTTTTGGTTGAAGATCAGATGACATTCAGTATCAAAAATATGCAAAAACAGAGAATCAGAATTGGGGCAAATACTTTTTCACAGCACTGTATACACTACATGACCAAAAGTATGTGGACACCTGATGATTCCAAAATCATTGGTATTAATATGGAGTTGGTTCCCCCTTTCCTGCTGTAACTGCCTCCACTCTTCTGGGAAGGATTTCCACTAGATGTTGGAACATTGCTTTGGGGACTTGCTTCCATTCAGCCACAAGCATTAGGTCAGGCACTGATGTTGGGTGATCAGGCCTGACTCGCAGTCGGCATTCCAATTCATCCCAAAGGTGTTTGATGGGGTTGAGGTCAGGGCTCTGTTCATGTCAGTCAAGTTCTTGCACACCAATCTCGATAAACCATTTCTGTATGGACCTCACTTTGTGTACTGAAACAGGAAAGGACCTTCCCCAAACGGTTGCCACAAAGTTGGAAGCATAGCATCTTCTAAAATGTAATTGTATGCTGTAGCATTAATATTTCCCTTCACTGGAACTAAGGGGCCTAGCCCAACCCATTTAAAACAGCCCCAGACCATGTTTCCTCCTCCGCCTAACTTTACAGTTGGCACTATGCATTTGGGCATCCGCCAAACCCCGTCAGACTGCCAGATGGTGAAGCGTGATTGATCAGTCCAGAGAACGTGTTTCCACTGCTCCCAGAGTCAAATATCAGCAAGCTTTTACACCCCTGCAGCCGACACTTGGCATTGCGGATGGTGATCTTATGCTTTTGTGCAGCTGCTCGTCCATGGAATCCCATTTCATGAAGCTCCCAGTGAACAATTCTCGCACTCTGCGGTCCCGTTCTATGAGCTTGTGTGGCCTACCACTTCACAGCTGAGCCATTCTTTTTCCTAGACGTTTCCCAATAACAGCACTTACAGCTCGAGCAGGGCAGAAATTTGACGAACTGACTTGTTGGAAAGGTGGCATCCTATGACGGTGCCACGTTGGAAGTCACTGAGCTCTTCCGTAAGGCCATTCTACTGCCATGACTGTGTGCTCGGTTTTATACGCCTGTCAGCAACGGGTGTGGCTGAAATAGCCAAATCCACTAATCCACATACCATTGGATAGATAGATAGATAGATAGATAGATAGATAGATAACCTCATAACTAGCTACAAATAAGCCATTTTAGGCTAATAATAATGTAGATAGCTTGTCTATCTTAGCTGGCATGCCTGCTGGCAAGGTTGGTAGACCTTAGAAAAGCCAGCAATTACTAAGTGCGCTTTCACATATCCACTTATGATCCGGATCCTGGAGCGTTTGGTACCCTGATACTCGCTATAGAGCATGTGTGTAGTGCAAATGAGCCCTGGCTGAAACAAATCCTGGACCTGCTTGAGTAGCGGGTCAAAGTTCCAGGACCAGAGTACCGGGTATTGTGACACGGCAGCGCGAGTCACGTGGATAATTTTTTTTGCCGTTGTAAACAAGCTAACTCGCTAACGTCACGTAGCATGTAGCTACATCTTTCTAAATGATTCCCTGAAATTGTTATTCTCAGGTCTTATGAAAGCAAAACGTATTCTGTAGAACTCGAACAAACGCTCCAGGAAACCGAACCAGGGTACCGCATTTCATATGTGTACTAGATAAAACTCACATTCCTTTCAATCTTTTACGCAGATATTAGCAGAGATGCAGAGAAGCATATTTAGTTCCTTTAAAAATTAAGTACCGGTCAGGAGGATACAGACTGCTCAAGAGGTATGCTTAGATATACAGAAAAATAAACAGATTTTTGACATAGTTTATGGCTCCAGATTGAAGGAAAGATATGTTGCTAAATTCTCCATCTCCCGGACAGGGACCTAGCCCATCCCCCAGCCACCCTCACGTACTTTGTGCCCCCTCAGATTTTGGGGTTGCGTGATGCCCATGTTTGTATTCCTTATGCTACCTCCCTTGTGGTTCCATCACTGTATATTACTACTCACCACAGGACAAGATGCCGCCCCGGTAGTATGTAGTTTAGGATAAATCAATTAACTCTCTGGGAGCGATGATGTTCTACAGCTGACCAGCAGTCATGTACTTCATCACACAACAGCCCTGCAGACAGAGAGAGATCAACTAAGCCATTGATTCCCATTGGATAACATGCCAATAAAGCCCTCTTATATAACCTCATAAGGCAGATGGAATAAAGTAATTATAAACCTTGCTTTTCTTTTTCATCATTAATAGGGAATGTGACAACAGCGATATGGCTAAAACACAGAATATAGGCACAATGTGTTTTTATGCCCATTTAAAGGTTTATTTCTGAAAGAAGGATCATACTTACAGATAGCCATGAAACTCCTGAGATTACCTTCTCTATACCTTGACGTCTTTCTGCAATAAGACACCTCAAGATAGTGGAAAACCCATAGAAGCAGAAGAAACATTCTGGAGAGTAAAAGTGGTTTAAGACATGGTGTGTGGTATACATCCCCCTTCATAGTGTGTCTTCCTTTTCACTGCAATTTTCTTCCAATCAATTAACTTTGAGACAATATGAGGTGATAGACTGTGAAAATACTGTATCACCCACCAATTTCTTGGCTGTCCTCTTCTCGTTCTCATCCAGACTGTGGTATGAGATGGGGGTCTTCTGGAGTCTGGCTGTCCAAGCATTGGGGTCTTGCAAGCGTCCCATTTTGACCCTATTCAAAACAATGTCAAACACCAATCCACTGGGCACAATCTTGTTTCAACATAAGTTGTCAATGTATTGTGACGTGGAATCTACTTGGAAAATGCTTTGGATTTGAAAAACTGTTTTGAGGGTGGAACTTCAACCACAGGACAATGTCATCATGGTAACCACATTTCCACAAAGACCAACCTTGTATTCAATATGTTAAATTTGTACTCTAGCTTTTACAAAACAACGTCAGATCTTCAACGTTATATCCACTATCACAAAAAAGTATCGACTGGAGAATTGATAAACTCAGCAAAAAAATAAATGTCCCTTTTTCAGGACCCTGTCTTTCAAAGATAATTCGTAAAAATCCTAATAACTTCACAGATCTTCATTGTAAAGGGTTTAAACACTGCTTCCAATGCTTGTTCAATGAACCATAATCAATTAATGAACATGCACCTGTGGAACGGTCGTTAAGACACTAACAGCTTACATTTGGTAGGCAATTAAGGTCACGGTTATGAAAACTTAGGACACTAAAGAGGCCTTTCTACTGACTCTGAAAAACACCAAAAGAAAGATGCCCAGGGTCCCTGCTCATCTGCGTGAACATGCCTTAGGCATGCTGAAAGGAGGCATGAGGACTGCAGATGTGGCCAGGGCAATAAATTGCAATGTTTGTTCCGTGAGATGCCTAAGACAGCGGTACAGAGAGACAGGACGGACAGCTGATCATCCTCGCAGTGGCAGACCACGCGTAACAACACCTGCACAGGAACGGTTCATCTGAACATCACACCTGTAGGACAGGTACAGGATGGCAACAACAACTGCCCGAGCTACACCAGGAACGCACAATCCCTCCATCAGTGCTCAGACTGTCCGCAATAGGCTGAGAGAGGCTAGACTGGGCTTGTAGGCCTGTTGTAAGGCAGGTCCTCACCAGACATCCCCGGCAACAACATTGCCTATGGGCACAAACCCACCGTCGCTGGATCAGACAGGACTGGCAACAATTGCTCTTCACTGACGAGTCGCGGTTTTGTTTCACCAGGGGTGATGGTCGGATTCTCGTTTATCGTCGAAGGATTGAGCGTTACACCAAGGCCTGTACTCTGGAGCAGGATCGATTTGGAGGTGGAGGGTCTGTCATTTTCTGGGACTGAGCTTGTTGTCATTGCAGGCAATCTCAACGCTGTGTGTTACAGGGAAGATATCCTCCTCCCTCATATGGTGCCCTTCCTGCAAGCTTATCCAGACATGACCCTCCAGCATGACAATGCCACCAGCCATACTGCTCGTTCTGTGTGTGATTTCCTGCAAGACAGGAATGTCAGTGTTCATGCCCAGTGAAGAGCCCGGATCTCAATCCCATTGAGTACGTCTGGGACCTGTTGGATTGGAGGGTGAGGGCTCGGGCCATTCCCCCCAGAAACGTCCGGGAACTTGCATGTGCCTTGGTGGAAGAGTGAGGTAGCATCTCACAGCAAGAACTGGAAAATCTGGTGCAGTCCATGAGGAGGAGATGCACTGCAGTACTTAATGCAGCTGGTGGCCACACCAGATACTGAATGTTACGTTTGATTTTGTCCCCCACCCTTTTGTTCAGGGACATGTTATTCCATTATTCCAGTCACATGTCTGTGGAACTTGTTCAGTCTATTCCTCAGTTGTTGAATCTTGTTCATACAAATATTTACTTGTGTTAAGTTTGCTGAAAATATATGCAGTTGACAGTGAGAGGATATTTCTTTTTTTGCTGAGTTTATATCTACAGCTACCCTTTGATCTTCCATCAAGGGTTTTCACCAAGTCAAACCATGCTTAGCTATGATATTTGTCACTGACTATTGTGATAATAACTGTTGAGAGATCTCCACTGAACTAAATAGATTCACTGTTGCAATTGAAGTCATTCCAAAAGGTAGGTTTAACAGAGCAAATTAAATGTGACCATACTTTATCACTTGAATATTATCAATGATGCTATTTAGGCCTCTATTGCATTCGCAAAGTCATCAACCGTCACACCCTGATCTGTTTCACCTGTCTTTGTGATTGTCTCCACCCACCTCCAGGTGTCTCCTGTTTTCCCCATTAGTCCCCGGTGTATTTATCCCTGTGTTTCCTGTCTCTCTGTGCTAGTTTGTCTTGTTTTGCCAATTCAACCAGCGGTTCTCCTAGCTCCTATTTTTCCCAGTCTCTATTTTTTCCTAGCCCTC